>NC_047040.1:86717223-87058558 GCF_011762595.2 Tursiops truncatus | reverse complement strand
CTATATTCTCCCAAATCTAAATCTAAATCTTAGTTCAAAAGTACAGTTTGGGGGCTTCCCTGGTGGCGCAGTGGTTGAGAGTCTGCCTGCCGATGCAGGGGACACGGGTTCGTGCCCCAGTCCGGGAAGATCCCACATGCCGCAGAGCGGCTGGGCCCATGAGCCATGGCCGCTGAGCCTGCACGTCCGGAGCCTGTGCTCCGCAACGGGAGAGGCCACAACAGTGAGAGGCCCGCATACCGCAAAAAAAAAAAAAAAAAGTACAGTTTGATTTTTGATACACCCATGTTTCATTTTGTCCACTGGGCACTTTCTCCTGTTCGTACACTTTATTTTCTCCTTCCCCCTCTTTCCCTTTCTTTTCCTCTTCTTCTTTTTTTTTTTTGTAATTCTTTCAAGGTTGAGAGTTTTTCTAAGGGTGAATATCTGGGTACTCAGGTATAAGTTGGAGAGCATGCCTTTTCATACATCAGCCTTTGGAGATTTCAGGATTGAGGTTCAGGTCAGAACCTGGAATTAATTGGAAAAGACAAAAGAAGCTCTTTGGCAGATAAACAATACTTGGAACACCCTGGAATGCACAATTTGGCCGAGCATCAAAGAAGTTATCAGTAGACTTGATGGACAGCTGTTGCTCAGTTCACTGTGGAAAAGAATCAAAGTGTGTAGTTTCACTGGTGAAGCTTATGAAAAGCCAGACTTCTCAACCAGGAGCTGATTGTTGAGGACCAACAGAACAGAGAGCAAGCCAACATGGTCTGAGTAGTTACACAGCTCCACTTCCTTTACATCAGAAAGTGTGTCCACCTTGAGGACCCTGGGAAAGCATTCAAACTGACCATAGGTAGTTTGAAAGGAACCGTCTATGACCTCCACAAATAGCAACCCCCGTGTGCTTGTTTCTATTTATGTTTTTATAGTAGTTTGCTGTTGTTGCCTTCTCTTTTAGAAATGTAAGAATTCTTCTCCAGATAACTTCTTCATTTATAATGTTTAACATTTTTGCTTTTTTTCTACTATGAAAGTACTGTGCATTCCTCATAAAAACATAGCAAATACCAATGAAAAACACAAAAAGATAAAAGAAAATAGATACAATGGGCTAACACATGAACACAGCCACTGCTAAAAATATTAGTTGATGTTTTGGCTCACTCTTTGATATGTTTTGGATAATTCTTCCCCAAAACATTGAGTTCTTTAAGTATTAGTTGACTTCATCTCAGGTAGAGAGTTCCTTTTACTTGCATTTCAGAAAAAGGAGGGAGATGCACAAGGTAGGAATTTCTATAAACTATCCATAGCCTCCATTAACCCCCACATAATACAGAAAATAACTAAAGAGGAGCTATAGTTAGAGACAATGAAGGATTGCAGGTTTATTCAGCAGTGAAGAATAAGAGAACTAAAAGCAATGAAGATATATTGATTCAGAAGAAATATGGCTACCCATCCCACATTTCATGTTGCCTGCAGCTGTACTCAGCTTAGTTCACATGAAAGAGGTAGAAGCTAATAGTCATTTGTACCTCAAAAGCGTAAGTCTTTATAGTTCCAGAGGCATAAAACATCTCAATCACATATATGAAGAAGATGAGAAAGACGACTGCACTTCAATAGCTCTACAGAGTATTTGTGCAACATCTTCTGTCCTGGCAAACAAACAATAAAAGAGTTGTTGGTCCTAGGCTTGTGGGAGATTGGCAGGGAAGAGGGCACAGTTAAGACGGTATGAGGGATACATTCGAGCAACATATAATTATATTCATAAAATGTGTTCATTTGAGGCTTCAAAAATTTATTCATTTATACTTAGTGTGCTCTGTTTAAATATGTCTACTTCTTTCTCCACATTCACAAGATCTCTGCTCACATGTTATCTCCTCAGAGAATTGTTTCTTGAAATTCACAGCTTGCCACCACTAGGTACCCATTTACTATCATGTCACTTGATTTTAATTTCTTCATAGCACTTATCATTTGAAATTATCTCATTCAATTGTTTACTTTTCTCTCACCTTTCCATAATAGATTATAAACCTAATGAGATCAAGGTAGTTGTCATTGATCATTGTATTACTAAATATAGAGCTTAAAATATTGCCTAGAACACAGTAGGTGTTTGATAAATACTTTTATAATACAACTTTAAATAAATTTAAAAAAAGAAACAAATTTGGCACATGTCAGATCTATAGTTTCACTGATTATTTTGTCTTCTTTATCTCTGTACTGAAAGCCATGCGTTTCCCCACTGTGATAATGGATTTGACTTTTAGTTCTATTCATCTCTTTTTCTGTTTAAATATTAAAGGTATTTTATTATATGCATACAATTTAAGAATTGATATATCTTCTTTCTCTAACTTATGATGCTTCTTGCTCTAAAGTCTTTTTTTTTTTTTTAATTTTATATAGGAATACTAGCTTTATTTTGTTTTGGGTTATGTGAATATCTTTTCCCAACTTTTTTCTTTCAGCATTTTTATTTCAGATATCTCTTGTAAGAAGTTTTATCTGTTATAGCATTTTTGTCATTTATTTGGAATTTTTAATCCATTACATTTAGTGTAATCAATGAATTACATGGTCTTAAGTCAACTGTCTCACTATATACTATCTATTTGTCATACTTTCTCCATTTTCTTATCATCATTTTTGCTTTCTTCTGATTAATTATACATTCTTATTATCTTATGTTTTTTCTATTAATGTGGTACTTTACATTCTCATTAGTTTTCATAGCTACATTATAAATTAAACACATTATTGATTTATTAATGGTTAATATAAATTAGTACATTTACCATTTCTAAGATAATGCAATAACCTTCAATAGCAACCTTCAAAGTTGCTATTATTGTTGTGGTGTTTGCCAGTATTTTTAAAATAAGTGCAAATGGCTAATCTCTTGATTTGTTATTATTTGTTCCTGAATCTTTGCTTCTTTCTGGCTTTATTATCTTTCTCTTTAAAACATTTCTTTAATTCAAGTTTATGGCTGACAAATAGTATATTTTTTAGTGTCTTTGTTTTGCCATATTTTTTTTAACATCTTTATTGGAGTATAATTGTTTTACAATGGTGTGTTAGTTTCTGCTTTATAACAAAGTGAATCAGCTATACATATACATCATATACATATATACCCATATCTCTTCCCTCTTGCGTCTCCCTCCCACCCTCCCTATCCCAACCCTCTAGGTGGTCACAAAGCACCAAGCTGATCTCCCTGTGCTGTGCAGCTTCTTCCCGCTAGCTATCTATTTTACGTTTGGTAGTGTATATATGTCCATGCCACTCTCTCACTTCATCCCAGCTTACCCTTCCCCTCCCCGTGCCCTCAAGTCCATTCTCTACATTTGCGTCTTTATTCCTGTCCTGCCCCTAGGTTCTTCAGAAACATTTTTTTTTTTTTTAGATTCCATATATATGTGTTAGCATACGGTATTTGTTTTTCTCTTTCTGACTTACTTCACTCTGTATGATAGACTCTGGGTCCATCCACCTCACTACATATAACTCACTTTCGTTTCTTTTTATGGCTGAGTAATATTCCACTGTATATATGTGCCACATCTTCTTTATTCATTCATCTGTCGATGGACACTTAGGTTGCTTCCATGTCCTGGCTATGGTAAATAGAGCTGCAATGAACATTGTGGTACATGGCTCTTTTTGAATTATGGTTTTCTCAGGGTATATGTCCAGTAGTGGGATTGCTGGGTCGTATGGTAGTTCTACTTTTAGTTTTTTAAGGACCCTCCATACTGTTCTCCATAGTGGCTCAATTTACATTCCCACCAACAGTGCAAGAGAGTTCTCTTTTCCCCACACCCTCTCCAGCATTTATTGTTTGTAGATTTTTTGATGATGGCCAGTCTGACTGGTGTGAGATGATATCTCATTGTAGTATTGATTTGCATTTCTCTAATGATTAGTGATGTTGAGCACTCTTTCATGTGTTTGTTGGCAATCAGAATTCTAGCTTGGTAGTTGCTTTCTTTAGCACTTAAAAATATTATTCAGTTTTCCTCTAGATTCCCTTGTTTCTGTTGAAAAATTAGTTCCCAGTTTTACTATAGTTTCAATGATAGTAGAGAGTGTATGTGTTTATGTGCATGTTTTATTATCCATTCCAACTGTTTTTAGGGTTTTCTTGTTTCTTTGTTTTTTAGCAGCTTTATTATATGTCTAAATATGATCTTTTTACTTATCTTCCTTGGGGGTTGAATCATTTTTTGAATCTCTGATGATGTGTTTCACTATTTTGGGAAAATTCTGGGCCATTATATCTTCATATATTACTTCTAATTATTTCCATATTTTCCTCTTGGGTCTCCAATTATGCATATGATAGAACTTTCCTGTCTGTGATTCATAGTCTATATTTCTATTCTTTTCTTCTTTCCTTCAGTCTGGACAATTTCTTTTGAACTATTTTCCAGTTTACTAATTTTCTCTTCAACTGAATTTAATCCTCCTTAAAACTCATGCTTCCTTGATGATTTAATTCACATATAATAAATTTTAGTTCTAAATTTTCCATTTGGTTTTATTTTTATATTAAATTTTATATTAAATTTCTACTTCTCTGCTGAAATTCTTCATCATGAATTCACTTTTTTAAACAAATTTCTCACAGTTATTTTAAAATATGTCTGCTAAAGCTAGTATCTGCTTCTGTTATGTTCTTTTTCTTAACTTTTATTCAGTTCTTGTTTTTTGCAAAGTTAATTTTTTCTTATTGAATGCCAGACACTGTCCATAATTTTTTTAAATTAAATTCATAGATAATCTGAGGCCCTAAATGCTGTTACCTTCCTTCAAAGATAATTTGCTTTTGCTGGTGGATCATGGGATGAGTTGATTCAAACTTGAGTTTCTATCTTTGTGATGGCTGGTTATTTTTAGTTTCTTACTCCCAGGGTCTGGGAACCTAGAAAATTACAAATCTGGACTGTAAGTGTGAGGTATTTACTGGGATAGCTCTTCCTTAGAAGACCTCAACTCTAATTCTCTTGGTTCCAAGAGACAGTTGAAAGCATAAATCAACCAAACAAAACTAATATTTTTTTCTGTATTTCTATTTGTTTTCAGTGGGACAGTCAGTTTGAATTGAGTTAACCCATCATTTCTTAAACAGTTATCTTACAAGAAATAAATTGTATAAGACTGAAACTAAAACTTTCTAAAAAATAGCAAACATTAGCAATCTGGGTAATTTAGTTACCCAGAATGAAGCATACCTCTGTGTTTCAGAAGATCAAGTTCTTACTTCTTTCTGTGTGTGTATGGATTTGAAGAAAAATACACTCAATTCGTGTGAACTTTGTACATTACAAAATATTTTTCATAAGAAACTGTCTTATTACTTATAAAATTATGTGTGCCTATATGAAATGTGGAAAATATAATTAAGTACATTAGGTGCCTGCATTGTACCAGGACTTATTAGATTTTTCTGGGTTTTAACTTACCAATCAAGTACTGATTCTGCCTTTTTCTTCAATAGGCAGCATTCATATCCTAAGCAGTCTACCCTTGTTTGCAGAATTCTGCTGATGGTGCTACTCAATGCATTAAGCATGTATAGTTTGTTAGAAGAAAAATCAATCCTGTCATCAAAGTATTACTGAGAATATATTTTTCTTAGTTGAAATGTACACAAGGGCATTTTGCAAAGGGGTTGCAAATGAGGTAGTTTGTCAATGGTAAAATTTGGGAAGTGGAATAGGGTGTGAGCAGGTAAGCAGGCAAGAAGTATTTAGAAAACATCTGTCCCTAAACCATCTTATTATTTTAAAGTTCTCTTTCATGTTTATGTCTTCTTTCCCACCTTTTCCTTTTCATACTATATGCAAAGACTAGGGGTTAAAAATTATTCAAAAAGCACTTGTGTCAGACTTTCACAACACTCTTACATAGCTGGGACATCAAAACAAAGACTTCATACACTTTTCAGATTCCAAATGTAGAGTAAAGCCTGGATAAAAAGGTTCTGTTTTTCTTTTTTTTGGTTTCTTTTTTTTCCAACACCCACACAAAAATAATAATGGTGATGAAGCCATTGTTGAAACTTCTGTTCTGCATCTTTTAAATGAGCATTTTACTCAGAGGAAAGCAATGTGTTTCATTTTAACTAATTCATGACATAAAGTTTCCAGTTGAGTCATGGAAAGAGTGAAAGAGAGAAAGAGAAAAATGAGCCAGACAGTGAAACAGTGCTGAATGCACAGATAACAAGGAAATGGTTTCCTTGGCAACAACAGCACTTTGGAAGATTTCAGACAAAAGTACAACTGGGTACAAAATATTTGATTAAAATTTATTGCAGGAGAAGGAAATTATGCAAATTTAAAGGTACCAGAACATGCACTGTAAATCTGAATATGATTGCTAAAAATTGATATCTATAATTTGTCCAACTGAGACTATTCTCTCTGTTTTGGTATAAAGTAGCATTTGGAAGGCCATGCCAATCTAGCAAAGAAAGGTTTAAAGTATCCAAAGGATGCTTATGCTTGATTTGTGACCTAAGAATCAAAATCCATTGACAAAATCAACAAAATACATATCTAAAATGGCAAATTCAGACACCTGTTGGGAGAGTCCTAATATCTCCTTTAAACCCTATTTCTTCAGAGAAGGATAATATTGTCTTATTCATTCTCAACCAACAAGAATAAGAATTATTATGAGTCATGTTCTGTACACTTGAAATTAATCTATATGTAGCATTTAGCTTTCAAAGCTAACAGGGACTATAGATAATCATGATGATAATCTATTGTATACAATCTGGATAAACAGAGTCAACTGGTCACTCTGATGAAGATATTCTCCTACATATAAGGCTGACAACCTAGTAATCCACCTTCTTGAGCAACGTCCTGCATATTATATACCACAGGGAAACAGAGAATGGAGGGTTGTTGGATCTCTAAAATGTTGTCAATTCTGGGAGAAAAATTTCAAATTTCTTAGGCTAAAATGAATTATCACAACATTTAAAAACCCTGTTTCACATGCTTACTTGTGCACAAAATAATCTTTATTATCATAATATAGTTTTATAAAGATGATCCTCGTGTTCTAAGACACCTACAGGTAAGGAAACTGCACCACTCATTTCTCAGTTACTTCACCTTACCTACTGGGGATAATCATAGGAAGTAGTGAATGATCTCTAATTCATTTTTATCTGTGATTACCACTTAAGTTTTCTGAGAACTCAGCATGCCTAAGATGTTAACTCGTTATACGAGGAACTTGAAAGTAAGGGAATTATTTTAGTTTTCTAATGTACAACGTACACTTAGAGATTTTTGCTGAAGAGATGTAGGAAAGCAGAAAGCATTTCTATTCACTAAGTTCGTCCTTAGCTACAGCTAATATTAAAGAATTTAAATAAAAAAAATATATGCCTATACTTAATTTTTAATTTTGGCTATCCAAGAAAAAAATACACCAGGTCAAAATTTTAGCAAAAGGTCTGGTTCTGACTAAATTAAATGATTTATTCATACTTAATAATGATGGGTAATTTCTAATGAGTAGAAAGCCGGAAATAAAATTAAAATGTTCTACAGAACAGTATATGAGTATCCACATTTTTTTCCACTTACTTCTATTTCTGGTAAACTGTATTTAAAATACCACTGGTGAAAGGACAATGGAAAATCTAATTCCGTATATTTTATATTTGGCAAATAAAATGTCCTTCCCTTTGGCCCTGAACTTTCACCATTCATTTTTTGGTTTAAACAAATTCCCACATTAAAAGACTACTATTTTAAGAGAGAAAAAGTCTATGCTTTTGTAGAATGCAAACCTTTTTTTAAAAAAAATTGATACAGTGCACAAATCATTATTACCAATGCTAATTGCCTTACCATTGAATATCTGTTGATTTTATGGAGATAATTACTAATGTGCATGCACATTTCCAGTAATTTTCAGCATGATGTCCTATTCATTTCATTAAAACTTTTTTTTTAAAAAAAACCTTTTTCCTGAAGGCCTACTATGGCCTTAATATTTGAATGGATTCTTAGAATCTGAAAAAAAAAAATCTAGAACAAGGACTTTGCTCTAAAAGCGATTATATACTCCCTAGAGGAAAAATATATGAATGCCCAATTACTTCTACATATTCTATTCTGTCACATCTCTGGGACTAGGTATAAGTTAATAGTCTATCTAGCTATCAAGGTCTATTTGATATTCCACTAACTCTATACCTGCTCTGATTCCCCCAACTAGATATAGACTCTTGCACTACATTTTTCACCATAGGGTTATTCTTGAACTGAATATCAATTCTAAGATGTGCACTTTTTTCACATTTATCATGTAAGAGCAATCATAATGTTAAATGGTAATAACTAATATATAGCCCTTATTACATGCCAGATATTTTCTAATTGATTTACATATGTTAACTCCTTTTATCCGCACAACAGCCTTGTATGACAAACTTTCTTATTACACACGTTTTGCACATGAGGAAAGCTAAGTGTAGAAAAGTTCAGTCTTTCCCGATAGTCCATCTCTAGGGGGTGGTGCATCCAAAAGGTTTAGTTCCAAAACTCTGTCCATAGCCATTATATTACACTGCTCATTCTAAAATGAGGATATTTCTGACCATGAGGTAATGAGTTTATTAGTTGGCTTATTAGTTTATTAGTTGCCTTATATCAATGACATATCATACAATCATTGGCTTATTAGCCATGTGGAAATATGGTATAATTTTTTTATAACTAGGTTTTACCAAGTTTACACTTCCCTACTGGAAAAAATTTTATTTGAGGATTATCTGAATTATTCTAGAATATCTTACAGAATCAAACACAAGGTCTTCTTAGGTTAGTGTTTACTGAATATTTACCATATAGTGTATAAGAAACAGTTTATGTGAACTATATACTAGCACATATATAAAGCGCCAAAAGGGAAGTTTAATAATTTGTGAATTTTGAGAAGTGATAACGAATTAGGGCTGAAGAAAGTGATAATGAATTAGGGCTGATATTCTTTAGGGAAATGTTTAGAAGAAATCATACTGAACTGGACATTGGATAATTAATTTTTTTTTGAAGTATAGTTAACTTACAATGTTGTGTTAGTTTCAGCTGTACAGCAAAGTGAGGCAGTTATATATATATTTATTCTTCTTCAGGTTCTTTTCCATTATAGGTTATTATAAGATATTGAATATAGTATCCTGTGCTATACAGTAGGTCTTTGTTGTTTATCTATGTTATATATAGTGTGTATCTGTTAATCCCAAACTCCTAATTTATCCCTCCCCTCCCCCCACTATCCCCTTTGGTAACCATAACTTTGTTTTCTACATCTCTGACTCTTTCTATTTGTAAGTAAATGTTTACTTGTATTATATTTTTTTAAGATTCCACATATAAGTGATATCATATGGTATTTGTCTTCCTCTGTCTGACTTACTTCACTTAATATGATAATCTCTAGGTCCATCCATGTTGTTGCAAATAGCATTATTTCATTTTTTATGGCCATTGTGTGTACGTGTGTATATATATATACACCACATCTTTTTTATCCATTCATCTGTTGATGGACATAGGTTGTTTCCATGTCTTGGCTATTGTAAATAGTACTGCTATGACTATTGTGGTGCATGTATCTTTTTGAATTAGAGTTTTCTCCCAGGAGTGGAATTGCAGGGTCATATGGTAACTCTATTTTTAGTTTTTTAAGGAACCCCCATACTGTGCTCCATAGTAGTTGTACCAATTTCTATTCCCAGCAATAGTGTAAGAGGGTTCCCTTTTCTCCACACCCTCTCCAGCATTTTTTATTTGTAGACTTTTTCATGATGGCCATTCTGACTGGTGTGATGTGATACTTCATTGTAGTTTTGATTTGCATTTCTCTAATAATTAGTGATATTTAGCATATTTTCATGTGCCTGTTTGCCATCTGTATGTCTTCTTTGAAGAAATGTCTATTGAGGTCTTCTTCCCTTTTTTTTGATTGGGTTGTCTTTTTGATATTAGCTGTATGAGCTGTTTGTGTATTTTGGAAATTAATCCTTTGTCAGTAACATAATTTGCAAATATTTTCTCCCAGTCTAGGTTGTCTTTTCTTTTTGCTTATGGCTTCCTTTGCTGTGAAAAAGCTTTTCAGTTTAATTAGGTCCCATTTGTTTATTATTTTTTTTTATTTCCATTACTCTTGGAGACAGATCCAAAAAAATATTGTTATGATTCATGTCAAAGAGTATTCTGCCTATGCATTTCTCTAGGTGTTTTATAGTAAGTACCCAGTCTTACATTTAGGTCTTTAATCATTTTGAGTTTATTTTTGTATATGGTGTCAGAGAATGTTCTAATTTCATTCTTTTACATATAGTTGTTCAGTTTTCCCAGTACCACTTATCAAAGAGACTTTTCCCCATTGTATATTCTTGCCTTTTTTATTGTAGATTAATTGGCCATAAGTGCCTGGGTTTACTTCTGGTCTTTCTATCTTGTTCCATTGATCTATATGCCTGTTTTTTGCACCAGTACCATACTGTTTTGATTACTGTAGCTTTGTAGTTCATTTCTAGCCTCATAGCGTTGTGGTCAGAAAAGATGTTTGATATGATTTCAGTTTTCTTAAACTTACCGAGGCTTGCTTTGTGGCTCAGCATGTGATCTATCCTGGAGAATGTTCCACCTGAACTTGAAAAGAATGTACATTCTGCTGCTTTCAGATGGAATGCTCTATAAATATCAGTTAAGTCCATCTGATCTAATGTGTAGTGTCATTTTAGGCCTGTGTTTCCTTATTGATTATTTGTCTGGATGATCTGTCCATTGATGTAAGTGGGGTGTTAAAGTCCCCCACTATTATTGGGTTGCTGTCAATTTCTCCTTTTATGTCTGTTAACACTTGCCTTATATATTGAGGTGCTTCTATGTTGGGTGCATATATATTTACAATTGTTATATCTTCTTGGATTGATCCTTTGATCATTATATAGTGTTCTTCCTTGTCTCATATAACAGTCTTTTTTTTTTTTTTAAGTCTATTTTGTCTGATATAAGTATTGTTACTCTGGCTTTCTTTTGATTTCCACTTGTGTGGAATACCTTCTTCCATCTGCTTACTTTCAATCTGTATGTGTCTCTAGATCTGAAGTGAGTCTCTTATAGGCAGAATATATATGGGTCTTGTTTTTGTATCCATTCAGCCAGTCTATGTCTTTTGGTTGCAGCATTTAGTTCATTTACATTTAAGGTAATCATTGATATGTATGTTCCTACTGCCATTGTGTTAATTGTTTTGGAATTGTTTTTGTATGTTTTTCCCCCCCTTTCTTCTTTTGTTTTCTTCTCTTGTGATTTGATGACTATCTTTAGTGCTATGTTTGGATTCCTTTTTTCTTTTTTGTGTGTATATCTATTATAGATTTTTGGCTTGTGGTTACCATGAGGTTTTTGTATAGCAAACTATATATAATTTGTTTGGTTTGAATAAGCAATTAGGATAAAAGAAGGCATTTTCCAAAGGGAGATATGTGTATGAAAAGGCTCAAAGGCAGGACTACATATTCAGGATAAAGTAACATGACAACTTAAGTAAAGTAACAGGTTCCCATCATGGAGATAAACTAAAGTATTTAGGTGAGGGTAAAGCCAGAGGGGTCACTGAAAGCCAGTTAAAGAGTTGAGACTCTGATAAAGCAGATAGGAGAGACTGATACAGAGTGGGTTTAAGATGACTAATTGAGCAGCACTTTGAAGGATCAGTAAGTTACAGAGAGAAGTAAAATCAAATACGTGGTGGGCTGATGGAAACCTGTGTGAAGATGGTGACTGTGATGGTGCAAAAGAAATGAAAGATTTAAAAAATAATAATAAAAAATTAAAAAGCTGACTGGCCTTGATGATAAAGTGGATGTAAATGGAGAAAGAAGAACCAAGAGCCAAATATAGTCCAGTCAGGAAGCAAGAATGCAGAGTAATAAAAGGCTAGCAACTCCCTGGGTTCAAATCTGAATCATACTAACTGGTATATTTTTTAGTAATTTTCTCTACTTTCATTAGCCTCAGTGCTTCAATTCTAACAAAAATGATACTTATTTTATCTGGTGGTTATCAAGACTGAGATGATACATATAAATTCCTTAAAATGGTGTCTCGCAGGTAGGGAGAATTCAACAACTATTAATATATAACTTAATATTAATTTATTACTATATTAATAAGTTAATAAAATTATTATTACCATTCTGCTGATTTGAGCCTAGGTGACCCCCCAAAAAAATGACAGGTAAAGGGGTATCTAAATGAAAACTGGTTAAGGGGAAAGAAAATATTCTAAATATTTTTATTGTTAAATAATTATTAAAGATCTTGGAAACTAGGCCAGGAGTTAGGACTAAGGAATAATAAGGGATCTGTCCATAAATCTTTTAAGTTGAACTTAAAGTGGTGCCTATTTATTTCTATAATGCCTCAGGAAGCAAAAGTTAAAAAAAAAATCTAAAATTCGATAAGACAAACTGGTTTCTGCATTTAGTATGTTATCTCAAATCTGGTTGGTTGTTGCTGAGACTAATAACTGATGATAATATAAAATTTGGAAAAAGAGTGTATGATCTTAGAAACCAAGGGCATTTCAGAATATTTACATCAATAAAACACAGGAGACAAAAATTATAAGAAATATTCACTAGATTATAAACTCCATACAGGCTGAGACTCTATCTTGTTCTATTCACAACTAGATACCCAACAAGTCTTGCATTCAACAAGCAGACTTTGAGTGAATAAAATATTTTTAGTTAATAAAAATTTAACTACGACTTATAAAGAGATTACTCATGTCTGCCATCTGTAAGAGGTGACACCAAGAATTGACTCTACATCTGTCTGATTCAAAAGCTTATTTTGTCTTCCATACATGTCAGTAACTGAGTCTAATGTTTGGTGAGATCCCAGTGCTTTTAATGGTGCACAGGAGAATATGATTAATTGATAAGGTTAATTTTCAGGTTTTATTCACTAACTAGAATGTGGTTTTGGGTTTTGAGAAGTAGTATCAAATTTTTTGATGAGAATTTAGTATTTCTATGGGCCTTAAATTATGCTATAGAAATGCTAATAGTATAGGTATTAAGATATATTTTGAAATCTGAATTCTCCAACTAGAGGAATTTTACCTATATCTGAACTATACTGTCCCCTAACCTCTTACTTTTATGTAATTAATTTTAAATATTTTTGGAAGATACAGGATACTGTTTGCCCTATATTAAATTCAGAGGTACTTCCTATTAGTTTTTAAGATAAATAAAACTGTCTGAAATTCAGTCTCAATGAAACCCTCTACTCAAGGGCTTCTTGAAAGTGACCCCATTTATAATATGCCCTTCTGGAAATCAAAGGCAACCTCTGAATGGCATAAAGCTTCAGAAATATTGTTAAAGGTTTCCTTGTCATTGTTAAATAAATATTGGTAGCCATCAGAATTTTCCAAGGAATCTTTATACAATTAATATGAATAAGGTATAAGTAATTCAGTCCTAACTACACATTGGATTGAAGAATGTCTCAAAGATAGTATAGGTAAAATAAGTGGTTTTATTTATTTTTATATTTATTAGTTTTCCAAAACCAGTGTAAAAAAGTGGATTTGTATTAGTTTTCAGGATCAACAGTAATGTTATGGCTTCTCAGTTGGTTCCACAATTTCTTCCATGTCTAACCTGATGCTGAATAAACTACATGTTTTAAATACATCAATATATAAATCTCACTTTTCAAAAAAATGTTATACCTTTTATCTACAGTCTTTGGTATTAGCTTAATGACCCTTCTTTTTTTTTTTTTTTTTTTTTTTCGGTACGCGGGCCTCTCATTGTTGTGGCCTCTCCCGTTGTGGAGCACAGGCTCCGGATGCACAGGCTCAGCAGCCATGGCTCACGGGCCCAGCTGCTCCGCGGCATGTGGGATCTTCCCGGACGGGGGCAAGAACCCGTGTCCCCTGCATCAGCAGGTGGATTCTCAACCACTGTGTCACCAGGGAAGCCCGACCTTTCGTTTTATATAAGTTCATTTTCAGGATCATTCTACCGAGTAAAAGCCAAAATAGACATGACATGAAACCACCTTTTATGCTTTGACTATTAGCCAAGTGTTAAGGTTTAGTTTTGTTTTATTTGTTTTCTAAATTTTCCTTAATAACTCTGTTCTTTAAAGGAACACAGTGACAACTGACTGTGGACAGCACAATTCTTTTCTTAAAGGTATTCTTACTCATTGTTTCATTTCACATTATTTTATTGATAAATATACTAAGCATAAGGAACAACTTATCTTTGCAGTCTCATCAATTTAAAAGCTACATTTTATTTAATTAATAGGGAGAGTTTATGGGAAAAGCTTTTATCAATGGGCATTGGTTTAAGATATCTTGGCCTTTTGAGAGCTATGCAGTATAATAATTGGTCTAAGATCATGTTAGAGAGGCCAGGTCGCTTTATATTCTCCCCCAACTAATAGAGAAGTCAGGTGAGGTTGTTTCCTGACACAGCTACTATTTCACTATTTTGGCTGATATTGCTGACCCCAAGAAGTTATTTCCTGTATTACGTGGACCCAGCATATACAGTCATTGAGAAGCACAGTATAAATATAGAAAACAAACTTGTCTATTCATATCAGGACCTCAATTTACCATTAATTTTCCACTCTTGATTACATGATAAATTATGTCTATCAAATCCATCATATTGTGATGTAAAAACAAGATAGGCAACTATGGTGTAGGGACCAAGGTAATTATTGTTCTGGGCTAGCGTTCTAGCCCAGGTTTTCACACAGTGAGCCTTTGGTTAAATAATTTTATGCAGTGATTCTCAATTTCCACTGCACACTGCAGTCACTGGAGAACCTTAAAACAAAACAAATCTGAATGCTGATGACTGGTCCCACTGCTAGAGTTTTATCCTTTTATGATTTTTTCAGGGTATTAAATAGTCCAGCTATAATCTTAATGCATTTGTTTTTGTTTTGCAAATAGATAGTAGCACATTTAATCTAAAATTGAAAAGTCAAGAATACTTACCTTAATCCATATAATTTTTCATATAAAAACACACTTCCATTTTTAGGTGATTTTAAAGCTGTAGATATCATATATTTTCCTTATGAACATTTTTTCTCATTTCATTCTTTAATGAAGTCAATATTATCTAATCTAAAAAACAAATAGATAAAACCCAATCTTAAAGGTGATTCTTTTAGAGGATGTAGATCCCTAATTCCTTAACCCTTTCATATAAAAATAAACTCCTAACTGAAGATATAAACACATTTTTCAAACATTACCCAAAAGTAAAAACAAAAAAGTTTTATTAGTTGTTTATTACATAATATACACCTTATTAATATCATTCTACTGAATTTCTTAGTCTTTAATATACAAGTTGCAATCAGGAGGAATTATCAATCTACAACCTCTTCCATTTGCAATCTAGTAGACAAGATATACCTTAATTATCTTACATATATTATTACTGTGTTTGACAGCTGAAGAGAGGATGGTCTTGGACCCCATGGATCTTAAAAACTAACGATTTCCAGAAAATGAAATAAAAATCTTTGATTAATCAGGTGGTTACTTCAATTTTATAAACAAGGGGTCAAATCTAAAGATTTCTAGTCTCAGAAAATAGAAATGATAGCAGAGGGAAACTGATGTATAAGGAATAGGAGAGAACAGCTCTCTAATTTAAATTCTCGTGCCTTTGAATCTCTGGCATGTAAAACTATGTATATCATCCTGACCTCATTATTTCTGTCTGTACTTTTTTCCCTCCCTATACCCAGCTATAGGAATTTGCATAAAAGATGCATCTCAATCTGCCTTTGATGATTCCAAGCTCGCTTGAATTCCTACTAAGTTTACATATAAATCAATAAAGTTGACCAAGGAAGACAGATCAAGGATCATATTTTCACAGTTTATGCCAAGGGAATTAAAGTTGAAAATCAAACATATAGGGTTGAATTAATGGGGCAGTCAGAAGCTATGAAAATCTCCAATGTGGAAGAAGGAGCTGAATAGAGACACATTCCATTTTCACCTCATGGAGACGTTTAAGACCCTCTGTAGAAGAAAATGTCTGCCTCTTTGATACTTGTCCATAATTTTTGTCCTTTTTGTCTCCCAGGTTCATTGCGTCAGTTACTACCAGGTTCATTGTATCAGGCTTTTTTAAAAATTATATTTCATGCAATCATAATTTGAGACTGAGCAAGACCTCCAGAGTCTCAATCTTATTTCTCCTTCTTCTCCAGCAGGATTCTTTCCTCACAATCATAGGCTACAAAGAATGTTCAGAGTATTTCAGTGAAATGACTCAAATATATCAGCATCAGATATTCTGTCTTCCATTATTTCTATTGTCTTTAACAGAAAAATGTCATACTTTTTCTCTTCTTGAGAATCTACCTATGTTTTGATATTTATTTTGTGCCACATGAACTCACGGATTTATTCCTTGACTGCATTGGAATCCATTGTTTTATTATTTTATTATCTTTATTTCATCTTTTTGACTATATCTTTGCTTTCTACTTCATTTTTAATCAGTATGCCTTTAGACTTTTCCTCCTTACATTGCCCACCGATAAAAATCTAGAAGGTTCTTTGTTTATTGCTATTTGAGGACCTAGAGATTACATTATTTTTTGTAATATAAAAGAATTTAATACAAAATATTAAATAATATAAAAGGATTTAAGCTGAAATTATCTATGTTATCTATTTCAAAATTCTATATCTTATATTTTGGTTCTGCTGTTTTCACTTCTTTTATCAGCTGAATTCAATTAGCACTTATTAACCCCTTAGTAATTGAAAACATTGTACTATAGGTTGAGAGCACAGAACAATTAACCCTCAGGAACTTTACAGTCATGGCCACAAATGTCAATATGCCGCAAGCATCCATCAATTTACTTTGATTTAAAATGGCTTTTGCTAGTTACTCAGATACACTAACGGTTAACAGTTCCCTTCGGTGAACTAAATGTGAATAGTTATTATCCTGTAAGCTCCTGAGGTAAGAGAAAATGTGAGCTCTTATCACAGATACATTCACCACCCTTGCCCACAACCTTCTGAAGACCTGACCCTATGCATATTTGAAAGATATTTTACCATCCTTTCTAGTAGATAAGAACTTAAATTTAATTACAGTAAGTCCAAAATTATTGCTTATGGGAAAGGAGTCACATACTAAATCCAGGTTTATAGATAACCATAAAATTGAAAAAGTTGGTACTTATATCAAACTTAGAACTGACTTTTCATACCAAGTTATTGAGCAGTCCACTTAGATTAAGGGAAAAATCAAAACATTTCACTTATGGATTGCTATCACCTTTTGAAGCTTGATGGCTTATTTCTTGGCCTGTTTCTTCTTCAAAAGCTGTTATAAAATAGCTTTGTTATAAAATGTTTTAAATGTATAATTGGCCAATATAATAAAAATACTTAAATGCAATTCAGTTCTTTTTCAAATGTACCATTCCTAATCTAACAGGAGTAAATAACAGGAGTAAATAACATGAGTAAAATGTGGTCAGTCCAAATTTCTATTGTTTTCTATCATATTAATTGTGAACATTACAATAAAGATCTATTTTATCCTTATTTATATTATTAAAACTTTGTTTTGAATGTACCTTGTTATTTCTGTGGCATGAATTTGTTCACTTTCCAATGGATAGTAATATTTTGATGGAAAAAAAAGCAAATAAGCAAAACCTAATATACACAATAGTGAAATAAAATTCTGTAATAAAAATCATTTTCCAGAACAGAAAGTAGGAGAAATGTTGAATTTTCCATCAAATGGCTTATTTGTATTTTCTATCTGCCTTTCGAAAACTAAATCTTCTTTTTATTATTGTTTCTATCTTTCCTTCTATTGTCAGTTTCTTTCCTCTTCATCTCAATCATCTTCATAGCAAACACTAATTTCTCTAATCATGTGCCAGACACTGTTCCTAGTGCTTTCATGCATTTTCTAATTTATTATTCATACCTACACAACAAGGTAGGTATTTTTATTACCCCCCAACCATTGCACAGATTAGACAACTGAAGTTTACAGTTTTTCTTCCCACATCTTTACTTCCTAGAAACCCTCGGGCATCTCAGATGAATTTTGCTGAAGCTTTTCTTAAACAAAGCAATTTACTTAGGATTTTAAATGCAAAGTTGTTAATAAGATATAAACACAACTTATACATCGCTCTGTCCTTACTATTCACATATGAATTTGGTCCTCATCTGAAAAAATTTAAAAACTCAGTGTTTCAGCTCACTCAGAAAATGAGCAGACCAGACCCTCAACAGCATAAAAACTCATTGATGTTAATCAAATATATAAAAGTATCTCTGATACACCAAAATGTCAATGTATTAATTTGCAGTGAAAAATTCAATTTCCTGAGATACACTGATATTTGTACTGACCAGTGTAAAGATAAGGACCAATTAGTATCACTTAACAACACCAACTTCACTGTTCAGTCACCCTCTGAGTTTCATCCTAGGCACCCAGCTGCCCTCTTCCTGCTTCATATCTTATTAGTGTATTTCTTAAAATATCTCTATATCATCCTCCCAATTTAGCTTTCATCCTGAAAGTAATTATTTATTTACTTATTTTCTCTCCTTTCTGAATCTCTTTTCCCATCAAGGTAAGACTTTGCTTCTATTTTTCTGTATTTGCTCTAACATCCCTTGTTTCTACTCTTAATGTTATCACTCTGCTAAAAAATGTCACTATATCCTGTCTAGAGTGAAACAATAGTCTCTGAATTGGAAAATCCAATAAATTCTCTCGATTACCAGAAGATTAATTTTCTTAAAGTATAGCTCAAATAATATCATTTTTCTTCACAGGCTACCCCATTGCCTACTGAATTAATGAATAAATATTTTTTAAACCCATAGTTAAAAAGTCAAGAACATTCTATACTTCACTAATCTCCTTCATATGTAGTTCAAGGCTCTCTAAATTAACTATACACTTTATTAATTTACGCACTCAGTTCTTTTTCCTGGAATAATTTTCCTTCCCATTTCTTACCTACTAAAAATTTTATCAGTCTGTAAGGCCATTTAAAAGTCTCCTCCTCCATGCAATCTTCCAGAACTTCAGTAGATTGATATCATTTATCCCTCCTCAGAATTCTCAGAGGACTGCATTTTTACCTTTCTTACCACATAATTATTCTTTCTCATAATAGAGATACTATCACCTTATAGAGGTGATAATAGAGATACTTGTGTAATCACTTAGGTTTCTGGCATTCCACCAGATCTTAACTTCTAAAGATCAGGATTTTGGACAACTAGCTGCTGGACAATCATCGACAGAAAGAAACTGGAACTCACCAAAAAAGATACCCCACATCCAAAGACAAAGGAGAAGCCACAATGAGATGGTAGGAGGGGCGCAATCACAGTAAAATCAAATCCCATAACTGCTGGGTGGGTGACTCACGGACTGGAGAACACTTATACCGCAGAAGTCAACTCACTGGACTGAAGGTTCTGAGCCCCAAGGGGTCCGGCAACAGGAGGAGGAATTCCTAGAGAATTCCTAGAGAATCAGACTTTGAACTCTAGTGGGATCTGACTGCAGGACTTTGACAGGACTGGGGAAACAGAGACTCCATTTTTGGAGGGCACACACAAAGTACTGTGTGCATGGGTACCCAGGGGAAGGAGCAGTGACCGCAAGGGAGACTGAACCAGACCTACCTGCTAGTGCTGGAGGGTCTCCTGCAGAGGCAGGGGGTGGCTGTAGCTCACCTTGGGGATAAGGACACTGGCAGCAAAAGCTCTGGGAAGTAGTCCTTGGTGAGAGCCCTCACAGAGTCTACCATTAGCCCTACAAAAGAGCCAGGTAGGCTCCAGTGTTGGGTTGCCTCAGGCCAAACAAGAACAGGGGGGGAACCCAGCCTCACCCATCAGCAGTTAAGCAGATTAAAGTTTTACTGAGCTCTGCCCACCAGAGCAATAGTCAGCTCTAACCAACATCAGTCCCTCCCATCACAAAACTTACACAAGCCTCTTAGATAGCCACATCCATCAGAGGACAGACAGCAGAAGCAAGAAGAACTACAATCCTGCAGCCTGTGGAACAAAAACCACATTCACAGAAAGATAGAAAAGATGAAAATGCAGAGGGCTATGTACCAGAACAACATAAAACCCCAGAGAAACAACTAAATGAAGTGGAGATAGGCAAATTTCCAGAAAAAGAGTTCAGAATAATGATAGTGAAGATGATCCAGGACCTCGGAAAAAGAATGGAGGCAAAGATCGAGAAGATGCAAAATATGCTTAACAAAGACCTGGAAGAATTAAAGGACAAAAAACAGAGATGAACAATACAATAACTGAAATGAACACTACACTAGAAGGAATCAATAGCAGAATAACTGAGGCAGAAGAACGGATAAGTGACCTGGAAGACAGATGGGGAAGTTCACTGCTGCAGAACAGAATAAAGAAAAAAGAATGAAAAGAAATGAAGACAGCCTAAGAGACCTCTGGGACAACATTAAACACAACAACATTTGCATGATAGGGGTCCCAGAAGGAGAATAGAGAGAGAAGGGACCCAAGAAAATATTTGAAGAGATTATAGTCAAAAACTTCCCTAACATGGGAAAGGAAATAGCCACCCAAGTCCAAGAAGCGCAGAGAATCCCATACAGGATAAACCCAAGGAGAAACACACCGAGACACACAGTAATCAAATTGGCAGAAATTAAAGCCAAAGAAAAAGTATTGAAAGCAGCAAAGGAAAAATGACAAATAACATACAAGGGAACTCCCATAAGGTTAACAGCAGATTTCTCAGCAGAAACTCTACAAGCCAGAAGGGAGTGGCATGATATACTTAAAGTGACGAAAGGGAAGAACCTACAACCAAGATTACTCTACCCAGCAAGGATCTCATTCAGATTCCATGGAGAAATCAAAAGCTTTACAGACAAGCAAAAACTAAGAGAATTCATCACCACCAAACCAACCCTACAACAAACGCTAAAGGAACTTCTCTAAGTGGGAGACATAAGAGAAAAAAAGGACCTACAAAAAGAAACCCAAAACAATTAAGAAAATGATCATAGGAACAAACATACCGATAATTACCTTAAATGTGAATGGATTAAATGCTCCAAGAAAAAGACACAGGCTTGCTGAATGATACAAAAACAAGACCCATCTATATGCTGCCTACAAGAGACCCACTTCAGAACTAGGGACACATACAGACTGAAAGTGAGGGGATGGAAAAAGACATTCCATGCAAATGGAAATCAAAAGAAAGCTGGAGTAGCAATACTCATATCAGATAAAACTGAATTTACAATAAAGAATATTACAGGAGACAAGGAAGCACACTACAAAATGATCAAGGGATCAATCCAAGCGGAAGATATAACAATTATAAATATATATGCACCCAACATAGGAGCACCTCAATACATAAGGCAACTGCTAACAGCTATGAAAGAGGAAATCGACAGTAACACAATAATAGTGGGGGACTTTAACACCTCACTTACACCAATGGACAGATCATCCAAAATGAAAATAAATAAGGAAGCAGAAGCTTTAAAGACACAACAGACCAGATAGATTTAATTCATATTTATAGGACATTCCATCCAAAAACAGCAGATTACACTTTCTTCTCAAGTGGGCATGGAACATTCACCAGGATAGATCACATCTTGGGTCACAAATCAAGACTCAGTAAATTTAAGAAAATTGAAATCATACCAAGCATCTTTTCTGACCACAACAATATGAGATTAGAAATGAATTACAGGGGAAAAAACGTAAAAAACACAAACACATGGAGGCTAAACAATACATTAGTAAATAACCAAGAGATCACTGAAGAAATCAAAGAGGAAATCAAAAAATACGTAGAGACAAATGACAATGAAAACACGATGATCCAAAACCTATGGGATGCAGCAAAAGCAGTTCTAAGAAGGAAATTTATAGCTATACAAGCCTACCTCAAGAAACAAGAAAAATCTCAAATAAACAATCTAACCTTACTCCTAAAGGAACTAGAGAAAGAAGAACAAACAAAACCAAAAGTTAGCAGAAGGAAAGAAATCATAGAGATCAGGGCAGAAGTAAATGAAATAGAAACAAAAAAAAACAATAGCAAAGATCAATAAAACTAAAAGCTGGTTATTTGAGAAGATAAACAAAACTGATAAACTATTAGCCAGACTCATCAAGAAAATAAGGGAGAGGACTCAAATCAATAAAATTAGAAATGAAAAAGGAGAAGTTACAACAGACACCACAGAAATACAAAGCATCCTAAGAGACTACTACAAGCAACTCTATGCCCATAAAATGGACAACCTGGAAGAAATGGACAAATTCCTAGAAAGGTATAACCTTCCAAGACTGAACCAGGAAGAAATAGAAAATATGAACAGACCAATCACAAGTAATGAAATTGAAACTGTGATTAAAAATCTTCCAACAAACAAAAGTCCAGGACCAGATGGCTTCATAGGTGAATTCTATCAAACATTTAGGGAATAGCTAACACCCATCCGTCTCAAGCTCTTCCAAAAAATTGCAGAGGAAGGAACACTCCCAAACTCATTCTAGAGGCCACCATCACCCTGATACCAAACCCAGACAACAATACGACAAAAAAAGAAAATTACAGACCAATATTACTGATGAATATAGATGCAAAAATCCTCAACAAAATACTAGCAAACAGAATCCAACAACACATTAAAAGGATCATACACCATGATCAAGTGGGATTTACAACAGGGATGCAAGGATTCTTCAATATATGCAAATCAATAAATGTAATACACCATATTAACAAATTGAAGAATAAAAACCATATGATCATCTAAATAGATGCAGAAAAAGCTTTTGACAAAATTCAACACCCATTTATGATAAAAACTCTCCAGAAAGTGGGCACAGAGGGAACCTACCTCAACATAATAAAGGCCATATATGAAAAACCCACAGCATACGTCATTCTCAATGGTGAAAAACTGAAAGCATTTCCTCTAAGATCAGGAACAAGATACGGATGTCCACTCTCACCACTATTATTCAACATAATTTTGGTAGTCCTACCAACATAGTTTTGGAAGTCCTAGCCATGGCAATCAGAGAAGAAAGAGAAATAAAAGGAATCCAATTTACAAAAGAAGAAGTAAAACTGTCACTGTTTGCAGATGACAGGATACTATACATAGAGAATACTAAAAATGCCACCAGAAAACTACTAGAGGTAATCAATGAAATTGGTAAAGTTGCAGGATACAAAATTAATGCACAGAAATCTCTTGCATTCCTATACTAATGATGAAATATCTGAAAGAGAAATTAAGGAAACACTCCTATTTACCACTGCAACAAAAAGAATAAAATACCTAGGAATAAACCTACCTAGGGAGACAAAAGACCTGTATGCAGAAAACTATAAGACACTGATGAAAGAAATTAGAGATGATACCAACAGATGGAGAGGTATACCATGTTCTTGGATTGGAAGAATCAATATCGTGAAAATGACTATACTACCCGAAGCAAACTGCAGATTCAATGCAATCCCTATTAAATTACTAAAGGCATTTTTTATGGAACTAGAACAAAAAATCTTAAAATTTGTATGGAAACACAAAAGACCCTGAATATCCAAAGCAGCCTTGAGGGAAAAAAACGGAGCTGGAGGAATCAGACTCCCTCACTTCAGACTATACTACAAAGCTACAGTAATCAAGACAACATGGTACTGGCACAAATACAGAAACATAGATCAATGGAACAAGATAGAAAGCCCAGAGATAAACCCACGCACCCATGGTCAACTAATCTATGACAAAGGAGGCAAGGATATACAATGGAGAAAAGACAGTCTCTTCAATAAGTGGTGCTGGGAAAACTGGACAGCTACATGTAAAAGAATGAAAATAGAACACTCCCTAATATCATACACAAAAATAAACTCAAAATGGATTAGAGACCAAAATGTAAGAACAGACACTATAAAACTCTTAGAGGAAAACACAGGAAGAACACTCTTTGACATAAATCACAACAGGATCTTTGTTGATCCACCTCCTAGAGTAATGGAAATAAAAACAGAAATAAACAAATGGGACCTAATGAAACTTAAAAGCTTTTGCACAGCAAAGGAAACCATAGAGAAGACGAAAAGACAACCCTCAGTATGGGAGAAAATATTTGCAAACGAATCAATGGACAAAGGATTAATCTCCAAAATATATAAACAGCTCATGCAGCTCAATATTAAAAAAACAAACAACCCAATCCAAAAATGGGCAGAAGACCTAAATAGACATTTCTCCAAGGAAGACATACAGATGGCCAAGAAGCACATGAAAAGCTGCTCAACATCACTAATTATTAGAGAAATGCAAATCAAAACTACAATGAGGTATCACCTCACACCAGTTAGAATGGGCATCAACAGAAAATGTAGAAAGAAGAAATGCTGGAGAGGGTGTGGAGAAAACGGAACCCTCTTGCACTGTTGGTGGGAATGTAAATTGATACAGCCACTATGGAGAACAGTATGGAGGTTCCTTAAAACACTAAAAATAGAATTACCATATGATCCAGCAATCCAACTACTGGGCATATACCCTGAGAAAACCATAATTCAGAAAGACACATGCACCCCAATGTTCATTGCAGCACTATTTACAATAGCCAGGTCACGGAAGCAACCTAAATGCCCATCGACAGATGAATGGATAAAGAAGTTGTGGTACATATATATGATGGAATATTACCCAGCCATAAAAAGGAATGAAATTGGGTCATTTGTTGAGATGTGGATAGATCTAGAGGCTGTCATACAGAGTGAAATAAGTCAGAAAGAGAAAAACAAATATCGTATATTAATGCATGTATGTGGAAGCTAGAAAAATGGTAGAGATGAACCAGTTTGCAGGGCAGAAATTGAGACACAGATGTAGAGAACAAACGTATGGACACCAAGGGGGGAAAGCCATGGGGGGGTGGGGATGGTGATGTGATGAACTGGGGGATTGGGATTGACATTATACACTGATGTGTATACAATTGATGACTAATAAGGACCTGCTCTATAAAAAAATAAATAAAATAAAGTACAAAAAAAAATCAGGATTTTATTTTCTTTTTTCTTTTTTTTTTGCAGTACATGGGCCTTTCACTGTTGTGGCCTCTCCCATTGCGGAGCACAGGCTCCGGACACGCAGGCTCAGTGGCCATGGCTCAGCGGCCTAGCCGCTCTGCAGCATGTGGGATCTTCCCAGACTGGGGCACAAACCCGAGTCCCCTGCATCGGCAGGCAGACTCTCAACCACTGCCTGCCGATCGCCACCAGGGAAGCCCTGTCTTATTCATTTTTGATTCCCTACCCCTATATTATCTATTTACTAATCAAGTATTTAATGAAATCTTGTCCACTTAAATTAAATAGATCAAAATAGACCACTAAGAGCCCTTACTTTTAGTTTTATTTCATCTTGAAGTTTATGTCTCTGACATTTCCCCAGAAAGGTTTATACTCTTTGTTTCAGCATATTTACCCATTAAGTCAACAGTTTTATCTCATATATGAAAAGCTGAAAGGCAACAGTTCATGTCTAGACAATATTTTGTAGTCATCAGTAAGGTTTGAATCTAAGGTCTGTACTAGGTGGATGCTATTGAATATAAAGAAATGCAGTTTAAATGGAAAATTAGTCATTTACTTAATTTTATACAGTAGAAGAGTATTATCAGTAATGGTTACTCTCAGTTTACCCTTATAACACCTAAGGTCTTTCAGTGTTCAAATAATTTAAAAATTAAATTTAGTTACCCTTTCACTCAAGACACCATGAGATCTGTTGAACATTTTTTTTTGATGGGTTTATGTAGTGGATGTTCTTTGTAGTTCTCCAAGTAAATATTTGGGAAGAGAACATTGTTGAGGAGACCCACAGCACGTGTGAGGAACTGAAATGTGCAAGCTCTGCACTGGGCATCTAAATGCTTACAGTTTATGCTCAGATACAGGGCAGTTTCACCAATGAGCTCAGGAAAGCAAAATGGGTATTTGGCATATTCCTTTCCAATCTGCTTCAGAGTATACTATTTATGGCATGGACAACCTTTGAATTTTTTGTTCAAGTGATACGATCTCACTGAACACAAACACAGGGATTTATAACATGCAGCTCAGTATAGAGTACCTTCTATTACAAGCATATATGGAGAAAAATTCTTCTTAAAAATTTAATTTCTTTGCATTCTCTTAGCTTAAGATGTTTCTCTCCTTGAAGAATCTTGATTATCTGTGTTGAAAACCCTGTGGGATTCCTCCTATAATGATATTCCTTCTTAGGTTAAATATGTTTTCCCTCTATACCTACTAAAATAAAATTTAGGGCTTATATTATACTTTGCTCCTCCTTTTTGAAAAGACAGTTTAAGCAATAAACATATATCCAATTTTGCTGATTTTTTTCAGTTTGCTTTTTGATTTAATCAGATACAGAATTCATTGAAAGACTTTTTGTTTAAGTTTTAGGACTTCAAACTAAAATTTTAAAGTAGTGAAGGTCAAGATAAGTTAGGAAAGGGCAAAAGATCTCATGGTATACGGACACTTGCTTCCTTTTCTTGCTTCACTTGTGCTACAAGGTAAGCAGCGCTCACTTGTAGGAATTAAACTCAGAAGAACATAGATAGCACTATGATATATATATATATATAATTAATATATTATTAACATATACTATCATATATATGCATATGATATATATGATGTTATATAGTCCAGTGAAAAGGCATGGACTAGGAATCAGGAAACTGTCTCCACTCTTCTTTTTGGTATAACTAGTTGCATGAGTTAACTGACATCATTTCCTCCATGGTCAAATACATAGAAACATTTATTTGCTTCAAGTTTTTATGCGTTTCAACTGAAATGTTGATTCTAAAAGCATTGTAAAAATAAGCCTATACACTGTGCAAATTCAGATGGAAGCAGCAATTTGAATTATAAAATAGAGGAGAAAAATTAAATAGTTGGGAGGGAGTAGGTAGATAGAAAATAGTTGAGAATATCATGATGGAGAAAGTCAAGGTAGTAAAACTTCTAGGCATTTTTCTTCAGAAATATGTTTGAGTGATTTTATAAAGTGATGTACCTACTTGCGATTGCCTTGCCAGTGCTGAGAAGACTTTTCAAGAACGTTCTCTAAACATTTTTCTGAGGCAAAATACACAACTTCTTGCTTTCTTGTAACATGCTTTTTGGCTTGTATGATCAAATATCATATTCAGGTAGTATTTTTATTTTGAATTTGAAAGTTACCATGTAGGGCTTCCTTGGTGGCGCAGTGGTTGAGAGTCCGCCTGCCGATGCAGGGGACACGGGTTCGTGCCCCAGTCTGGGAAGATCGTGCCCCAGTCCGGAAAGATCCCACATGCCGTGGAGCAGCTGGGCCCATGAGCCATGGCCGCTGAGCCTGCGCGTCCGGAGCCTGCGCTCCGCAACGGGAGAGGCCGCAGCAGTGAGAGGCCCGCGTACCGCAAAAAAAAAAAAAAAAAAAAAAAAAAAAAAAAAAAAGTTACCATGTAGTTGATGGAGCTGAGATGAAGTCATCAAAAGCGGGATATTTCTGCTGAGTTCTAGATGCACTGCAATGGTGTGTGGAGTGACAGTATCACAGAGAACACTTGTGGTATTATAAAATATGAAAAATGATAAATACTTCATATAACATCCAAAAAATCATCTTGAAAAAAACGACTTGCTGAGTTGTATCTGTTCTGTGGTGCTTTACATCTTGTTGATGCTTCAAATGGATCACCTAGTCATCACCTTTGCATCCTTACATTGCTAAAAACTACTTTTTGATGCTTTCTCAGATATTGTGCTTACTTTTCAGCTTTAAATTTAGTTTTGAAAACACATGTTCCTAATTTATAGAATGTCAAAGGAGGCATTTAAATTCAAATTACTGTATTGGGATATTCAGAGTAAAACTATAATTATATTTTTTTACACTGTCTTTTGACATCTCAGAAAAACCCATGTCTCTGATTCAATCCACATACTGCAAGAATAAATAGTATGCCTTCTCAGTAATTTATCACTTTCTGTATGATGGAAAGCCTCATTTTCTAAAAGAAATACCAGACATGCGAAGGAAAGCACTTTGTACATTATTTTATCAAGAACAAAAAGAATGGTTTAATACTTCCTGTAATTCCACTTTCTCCCTCTGCATACGAAGTAACTTGCACAAGTTCAAGATTAACAGATCCTAATTGAAATGCTAAAAGACAAAATACACAGTGTAATTATAGAGTTTAAAGTTTAACATCTTTGAAGATATTTCAATGTGAAAAAATCTGTTCAGAGACTCAACACATGTCATATTATAGAAGGAAATGAGCACTGATTTTTCTAGATATTTTCAGTGCCTAGCAAAATATGGTATTTTATCTTGACTTTGTAACCAAGCACCGTATTTTTTAACAGATGCTATTTCTCTTCTGATTACTGTATCCCACTATGAATTATCTCTCTTGGGAAGAGGAGAGGGGGAAGATTTTCATCAAAACATAAATCTATGCACCTAAAATACACTATGTTCTAAAGACAATAAAAAAATTATACACATACAGTAATCTACCTTTGCCAATTTGAAAAATCATCAAACCTTTAAAGCAGAAATACTGAGGCCTTGGGAGACACCATAGAACCATTAGAGATGTATATTTATACTTTAAAAGTTGGTATTATTCTACCTCAATAAAACCTTTCCATATATGCAAACAGTAATGACAGCAATGTAAATTGAATTATCTATAAAATATTATGTTTTTCTTACAGGATTGCTGAAAAGATGTTTTACACTACAATGCTGTTAGAAAGTGCTATCATGCTGCACATACCAAGGATTCTAATTAGACTTGTCAATCACTGATTGATTACTACCATAAGATGAAAGAGCAATTGCATCCCGGCAATTATATTATCTTAAGGGTACAAAATGCAATGTTCAACTTTCAGCTGTCAGCAAGATTTCACTGAATGAAGGCCTGTTTTATCACACGGGCTGTTCAAAAGCCCTTCTGAGAACCTAAATGGCACATTAAGCCCTGGAAATATTGCTACTCAAAAGAAAAAAAATGTAGTAGAGTGAAATTGACTAAGTTTTAATTGATGAATGAGAAATCACATGGCTCTGTAGCCTCACATTCTTTAATTTTAGGAAAATACGGTCCACAGTAACATGCAAAATTACCCTGTTTCCATATTTCATATACTTTCTTTCTCATCTGCCCCCACTTCTCTCTCTCTGTTGACTCCCTCTATGTACAAACACCTCCACTTCTATAAGTAGGTACATGTGTTTCATATATTGAACTTTGCTTTTTGGTTTATTAGACTTCTAAAATATTCAGCAGATATTTATTTTTCTAAATGTATTCTAGGTAAATAAGTATTCTTTTTTCCTAAGAATGAAATATTGTCAAGTCAATAATTATTTAATAATGACTTAAGATTAATTGTCAAATATTATTTTTCATTCCAAAATATACTAGGTTTGGAAAGATTATAATCTTTTCAGTAGCACAACTTCAGGTGCCTCTTTCAAATTCCAAATTCAGGAGTATGGTATATCAAAAGGTTGTGATTTAGGAACTCTACAGCCATAATAGCTACTATAGTTTCAAATATTTGGGGGGAAAAAAAGTAAACTGTTAACTGATTTGGAACATAGAGGAGAGGATTTGAATTAGAGATTTATTTTAAATTTAAAATTTTCAGCCTTTCTAAAAAGGAATATTGGATGACATTCTAATTACTATTGCTATAAACAAACCACTCAAAACTTGGAGTGGCAAACACCACCATTTTATTTTGCTCAAGGATTCTGTAGGCCAGGAATTAGGATAGGACACACTGATGACAGCCTCTCTGCTTCATAGGGTTTGGGGCTTATCTGGGAAGATTTGAAAAGCAGGGGACTGGAATCATCTAGAGTTTTCTTCTCATGCCTTTCTGTATCAGAGATGAGATGATGCCAAGGACAGGCATAGCTGGACGTGTCAACTGGGGCACTTACATGAGGCCTTCCATGTGACTTGATATTCTTACCATGTATTGGCTGAGTTCTAAGAGAGAATGTCATGAGAGTGAGTATTCCAAGTGACTCAGGAAGAAGCTACATGGACTACTATACTAGCTTCAGTCACATAGGATCACTTCTCCTGGGCTCTACTAGTTGAAGCAAATGCAAACCTTACCCATTCTCTTGGCAAGAGGACACAGAACTACCTCTCATATGAGCAGAGTCAATTTCCTACTATTTTAAAAAAGGCACCAAAGTGTCATCTGGCCACAGTTATGTATATTTATATCTGCACAATAGAATCAGGCTATCTTAAGACTCCTCAAATGTCTCAACTCTTTATTTTATCTTATTTTATTTTTTATTAGAGTTAATTTACAACGTTGTGTTATTTTCTGATATAGAGCAGTGATTCAATTATACACACACACACACACACATACACACATTCTTTTCCATATTTGTTTCCATTATGGTTTATTATAGGATATTGAAAATAGTTCTCTGTGCTATACAGTAGGACCTTGTTTATCTATTTTATATACAGTAGTTTGCACCTGCTAATCCTAAATTCCTAATTTATCCCTCCCCATCCCCATTTCCCTTTGGTAAAGTTTGTTTTCTATGTCTGTGAGTCTGTTTGTTTTGTAAATAGGTTCATTTATGTCATATTTTAGATTCCACATATAACTGATATCATATGGTATCTTTCTCTATCTGACTTTCTTCACTTAGTATGATAATCTCTAGGTCCATCCATGATGCTTCAAATGGCATTATTTCATTCTTTTTATGGTTGAGTAGTATTCCATTGTGTGTATGTACCACATCTTCTTTATCCATTCATCTGTCAATGGACATCTAGGTTGCTTCAATGTTTTTGCTATTGTGAACAGTGCTGCTATAAACATTGGAGTGCATGTATCTTTTTGAATTACAGTTTTGTCCAGATATATACCCAGGAGTAGGATTGCTGGATCATATGGCAACTCTATTCTTAGTGTTTGTTTGTTTGATTTTTGTGGTGCACGGGCCTCTCACTGTTGTGGCCTCTCCCATTGTGGAGCACAGGATCTGGACGCGCAGGCTCAGTGGCCATGGCTCACGGGCCCAGCAGCTCTGCGGCACGTGGGATCTTCCCGGACTGGGGCACGAACCCGCGTCCCCTGCATCGGCAGGCAGACTCTCAACCACTGTGCCACCAGCGAAGCCCCCCTATTTTTAGTGTTTTGAGGAACCTCCATACTGTTTTCCATAGTGGCTGCACCAAGTTAACTTACATTCCCACCAACAGTGTAGAAGCGTTCCCTTTTCTCCACACCCTCTCCAGCATCAAATGTCTCAACTCTTTAAGGAATTATGTTCAAATTCAAAATCCAGGATACTGTTAACTAAATAAGGTCCAGATATGGATGAGGTTCCTCAGAGTGATCCCTCTAGTACAGTCCTTGAATATAGTTTCTATCAACCTGAAGACTTGTAAACTAAAGAGTCTCATTATCTTCCCCCACATACCCTAAGTACAATGATGGGATACTCTTGGATAACTGCAGTGGCACTCCTGCTCAAAAATGGATGTGGGACAGGGATAAGGAAAGTGACAGGAAGTACACAGCAGTCATTGGCTTACAGCATTTCTGAAATCCAGCCAGCATGAGTTGCCAGTTTCTAGATTAGAGTCCAGTCCTATTTTCTTTGCTTCTGGCTTTGGAATTCTCTGTGGCTGTTAGCTCCACCCTCCGGGGCCCTGTTTCTGTCCTCTGAGTCATCCTTCCTCTTCTGTAAGAGGTAGCCCATTTTTTGCAGTTGAGCAGTTGTTTCAACCTGATCCCTGCTATTCCTGCTCAGAAAAGAGGAGTCACCATATTTCCAAGAATAATTGACCCTGATCAGCAGAAGGCAAAGCTGCTTTTACTCAATGAGAACACAGATATATATATATATATATATATATATATGGAATGCAGATGATACACTTGGGCACCTCCTGGCATTTGTTTGTTCTATTGTAACCATAAGTGGGCAAATATAGCAGCCCAGATTTGAGAAGTATACGACTACCAAGGATTCAGCCGCTCAATAATGGTTTGGTCACCTTGGTGACCAGCCAAGGCCAGCCAAAGAAAAGCTGAGAGTGAGGGGAATTTAGAATGGATAATGGAGAAGGGAAAGAATGAGTACTGCTTATGGCTCCAAGATAAGCTACAGTAATGGGGGCTATAAAGTATCCCACTAACCTCCCCCTTCCAAGTTTACCCTCAGGAAAAAAGGTCTGTGGGAACCGTGGAGGAGCTGCTCTTTGAACACGTGTAGACAAACATATCTGTTCAGTGCAAACAGTGAACTGTGGTGGCTAAATCCATGACTCAGATTTTCTGCTGCAGGAAATCTAATTGATAGATGACCCTAGCTGCTGCACTCTGAAGCTACCACCATTTTTGTATACACAGTGTTTTGTTCAGTCTTGATTACCAGAAACTTTGATCTTGTTAAAACTTATCAGAACTGCACTATAGTCTAAGACTCTGCCTATCCAATTCTCCTTCCTTCTCTCTCTCTTCCACAGGTGTCATGACTGTAACATGGTCTACCAGCTCTCCCTCCCTCTTGGGCTCCCTCCTCTTTTTACCTCACAAGTATTTTCCCCTAAAAATCTATTACAATCTAATCCTGTCTTGACATCTGACTTTTGGAAGACCTGAACTAATGCACTGGGGATTGGTTGATTTGTTTTAGAGCCAGAAAGTCCTGGCTCTTATAGTTTCTTTAAGCTCTGCCTGAAAAATTAAATAAGTTCTTTTTTAGCTTATCTCTCTCTAGTCTCACCTTATGATGCATAAGAAAGCAACTGACACCTTAAACATGTTACCCAGTAATGTCCTTAGCCAGATCTATCCATTCATTAGGTACAAGGTCTATTTTCTATGTTACTGCAGGTGCTAGCTGTGCTTAATTCTTCATCACTATGTAACAAGAAATCTATTCTCCTCCAGCTTCCAATAATAGCTTTATCACTTTCCTTTAAGCCTTCACAATAGCCTTCTGAAGACCCATTCAAGCATCCACCCATGACCCAGTCTTAAACCTAACAGCAAATAAAGCTAAATACAATGTTTTAGATTTTCACTTTACCTTTTAGATTATTGTATCTTGTCTATTTTTTAATTTCACGTTTGTTTTATGACTTTGCCCTGCCTCAAAATACCAAATTCTATTCCAAGTACTACTGCTGCCTAGAAACCATTCTGAATTTGAGGGTATACAACCACCATTGTACTATATTCACACATTCATTTTTTTTTGACTTTTATTTATTTTTTAACATCTTTTTTTTTAACATCTTTATTGGAGTATAATTGCTTTACAATGGTGTGTTATTTTCTGCTTTATAACAAAGTGAATCAGCTATACATATACATATATCCCCACATCTCTTCCCTCTTGCGTCTCCCTCCCTCCCACCCTCCCTATCCCAAACCCTAGGTGGTCACAAAGCACCGAGCTGATCTCCCTGTGCTATGCGGCTGCTTCCCACTAGCTATCGATTTCACATTTGGTAGTGTATACATGTCCATGCCACTCTCTCACTTTGTCCCAGCTTACCCCTTTCCCCTCCCCATGTCCTCAAGTCCATTCTCTAGTAGGTCTGGGTCTTTATTCCCATTCTGCCCCTAGGTTCTTCATAGAGTCTGTCATACAGAGTGAAGTAAGTCAGAAAGAGAAAAACAAATACTGTATGCTAACACATATATATGGAATCTAAAAAAAAAAAAAAAGACAACAAAAAACCACCACCATAAAAAATGGTCACACATTCACTTTTGTTCTACCCTCATGTTCACCATAGGTCCCAAGCCCAACCAGTATCAAAAGAGAGAGTACATGGACCCTACTGCTCAATAGGAAAAGTGCCAACAAATTTGGAGCCAGTTTTTAAAACTTCTACATATGATATTCATCAATTCATTACCATTTTGAAAATGTGTAAAATTTATGAGAGAAAATGTGTGAAGCTTAATAAGATTCTAACAGCCTGGGAAATTTTTTCAGAAGTCTTTAGGCCTATAGTATTCACTAACCCTGCCTATATTTAGGATTCTTCCTCCTATGACTTACTACTACTCTTTTCAGTACCAAAGAGCAATTGTCTTTAAAACTGGTTCTCTACTGTCCAGTGATAAATGTTTCTTCTCTGCTAAGGAACCTACTACTTTTCCCACAGTCTGTTAAAGCAAATCCAAATTTCTACAACTTTCCTTATCTCTGCCTTGAATTTTAATTCTTATCTTTCCCTTTTCTTTAACATCAATTTTCTATTCCAAAAATTTTGTCCTCCCCATGTGTCATCATAATGTCTGAGTCCTCATCACCTTTCCATTTCCAATGAAATGGAATTTGTCTTTATTCTCCATCAATCCAAATCGTATGCTTTCTAAAACATATGGTTAAATACCTAACTTTTCCTAAAATAATCCACCATCTCATAGATCTTTTTCTTTGAATTTCTAAGTCTCCTAGGGCATCTCTCCGAATTTCTAAGTCTCCAAAATAAGAATGAGATGCACATTCCTATTTGTTTTGTGTTACTTAAATTCTACTTCTGGACTGATAAGTTAATTCTATTGCTTTGAGAGTTTTTGTACATTTGTTTTTTTTTCTTCTTTTTCTCATTCATAATGTTGATCTTCTGATGTTTGTTGATTATTAGTTGTGTGCCTCAGTTTTGTGACAGAATTCTCACATTGTATTCTGGGCTGTCTGATCTCCCTTGAGGGCTGTGACATTCCATTTAGGTCTTTTTTGCTGTTGTGGAAAATTTCAATTGGACGCACTATTTTTTTTTTTTTCAAATATGTTACACAAATTCATTGTCTCTGAGAATTCCCCTTTGTTTTGGTCATGGCTGTATACTCATTAATTAGTTTTTACATTTTTTCCCTATACTTTGTAGACTTGAGAGGTCAAGCAGTGATTTCAATGTGTGTTTGGTCTGCCACTTTGATAGTGGAATAAGGCACAGTACACTTTATGTTGTCTTTTACATAATTGACAGGTATCATATTTTCATCATTTTGGCTTACACAGTAGCTAAAAGAGTATCTTAAATGTGCTAAGTTTTCAATTAAAGTTTTTTGAATGACTTTAAATACTTTGGTTCTAATATAGGGTTGTAATTCTGACACTGTCTTGGGATTAAACTGGAGTGAAACCACAATATCCTCTAGAATGTAGACTGTGAGAAAATATGTGTAACAAGAGGTAAATTTGAGAATTAGGATTCACTTCGGAGAAAACTATAATTTTAGATTCTATCTAGGTTTATGTAGCCTTTCAGCTCAGACTGTGGTTTATTCCTTCATTCAGAAAAGATTTACAGAGTAAATAATGTTTTCAAGTATTGTGCTGGATACTAAGTTTGTAGAAATAAAGTGAAAAACTATCCAGCCATCAAGGAGTTTATATGTGTCAGGGCACTGAGGTATAGTGTATCTCTTGTTTTCAAGGAGGCAAGTATGGCTGGAACAGGAGTGATGGGAAAAGTATCAGATGATGCGGGCAAAGAAGTAATGAATGAAAAATTATGTAGAAAATCTTAGGCCATGGTAAAGATTTTGGTTTTTACTCTGAGCTATATGGAGGACTACCGGAAGGTTTTGGTAGGGGAGTGACATTATTTTACTTTTTTTTTTTTTAGCAGTATCACCCAGATTCCTATGTAGATGTCAGCCTGCTATGCAGATATCAGCCTGTAGGGGTAAGGGCAGAAGCCTAGAATCCAGTTAGGATATCAATGTCATTACATAGGCAAGAAATGATGGTGACTTGGTTCATGAGTAATATTGATAAAGGTGATAAGAACTGGTCAGATTCTGAGGTATACACTAAAATGCAAAGACTGAAGGAAAAATAGGTTTTGGGAGAAGATGAGTACGTATTTTTTAAATGTCCCAGGATAAATGCTAGTTTTATTAACTAAAACCATAAGGGTAAAAGGAGACTATTCCAAAATTCTTTTACTTACTTTTACTACACCCTATAGCAGTCATTCTCAAACTTTTTGGTCCCAGGACCCTTTTACCATCTTAGAAATTATTGAAGACCTTGGGTCTAACCAGGAGTCAGAAATCACAGAGTGATTTAAATAGGGGAAGTTTAATGTAAGTAATTATTATAAAGCTGATATTTTAGAGTAACTATAAAGGTGAGAAGATGATTCTGAAGTGTATCCAGGTACTGAGGGAGAGTTTCCAAAAAAGGACAAACTTGAAAGGGAAATGATGTCCCCAAGGTTGGGGCTCAGACATTTTGAAGGTCTGGTACATTCTACCAGATGGTAGAGAACTTTGCTGAGTTGCCTGAGCAGAGCTGGTCCAGACTCACCAGGCAAGTGGTAGAACCCTCTGAGGTGCCTGTGAGTACCACTGTGGGAACTGCTGAAAACTGGAGCTGAACAGGTTTCCCTCTTTATGAATCTTGGATGCTGTGCCTAGGTGGTGTGGGATAAAGGTTGGGTGGTCTGCTCAGCAGAAGTCAGCCTGATGGGACCTCTAGCATGTGCATTATATGATACAGGTCTGTCTTAAAACTGATCATTCAAATATTTCAAACAAACTACAAATAACCAAAGTAATAAAAGTCCTTTAGATTTTAGTCTTCAAAATGTTCTGAAGTAAGATATACACTGCCTCCACCTCAACACCCGATTTATATCAGTTGAAATGAATAGAGAAATGACATTTTCAATTCATATATTCATAGTTCATTAGGTTTAATAGTGTACAAACATTATATTTAGAACATCATGGGTAATACCTATACTCCCCTTCCTCTGGGCAACCAAAATTTTGCGTTCAAATAATTCTAGTAAAAAACTTTAAATTTGAAATGTAGTTATGAATCCACTTACCTTCTCTTAGAAGATTTTGAAATCTCCTGTAATTTATCCATTCTATTTCAATGTAGTTCATTTCAAAGAACTTTTTACAAAATGGAATCCTTTTAGATTAAACTTTCCACAATTGCTACTTCCACAGTTTTAGCATATAACATAATTTTGCTTAACAAACAAAAAAAGGCTCTTGAACCTTCAACCCTGTCCTAATAGCTCAGTGAAAAGTTACCAGTAAGTCATTTCTACTCTTTTATATAAATTGGAAAGAAAGTAAAGACAGTGGATAGGTTTAGACTTTTCTAAGACAGTTGTTGGCTACCTTGGTGTGCTAGTGGATCTGCTTGATTTAAAGAACTGGGCTGGCCAAAAGGTTCATTCTTTTTTTTCTGTAAGATGGTTCTAGTAGTGCTTAGTTGTCTTTAACTTCATTTGAAACAATTTTGTTAGATTGTATTGTGGCAGGTATCATATCAGTGTGCATTAAAAAATATCAAAATTGGTGAATTTTTGTTTAGCCATTTTAATATTGAAGATGGAAGAAAAAAGCAACATTTTCGGCATATTATGCTTTATTATTTCAAGAAAGGGAAAAACGCAACTGATACATAAAAAAAGATTTGTGCAATGTATGGAGAAGGCGCTATGACTGATCGAACATGTCAGAAATGGTTTGCGAAGTTTCCTCCTGGAGATTTCTCGCTGGACGATGCGCCACGGTTGGGTAGACCAGTTGAAGTTGACAGCAATCAACTCAAGACGTTAATTGAGAACAGTCAACGTTATGTCACGTGGGAGATAGCAACATACTCAAATTATCCAAATGAAGCATTGAAAATCATCTGCACCAGCTTGGTTATGTTCGTCACTTTGATGTTTGGGTTCCACATAAGTTAAGCGAAAAAAACCTTCTTGACCGTATTTCCGCATGTCTCTACTTAAACATACGTAAATGTTCCGTTTTTAAAACAAATTGTGATGGGTGATGAAAAGTGGATACTGTATAATAATGTGGAACAGAAGAGATTGTGGTGCAAGTGAAATGAACCACCACCAACCACACCAAAGGCCTGTCTTCATCCAAAGAAGGTGATGTTGTGTATATGGTGGGATTAGAAGGGAGTCCTCTATTATGAGCTCCTTCTGGAAAACGAAACAATTAATTCCAACAAGTACTGCTCCCAATTAGACCGACTGAAAGCAGCCCTCGATGAAAAGCGTCTGGAATTAGTCAACAGAAAACGCATAATCTTCCATCAGGGTCATGCAAGACTGCATGTTTCTTTGATGACCAGGCAAAAACTGATACAGCTTGGCTGGGAAGTTCTGATTCATCCGCTGTATTCACCAGACATTGCACCTTCAGACTGCCATTTATTTCAGTCTTTACAAAATTCTCTTAATGGAAAAAATTTCAATTCCCTGGAAGACTCTAAAAGGCACCTGGTACAGTTCTTTGCACAAAAAGGTAAAAAGTTTTGGGAAGATGGAATTATGAATTTGCCTGAAAAATGGCAGAAGGTAGTGGAACAAAGGGTGAATGCGCTGTTCAATAAAGTTCTTGGTGAAAATGAAAAATGTGTCTTTTATTTTTACTTAAAAAACCGAAGGAACTTTTTGGCCAACCCAATATAAGGTAAGGGTATATGCTCTATAAAACTACCCAGCTTCTCTGCTCATATCTCTATTAATTTCATCCAGTATAATTATTTAATGATAACATAATTATTGAAGACTATTGATCCTCCAAAAGACTTAGTTCTCTTTCAGCAACTTATTCATATACATCTTCCTAATTTTGTAACTTATTTTAGTTTCTCAAGTGTACTTCAGTATATTTGCTGAATGGCTACATGGGCAAACTAAGTGTCAAGTGATGTGGTAAGAAGGCCATCATGCTGACATCTCAGAGAAGATTTAGTCAGTCCAGAGTAGGTTATGCTGTGGTAACAAACAACCCCAAGGTCTGTGTTTTAACAGAACAAAGATCTATTGCTCCCTCATACATAATCTATTATGGATTAGGGCTAATGTTCAGACAACTAGGGCCCCAGCAATTAAGACTGCACTGATCTTACAGCTCTACCACATCAACATGAGGTCTTGTCTGCTGTTGCCTTAGCGGAAGGAGAACTAGAGAGTTATATGCTTGCTTTTCTCAGTATTGGCTAGAAGTAACACACATCACTGCTACCCATAGTCCATAGGCCAGAACTCATCACATGGCCAAGAGGACCAGGAATGTGTGGTGCAGATGGAATGCAACTCTCAACTCCACCGTGTAAATCTGAAACTATCCATGCTTTTGTAGTAACAGCACCAACAAGAAATTCTGCTAACATCCTAGGAAGAAGCAGGAATAGACAACATGAGACCATAATAGATGTAACTAGTTATTACTTGGTGAATTGGAACCTTTTCGATTTATTGATTTTCTAATTTTATACACTAGAAATAATTTGAGTTTTAGATTTGGAGAATCAAGAAATGTTAACAGACCAGATATTAAATATATGTTAATCCTCCACTTGACCTCTCTTTCTTTTACCTTTCATTTACACTAAATTCACAGAACAAAAATTTTAAGAAAAAAATTTAAAAAGCATACCTTTGTATATTAAAAAAATATACATTTTGTAGACAGGTTTAGTAAATTATGACTTTTAGATCTTCAATATAGCTTATGATTATAGGCCCCATTCCTACTCTGTATAGGTGAGAAAATCGAGGAAGCCCACAGAATTTAAATGACCACCATCACTCTTGAACTTAAGCACACAGCCAACTCTGTGCCTTCTGAATCCAAGCTCTGTGCTCATATCTTGCTCCTTTTATCTTATATTTTGAAAATATCTCTGTGTTGTGTTTATCTCACCCACTAGACAGAGATTCCCTTAAGGTCAAGAAACATGGCTGGATCTACATTGCAATGGATTACTTATTTGATACAGGTGATCTCACCAGGAATTCACTGACTTATATATACCAAAGATCAAGGGAGGCACCAGGGTGTATTCACTCTTATGTGTATACACTTATGGCATCAAGTCCAGTTTCAATATTTTGAGAGATATCTGATATTTATCACCGTTTAACATCCATACCACTATTATAAAACCCTAGATACAATAATTTTCCAGTATAAACCACTGATGACAAAAAGAAGAGAAATAGAAGAATGGGGGGGACCATGTTCTGCACATGATGATTGCATTACATTATTTAAAATTCAATAACCATATTGACAAATGAGTTACCTAGCTCAGAGAGGTAACTCTCCAAAGTTAGTGTTAAAGCTGAGATTTGACCTCACAGCTTACCTGATTCTAAATGTTGTATGTTTCCTCAATCCCACAATGACCCTCTGACAATGAAACGTTTAGTATTTTAGCAAATAAAAATATCAGCATGAAGGCGGAAGATGGCGGAAGAGTAAGACGCGGAGATCACCTTCCTCCCCACAGATACACCAGAAATACATCTACACGTGGAACAACTCCTACAGAACACCTACTGAAGGCTGGCAGAAGACCTCAGACCTCCCAAAAGGCAAGAAACTCCCCACGTACCTGGGTAGGGCAAAAGAAAAAAAGAAAAAACAGAGACAAAAGAATAGGGACGGCACCTGCACCAGTGGGAGAGAGCTGTGAAGGAGGAAAAGTTTCCACACACTAGGAAGCCCCTTCGCGGGTGGAGACTGCGGGAGGCGGAGGGGGGAGCTTTGAAGCCGCGGAGGAGTGCACAGCCACGGGTGCGGAGGGCAAAGCGGGGAGATTCCCGCACAGAGGATCGGTGCCGACCGGCACTCACCAGCCCGAGAGGCTTGTCTGCTCACCCGCCGGGGCGGGCGGGGCTGCGAGCTGAGGCTCTGAGGCTCGGGTTTCGGTTTCGAACGGAGCGCAGGGAGAGGACTGGGGTTGGCGGCTTGAACATAGCCTGAAGGGGTTAGTGCACCACAGCTAGCCGGGAGGGAGTCCGGGGAAAAGTCTGCACCTGCCGTAGAGGCAGGAGACTTTTCCTTCCCTCTTTGTTTCCTGGGGCGTGAGGAGAGGGGTTTAAGAACGCTGCTTAAAGGAACTCCAGAGACGGGCGCGAGCCGCGGCTAAAAGCGCGAACCCCAGAGACGGGCGCGAGCCGTGGCTGAAAGCGCGGACCGCAGAGACGGGCGCGAGCCGCGGCTGAAAGCACGGAATCCAGAGACGGGCGCAAGCCGCGGCTAAAAGCGCGGACCCCAGAGGCGGGCGGGAGACGTTAAGGCTGCTGCTGCCGCCACCAAGGGGCCTGTGTGCGAGCACAGGTCACTCTCCACACCCCTCTTCCGCGGAGCCTGTGCAGCCCGCCACTGCCAGGTTCCCGGGATCCAGGGACAACTTCCCTGGGAGAACGCACAGTGCGCCTCAGGCTGGTGCAAAGTCACGCCGGCCTTTGCCACCGCAGGCCCGCCCCGCACTCCGTGCCCCTCCCTCCCCGCCGGCCTGAGTGCGCCAGAGCCCCCGAATCAGCGGCTCTTTTAACCCCATCCTGTCTGAGCAAAAAACAGACGCCCTCCAGCGACCTACACGCAGTGGCAGGGCCAAATCCAAAGCTGAGCCCTGGGAGCTGTGAGAACAAAGAAGAGAAAGGGAAATCTCTCCCAGCAGCCTCAGAAGCAGCGGATTAAAGCTCCACAATCAACTTGTTATACCCTGCATCTGTGGAATACCTGAATAGACAACCAATCATCACAAATTAAGGAAGTGGACTTTAGGAGCAAGATCTATTTTTTCCCTTTTCCTCTTTTTGCGAACGTGTATGTGTATGCTTCTGTGTGAGATCTTGTCTGTATAGTCTTGCTTCCACCATTTGTCCTAGGGTTCTATCCGTCCATGTTTTTTTTTAAATTTTTTTTTTCTTAATAATTAATTTTAATAACGTTATTATACTTTACCTTCGTTCTTTCTTTCTTTCTTTCTTTCTTTCCTTCCTTCTTTCCCTCCTTTAGACAACGAATCATCCCAAATTGAGGAGGTGGTCTCTGACAGCAAGATTTATGATTTTTCCCCATTTACCTCTTTTAGTGAGGGTGTATGTGTATGCTTCTGTGTAAGATTTTGTCTGTATAGCTTTGCTTCCAACATTTGTCCTAAGGTTCTATCCGTCCCTTTTTTTTTTTCTAAATAAGAATTTTTTAATTCAATAACTTTATTACACTTTATTTTATTTTTACTGTATCTTCTTTCTTTCTGTCTTTTTTCCTTCTTTCCCCCCTTCCTTCCTTCCTCCCTCCCTCCCTCCTTTCTTTCCTTCTTGCCTTCTTTCCTTCTTTGCTTCTTTCTTTCTTCCTTCCTTCCTACCCTCCTTTCCTTCTTTCTTTCCTCATACTTCTACTAATTCCCTCTACTTTTTCTCCCTTTTATCCTGAGCCGTGTGGATGAAAAGCTCTTGGTGCTCCAGCCAGGAGGCAGGGCTCTGCCTCTGAGGTAGGAGAGCCAACTTCAGGACACTGGTCAACAAGAGACCTCCCAGCTCCACATAATATCAAACGGCGAAAATCTCCCAGAGACCTCCATCTTAACACCAGCACCCAGCTTCACTCAACGACCAGCAAGCCACAGTGCTGGAAAACCTATGCCAAACAACTAGCAAAACAGGAACACAACCCCACCCATTAGCAGAGAGGCTGCCTAAAATCATAATAAGGCCACAGACACCCCAAAACACACCACCAGACGTGAACCTGCCCACTAGAGAGACAAGATCCAGCCTCATCCACCACAACACAGGCACTAGTCCCCTCCACCAGGAAGCCTACACAACCCACTGAACCAACCTTAGCCACTGGAGACAGACATCAAAAACAGGAGGAACTACGAACCTGCAGCCTGCAAAAAGGAGACCCCAAACACAGTAAGATAAGCAAAATGAGAAGACAGAAAAACACACAGCAGATAAAGGAGCAAGATAAAAATGCACCAGACCTAACAAATGAAGAGGAAATAGGCAGTCTACCTGAAAAAGAATTCAGAATAATGATAGTAAGGTTGATCCGAAATCTTGGAGATAGAATGGACAAAATACAAGAATCAGTTAACAAGGACCTAGAAGAACTAAAGATGAACAAGCAACAATGAACAACACAATAAATGAAATTAAAAGTACTCTAGATGGGATCAATAGCAGAATAACTGAGGCAGAAGAACGGATAAGTGACCTGGAAGATAAAATAGTGGAAATAACTACTGCAGAGCAGAATAAAGAAAAAAGAATGAAAAGAACTGAGGACAGTCTCAGAGACCTCTGGGACAACATTAAACGCACCAACATTCGAATTATAGGGGTTCCAGAAGAAGAAGAGAAAAAGAAAGGGACTGAGAAAATATTTGAAGAGATTATAGTTGAAAACTTCCCTAATATGGGAAAGGAAATAGTTAATCAAGTCCAGGAAGCACAGAGAGTCCCATACAGGATAAATCCAAGGAGAAATATGCCAAGACACATATTAATCAAACTGTCAAAAATTAAATACAAAGAAAGCATATTAAAAGCAGCAAGGGAAAAACAACAAATAACACATAAGGGAATCCCCATAAGGTTAACAGCTGATCTCTCAGCAGAAACCCTACAAGCCAGAAGGGAGTGGCAGGACATACTGAAAGTGATGAAGGAGAAAAACCTGCAGCCAAGACTACTCTACCCAGCAAGGATCTCATTCAGCTTTGATGGAGAAATTAAAACCTTTACAGACAAGCAAAAGCTGAGAGAGTTCAGCACCACCAAACCAGCTTTACAACAAATGCTAAAGGATCTTCTCTAGGCAAGAAACACAAGAGAAGGAAAAGACCTATAATAACGAACCCAAAACAATTTAGAAAATGGGAATAGGAACATACATATTGATAATTACCTTAAATGTAAATGGACTAAATGCTCCCACCAAAAGACACAGATTAGCTGAATGGATACAAAAACAAGACCCTTATATATGCTGTCTACAAGAGACCCACTTCAGACCTAGAGACACATACAGACTGAAAGTAAGGGGATGGAAAAAGATATTCCATGCAAATGGAAACCAAAAGAAAGCTGGAGTAGCAATTCTCATATCAGACAAAATAGACTTTAAAATAAGGACTATTAAAAGAGACAAAGAAGGACACTACATAATGATCAAGGGATCGATCCAAGAAGAAGATATAACAATTGTAAATATTTATGCACCCAAGATAGGAGCACCTCAATACATAAGGCAAATACTAACAGCCATAAAAGGGGAAATCGACAGTAACACATTCATAGTAGGGGACTTAAACACCCCACTTTCACCCATGGACAGATCATCCAAAATGAAAATAAATAAGGAAACACAAGCTGTAAATGATACATTAAACAAGATGGACTTAATTGATATTTATAGGACACTCCATCCAAAAACAACAGAATACACATTTTTCTCAAGTGCTCACGGAACATTCTCCAGGATAGATCATATCTTGGGTCACAAATCAAGCCTTGGCAAATTTAAGAAAATTGAAATTGTATCAAGTATCTTTTCTGACCACAACGCCATGAGACTAGATATCAATTACAGGAAAAGATCTGTAAAAACTACAAACACATGGAGGCTAAACAATACACTACTTAATAATGAAGTGATCACTGAAGAAATCAAAGAGGAAATCAAAAAATACCTAGAAACAAATGACAATGGAGACACAACGACCCAAAACCTGTGGGATGCAGCAAAAGCAGTTCTAAGGGGGAAGTTTATAGCAATACAAGCCAACCTTAAGAAGCAGGAAACATCTCGAATAAACAACCTAACCTTGCACCTCAAGCAATTAGAGAAAGAAGAACAAAAAAACCCCAAAGCTAGCAGAAGGAAAGAAATCATAAAAATCAGATCAGAAATAAATGAAAAAGAAATGAAGGAAACAATAGCAAAGATCAATAAAACTAAAAGCTGGTTCTTTGAGAAGATAAACAATATAGATAAACCACTAGCCAGACTCATCAAGAAAAAAAGGGAGAAGACTCAAATCAATAGAATTAGAAATGAAAAAGGAGAAGTAACAACTGACACTGCAGAAATAAAAGAGATCATGAGAGATTACTACAAGCAACTCTATGCCAATAAAATGGACAATCTGGAAGAAATGGACAAATTCTTAGAAATGCACAACCTGCCAAGACTGAATCAGGAAGAAATAGAAAATATGAACAGACCAATCACAAGCACTGAAATTGAAACTGTGATTAAAAATCTTCCAACAAAGAAAAAGCCCAGGACCAGATGGCTTCACAGGCGAATTCTATCAAACATTTAGAGAAGAGCTAACACCTATCCTTCTCAAACTCTTCCAAAATATAGCAGAGGGAGGAACACTCCCAAACTCCTTCTACGAGGCCACCATTACCTTGATACCAAAACCAGACAAGGATGTCACAAAGAAAGAAAACTACAGGCCAATATCACTGATGAACATAGATGCAAAAATCCTCAACAAAATACTAGCAAACAGAATCCAACAGCACATTAAAAGGATCATACAGCATGATCAAGTGGGGTTTATTCCAGGAATGCAAGGATTCTTCAATATACGCAAATCTATCAATGTGATAAACCATATTAACAAATTGAAGGAGAAAAACCAGATGATCATCTCAATAGATGCAGAGAAAGCTTTTGACAAAATTCAACACCCATTTATGATAAAAACCCTGCAGAAAGTAGGCATAGAGGGAACTTTCCTCAACATAATAAAGGCCATATATGACAAGCCCACAGCAAACATCATCCTCAATGGTGAAAAACTGAAAGCATTTCCACTAAGATCAGGAACAAGACAAGGTTGCCCACTCTCACCACTCTTATTCAACATAGTTTTGGAAGTTTTAGCCACAGCAATCAGAGAAGAAAAGGAAATAAAAGGAATCCAAATCGGAAAAGAAGAAGTAAAGCTGTCACTGTTTGCAGATGACATGATCCTATACATAGAGAACCCTAAAGATGCTACCAGAAAACTACTAGAGCTAATCAATGAATTTGGTAAAGTGGCAGGATACAAAATTAATGCACAGAAATCTCTGGCATTCCTATATACTAATGATGAAAAATCTGAAAGTGAAATCAAGAAAACACTCCCATTTACCATTGCAACAAAAAGAATAAAATATCTAGGAATAAACCTACCTAAGGAATCTATAGATTCAATGCAATCCCTATCAAATTACCACTGGCATTTTTCACAGAACTAGAACAAAAAATTTCGCAATTTGTATGGAAACACAAAAGACCCCAAATAGCCAAAGCAATCTTGAGAACGAAAGAAGGAACTGGAGGAATCAGGCTCCCTGACTTCAGACGATACTACAAAGCTACAGTTATCAAGACGGTATGGTACTGGCACAAAAACAGAAAGATAGATCAATGGAACAGGATAGAAAGCCCAGAGATAAACCCATGCACATATGGACACCTTATCTTTGATAAAGGTGGCAGTAATGTACAGTGGAGAAAGGACAGCCTCTTCAATAAGTGGTGCTGGGAAAACTGGACAGGTACATGTAAAAGTATGAGATTAGATCACTCCCTAACACCATACACAAAAATAAGCTCAAAATGGATTAAAGACCTAAATGTAAAGCCAGAAACTATCAAACTCTTAGAGGAAAACATAGGCAGAACACTCTATGACATAAATCACAGCAAGATCCTTTCTGACCCACCTCCTAGAGTAATGGAAATAAAAACAAAAATAAACAAATGGGACTTAATGAAACTTCAAAGCTTTTGCACAGCAAAGGAAACCATAAACAAGACCAAAAGACAACCCTCAGAATGGGAGAAAATATTTGCAAATGAAGCAACCGACAAAGGATTAATCTCCAAAATTTACAAGCAGCTCATGCAGCTCAATAACAAGAAAACAAATAACCCAATCCAAAAATGGGCAGAATACCTAAATAGACATTTCTCCAAAGAAGATATACAGACTGCCAACAAACACATGAAAGAATGCTCAACATCATTAATCATTAGAGAAATGCAAATCAAAACTACAATGAGATATCATCTCACACCAGTCAGAATGGCCATCATCAAAAAATCTAGAAACAATAAATGCTGGAGAGGGTGTGGAGAAAAGGGAACACTCTTGCACTGCTGGTGGGAATGTGAATTGGTTCAGCCACTATGGAGAACAGTATGGAGGTTCCTTAAAAAACTACAAATAGAACTACCATATGACCCAGCAATCCCACTACTGGGCATATACCCTGAGAAAACCAAAATTCAAAAAGAGTCATGTACCAAAATGTTCATTGCAGCTCTATTTACAATAGCCCGGAGATGGAAACAACCTAAGTGCCCATCATCGGATGAATGGATAAAGAAGATGTGGCACATATATACAATGGAATATTACTCAGCCATAAAAAGAAATGAAATTGAGCTATTTGTAATGAGGTGGATAGACCTAGAGTCTGTCATACAGAGTGAAGTAAGTCAGAAAGAAAAAGACAAATACCGTATGCTAACACATATATATGGAATTTAAGAAAAAAAAATGTCATGAAGAACCTAGGGGTAAAGCAGGAATAAAGACGCAGACCTCCTAGAGAATGGACTTGAGGTTATGCGGAGGGGGAAGGGTGAGCTGTGACAGGGCGAGAGAGAGTCATGGGCATATACACAGTAACAAACGTAGTAAGGTAGATAGCTAGTGGGAAGCAGCCGCATGGCACAGGGATATTGGCTCGGTGCTTTGTGACAGCCTGGAGGGGTGGGATAGGGAGGGTGGGAGGGAGGGAGACGCAAGAGGGAAGACATATGGGAACATATGTTTATGTATGACTGATTCACTTTGTTATGAAGCAGAAACTAACACACCATTTTAAAGCAATTATACCCCAATAAAGATGTTAAAAAAAAAAATTAAAAAAAAATATATCAGCATGGAAAATTGCAGGTCCTACATCTCCTCCTTTCCTTTTTTCTTAACATACTCTTTACTTTCATATTGGGTAAGGTTTTCATCCACATATACCAGCAGTAAGCCCACCAGTTGATCTACTTTGTTAAATAAGGTAATAGTGCATGAGTATTACTTTTTAAGTATTTCCCGTAGAACAGGCTTCTGTATTTTTCTTCTTTGATTGGAAAAGGTCAGAGGGCATTGCTATCCTCTGGCTAGGTAAACATGTTTTGGGGATATCTTAAGTTTGTGAAAATGGTTGTATCTCTTACATGTGTATCAAAATATTCTAAAATGGAATATATTCAGGGATTGAAAGGGGAAGGGGCATACTCCTTTTTTTCTGTGATTTTTCCAGCCCTCCTTCTATTCCAAAAAAGACTTTCTTGTAGAAATTATTTTACTGTTTTTTTCACTGGAGGTCAGAGACATATCTGACAGCAAAGAGAATTCCAATATTTTTTAAAAGTTATTCATTCAGTAAATATATATTTATTGAATATTTATTGAAGTTTTCAATGCCAGATACTGTAGGCATTATGTACAACTGAAAGCATATTTACTGTTCTCTTTCAATTTACAGTCAAAAAAGATGGAGCAGACAGAGATAGGAGATGGGAAGAAGAAAGAGTAGTTATCTCCTCTCCATTGATTCAAACATAACAAGATGAACAATTTCAATGTTCTAATAGAATTTTCAATTCAAGGACATTAGGACAAAGAACACATTGAAAGTCTTTTAATGTAACAGAGTCTTGGCTCTTCTTCAGCTCTCCAAGTCTTGGATCATGCTCTGGGCCAGAGGAAGAAGCCAAGCACTCTTTCTATTCACCCACATAATTGGTGTCAAGTTTATATGTCAGTCTTTTACATTTGTTGTTCCATCTAAGCAGCATGTTTTTTCAGTAAACCCTGTTATTCATTTGGGGGGCTAGGGATGGGACAGAGACAAAAATATTTAAGTAGATCTTTGTGCTGAATGGGAAGTGGCTTTTTGGTATAAGCTTGATCTACATTGTAGGGGTTATTTATTTGATACAGGTGATTCCACCAGGAATTTACTACCTTATATAATCCAAAGGTCTAAGGAAGCACCAGGATGTGTACATATACACTGATATCATCAGGTCCAGGTTCAATATTTTTGAACCTGGGGTAATGAAGCAGCCAGAAGGTAGTTTAAATTAAGGAAGACATTTTCTGACTATTGTCTCTGGGTATAACTTGAACGGACTTCCCTGGGCAGTCAATTATTCCTGTGTGTATTTGAACATAAGTTGGAGTCTCACCCATCAGGGATGTTGTCAAGGTGTTCAAGCTTTACACAGATGATTGGACCATGTAACTTCTGATGAGTCCATCCTAAGATTTATAGGATCAGAAAATCCAGAAGTCATAGAACATTACAGATTAAGGAAATATTTCTTCACTATTATAGAAGAAACAGATTTTATTTTAAATTTGAAAAAAAAAAGCACTGTCAATTTGTAAGAACATATATACTTGGTTGAATTAAACTCAAAGCACACAAAACACCAAACTGAATGTATTTATAATTAAAATATGCCCTCATACTTTGTGTTGATATTTTTAATTTGGATGTTTTAGAAATCTATTTCTGATTGGAAAACTTGATAGAAGAACTGCATTAAGAATTGTCATGGTTTTTTGACATTCCTGAAATAAAATCTGTGAAATCTGTTTCTTCTCCCCTGAAACTGAGTGGGTCTTTGTGACTGCCTCGACAAAAAGAATGTGGTGAAAGTGATGCTGTATGACTTCCAAGGATAGTTTAGAAAAGGCCATGCACATTCTGCTGTTTCTCTTGGGACAATGGCCTGGGGCCACTGAGCTGTCATGTATGGAGTCTCACTACCCTGAGCTGCCACATGAAGATAGATACCAGATTGAGAGAGACAGGCCTGCCCACAGGACCCAGCACCAGATGCTTGTAAAAAGCCTTCCCTATGTCCCAGCCCTACCCTGAGAAAGAGCTGGCCTAGCTGAGTCCTGTCAACCCCCTAACTCCACTGTTTTGGAGTAGTTTGTTACACAAAAACAAAATAGAACACACAGACATCTCACTATTATGCTCTCTTTATACAGTGCTTACCCATTAACTTGAAAAGGGGAAAATTCAATTATCACTACTTTTGACTTTCTCAGCTCTAAATATAATTTTCTATTAACTTACTGGAGAAAGTACATTTTTGGGACTATGTGAAACTGTAGTTCATGTATGAATTTAAATAAATAGACCTTTCCCTTTATTGTTAGTTTGTAATATGTGAGGTATTAACTGAAAACAAGAATATATATATATATGTATATCTATCCATCTATCTATCATCTATCCAAATGTTAATCAAATTCATGTGTTACGTAAAGAAAGTGTTTCATTATGAATAGCACAAAGTAAACTTTGTAGTGCTGAGAAAAGTAAACGTCTTAGCTGGTCAGACCCTGGAGATAAATAACCATCCCAAGAAGCAATGAATACTAAAAAAATGAATAGTGAATCAGTGCCAGAATTGTGTGTGGAAATTTAATCAATAAGTCAGGTTAGTGAAGAGAGCCTCTTCCCACCTGAAGCTATCCAAATGACACATCCTTTTCAATATGTCATAGGACTCACAAGAGTTTAAAGAATTAAAATTTCATTAAACTTTTCAAACTGTAGCTTGTTAATATACAGATGAAATCTAATTGTTACTATTTACTCATTTCATGTATAGGTATATATACTATTTTAATCAGTATTATCTATTATCAATTGATTAAAATTTGATAAAAGTTAACATTTTAATTTTGTAGTTTGAATGTTACAATGACATCATTCCTAATAAAAACATTAAAATATCCTATGCAAAAGTAACAGTAAAAAGTGATTACTTCTATTGCATTGTTTTGTATATTCTAGGTTCAGAGTAAAATAGAAAAGAGGTAAAATACATATACTTTCTCATGTAATATTCAGCATCTTTCAAATATATTTGAAACAAAAAAGCATGAACTTTCAACTATACATGTTCTTTATATGTATAAAAAGAATTTTTATAGATATTTTAAGATAAACGTTATAAAAATGAGAAAATCTTGAAAAATATGACTTCATTTCTTTAAAAATTTCTTACCAAAAGTTAGTAGCTATGAACTTTAGTTTTCCTGTGAAAACCAATTTTAATGTATATCTTGTGCATGCTGTTGTATTGCATTAATGTTAATGTAATCCTGTTAATTGCCTATATTTTCCATTCAAAATTTTTAAATGATTGATGAGATTAGTTCTCATCAATATTTTCTCTGGGGCCTCATGATAATTCTGCTTTGCATAACAGCAAATTGAAATGAACGCTAATTTTTAAAAAATACTAAAAATTCCTAATTGAAAAATGGACATTAGTTTGTAAACCAAAATTTATGCTCAAGTTAATTCTTAGGTGTTGTCCTAAAACCTTTCTTTCATTCTTACAGGAATTAATGAAATCTGTTTTATTAGATGAACAGGAGATTATTTATAACAGCAAAACTTACAAGGTGATAAATATGAATAATATCAAAGTTTAAAGACCACAACCAGTGTTAATTATCCACCCCCAAGTGATTATTAGAATTAAAAAAAGGAAATAAAAACTGAAAGTTTCATTATACGACATTCTGATAGTATAAATTGTACAGTACAACAGTATAACAGTGCCTCCAAGTGGCATCTGCCAAAATTCCACATGAAAAATTAAAACACAAGATCTAAAAGTTAAGTTTTAATAACAACAGACCCTAAAGAAAGACTAACCCTCTTTTCTTTCTACATGCTTACGCTCTACTCTTCCTATTTATGATTCTCTTTATTAGAAATCCCTGTGTCATTACTCTCATTTAACCCCATTAATCCTCAGAATTATAGACTGTTTTTTAATACACTAATTATACTGTCTTGATATAGTGTTTTGATGGCTAATATGTAATTATTTCCATTAAATTTGTACAGTAAAATCTGGGTTTTTTTTAAAATTATACTATGCCTCTTTTTTCAGTATTCTTAGAAATATCACCCATATTTACTAAATCTTAGAGGAGAAGAGGGACAAAAGACTTCTCTCCCATCCATAGAATCCTAGAGTTGTAGGATTATCTAATTCCTTCTCTCTACTTTACAATTAAACACAAGAGTTTAAGCAATTTACCCAAGATCATCCTGTTTTGTGACTTAACTAATGGAATCTGTCTCCCCAGACTTGTAATTCAGGACTCTTTCAAATGTATTTGCTATGACACCACAAGTAGAGCTCTCACCCATGCCTTAAACAAATGCACATTTAGTACATGGTCTTCTTTTTTTAACTTAATTTATTTATTTATTTATTTATTTTTGGCTGCATTGGGTCTTCATTGTGGTGCACAGGCTTCTTATTGCGGTGGCTTCTCTTGCTGTGAAGCTTAACTCTAGGTGCACGGGCTTCAGCAGTTGTGGCACATGGGCTCAGTAGTTGTGGCTCTCGAGCTCTAGAGGGCAGGCTCAGTAGTTGTGGTGCACGGGCTTAGTTGCTCTGTGGCATGTGGGATCTTCCTGGACCAGGGCTCAAACCCGTGTCCCCTGCATTGGCAGGCGGATTCTTAACCATTGCGCCACCAGGGAAGCCCAGTACCAGTACATGGTCTTTTTATTTTTACTTATTTATTTTTTTGATGTGGACAATTTTTAAAGTCTTTATTGAATTTATTACAATATTGCTTCTGGGATTTTTTGGCCCCGAGGCATGTGGGATCTTAGCTCCCCAACAAGGGATCAAACCCACACCCCCTGCATTGGAAGGCAAAGTCTTAACCACTGGACTGCCAGGGAAGTCCATGGCCCTACATCTATTTGCTGCAGCCAGATGTCTAAGAGATATCACTCTTTTGGCTACTTTTATTCTGATTTTTTTTCAGCTTTACAGTTCTTGGACAACATGAGTAGTATATATATATTTTTTTAATAAATTTATTTATTTTTGGCTGCATTGGGTCTTTGTTGCTGCACATGGGCTTTCTCTAGTTGCGGCGAGCAGGGGCTACTATTCATTGCGGTGGCTTCTTGTTGTGGAGCACAGGCTCTAGGCACGGGGGCTTCAGTAGCTGTGGCTTGCGGGCTCTAGAGCACAGGCTCAGTAGTTGTGGCACATGGGCTTAGTTGCTCCACATTGTGTGGGATCTTCCTGGACCAGGGCTCGAATCTGTGTCCCCTGCATTGGCAGGCGGATTCTTAACCACTGCGCCACCAGGGAAGTCCCATGGTCTTTTTAAAACTCAACCAAACTCTAGAACACCAAATAAATTTTAGATGTTACCTAAAGCAAAAAAGTGCTCAAGAATTGACAAATAACTGATAGGTTCTAAATACACTTTCTAAAAAATTAATGAATGTGTAATGTCATGGAATTATCCCAGTTACATGCCACAGAAATGTTTAAATCAGTACAGCAAAATAGATTCTAGAACCATAATAAATAGGGCAATTGAATTTATAACATAACTTAAAAATTAAAATTTGTTTGCTCTTGAGAGTTCCCTGGTGGTCCAGTGGTTAGGACTCCATGCTCCTACTGCAGGGGGCACGGGTTTGATCCTGGTCGGGAAACTAAGATCCCACATGCCATGTGGTGCAGCCAAAAAAAGTTGTTTTTTTTTGTTGTTGTTTGCTCTGAAAAGGTAGTCTTTATAGTGAAAGTTATTTTTAAACTGATTTTATTTGTAAATGCAACTATTTCCATTATTCCACCACTCTTTTAATATTTTTCTGAATATCATATTTTATTGCTTATTTTCCCTTCTTCTGTTCCATATAAATGATTGCAGTAGGGCATCTTTCTCTCTTTTCCCAGAGGTGTCATACCAATGCTATTCTTTACTAATTCTTATTCCTTTTCTACTACTTAATTGCTCCTTATGGCTCTTTCTCTTTTTCTCTTGCCACTTCATCTACAACTTTCTTGGAGTGAGTTAGCCAACATCGACAACAAGATTTAAAGTTCAATCTCTGAGGGGCTATAAGTAGATATACCTAGAGAATTAAATATAGAAAAAGTGCAAGTAGATTTTTAAATAGATACAGATAGATAGATAGATATATACATATATATATAATATGAACTATATTGTTAAACTTTTACTGTAATGCTGTAATATTTATGGAACTATTTTGCTGTGAAATTGGAAGAAATTTGTTCTTATTTAATGTTTACTCTTACCTATCTCCAAACATCCATTTAAAGATTGAGCTCACACTCTACTATCTATAGTTTCCATTAATTTCTTCAGCTATATCGCATTTAAAAAATTATATGTGTTTTAACTTTCTTACCAAGATTCCACCCGTTTAACGTAGTTTCAAACTGTGCCTTTTTTTTTTTTTTTTTTTTTTTAGTGGTGTTTTCACTATCTGCCAATCTGAGCTCATCTCAATTTCATTTGTACTCTATTTACTCCATCTCTGAGATCACTAATGAGGTTTCAAATAAGACCAGGCTGACATTCATCCCTTAGGCACCCGGAGAACATGACACTGTTTACCTTCACTCTTTGATTCAAGCCCATCGGCCAGATTTTAAACATTATGACAATGCTCAACACAAAGCCTATTTAAATTAGCTTCTCTGAATTAAATCTGTGACTGAAATTTAATGAGACACATCAAAACTTGGTTATAATTAATACAAAAGTTCTTCTACATTACTATAGCTGTTAATCCTGCTTACTTCTCCCATGATTAACTATTCATATGTTTATTTTTCCCATAGTGAGTCCTTCAGATATTTTCCTTGATATTTGCTCTCATTTTGTTAGTGATAAAAGATACATGTCAACTTTCATGAATACTTCAGTACCTTTTAGTTTGGTAAAGATTATTTAACTTTTCATATTGCTTGCCAAATAAATCCAGATGGTATGAATATATCAGAACTAAACACATATAATTATAAAATCCAAGTTAATATTTTGCCACATTTTTGATGACTAACTCCCAGAATCAGAACAAGGGATAAACTGAAAATGAGTAAAGCACACATTTTCTGGGCTTTATGCTAATTAAATATAGCAATAGATAGAATAATTTTTAAAAGACAAAAAAATAAGACAGAGTAAACTGGGTTATAAGATATTTAATTAAATCTAATAACAATAATTTATTTATATTTATGGGCCACCTATCTTTCAACCAGATGGCAATATTTTATGTTACATGTAGGGAGAGATGTAAAATTACCTATATTTTTTATTCACTCTGAATGAGGATGATTAGGGAAAATAATGTTGAAATAAAGGTAATAAATAATATATATTTGAAAATTATGGTTATTAGAAACTATTAAACAACTACTATTTGGTGATTGTTCCACAAAAGTCCTAAAATCTGTGCTTATATATTATCTCCTTAAATAAACTGAAAGATACTTAAAGACCAAAATATATGCTACTGAAAGTAATACAGCGTTTTTCACTAAATAAACATTATTTGTGTTTAAAAAACAAAAAGAAACAAGGCCAAAATTAAGTCAGTTGTGCTAAGTACCACATCATCCTACCAAGACTTAATTCCTCACTTAACTACAGTTTCAGCCTCTTCCAGAAATGTAACGTTTAACCAGTCAACCCAGAATTACCTGGCCGGCAGAGGTAAGGTAATCTGCCTGACAGACCCAAGCCTTCCTCCAAAGGAAGGTTACTGCCCGAAATAATCTTTTATTTTGCTATGACTTCCTTGTCCCAGGCCCTTTCTGCCCCTAAAAACCTTTCCTTTTCTGCAGCTCCTGGGAGCCCCTTTCTATTTGCTAGATGCTGCCCAATTGGTGAATTGTTGAATAAAGACAATTAGATTTCAACTAGATTTTCAAATTTACTCAGCTGAATTTTGTTTTTTAACATTTGCAAGATGACTGATGTTAATGAGCTGTATTCCCTATGACAGTGTGGTCTCTGTATTAATCTGCTTCAAAATTACTAGATTATGTTTGTCAATTACTGAATCAGAATCTCTAAAAATGGGGGAGGTTATAAACTCCCCAGATGAGTTGTGCACTCAACAATGTTTGAGGAACATTGTTCTATAAGCAACATATGCAATAAATGAATGAATAAATGAACAGATGAAAGAACGAATCAAGAATATTTAGGTGCTGTCCAAAATACATGATGAAAAAACAGCAATAGCATTTCTATTAAGCTAAGAGAGGAAAACTTCACAGAACATTTTTGAGTTGATTATCAGCATTAATAAAATTTGATGACCAGAGAATTACTCAATTTATCTGATTATTCTGTGTTGACTAAATATGACATATACTGTTGCTGCTTAATGACATAATCAAAATGTCAAATTATAAATGATATGCCTCAAATTAAAAAGACAGTGAAAGCTAAAAATGATCAAAAATGTATTTTATATTCATGCCAAAGATTTAGAGATATCTATATTGGTAAAATTGTTGTCAACTATTGATCTGGAAAAGTTAGTCAAAACACAGTTACAATGGATGTATCTAAATTATTTGGTTTATTGTCTCTGGATTCCAAAATTAATATTCAAGAACAGAAGTTACCCAATTTCTTCAATAGTCCCAATAAGTTAATGTAAAGAATAAATGTGTAAATATTTTTAAAATCTGTCATTATTTCAGTCAAGTATGTGTATTTGAAGAAAGACAAATTTATGATTAAATTCTCATCATAGGATAGTTAGTGGAGTGACCCGAGCCAAGTTATTTTCATTTGTATTCTCTAAAATGAATAATTAAAAGGGGGTGAGGGTGGGGGAATTCCTGTCATATAAAATGATTAGATGTGGGAATAACACAAGCTCTGAAACCTAGTAGAGGCTTTGTGAAAGTTTGTTATTATTTTAAAACTTTGTGACTTAAGGCAATCACAATGATAGGAACTTAAAGGTACTACAGTTAAAGAGCCTGGTAGCAGAGAGCAACTACGATTCTTCCCTAATGTAATTAAACACACTACTCTTTCTCTGTGTGGGCCAGATTCACAACTGGTCCACACAGAGTTCACAACTCTCATTCACAACTTCTCATTTGCTTCAAGAAAATTTTGTGATTCATGATTTTGTCCCAGCAGAAATGTTATACTGAGGAAGAAGCATATGTCAGGGAAACCTTTGTACATCCCATGAATTGCAGCCTCTGGAGTGAGTACTTGAACAAAAGAAAAGTGGCTTTGATTAGAGAGCCATGAGGAAAAAGGTCCATTTGCACTGATGCAGATAGCCTATCTAATGTTTTAATTAGTAGATGACCATAAATTTGTTGGTGGGTTGTTTTGACATATCTAAGAGTGCACTAAAACTAAATTACACAGCTTTGTTGTCAATCTTAAATATCATTGTTAACATATAAATTGAATAAAAATAACTGATATTAAGAGATTGTAAATTACTTCTGCTCATGATGCCTCAAACATGGTTCATAGAAGTCAAATTAATGACATTTTATAGAAATTATTATTTCAACAATGTGCTAAGTACCTACAATATATAATCACGTGATGATAGGCACTTTCAAATACTGAAAATACCAAGAACAGTCTTAACCATATCTTCAAGGACTGTACCATTTTATCCAAGTTTATATTAATACTTGCAAAAAATTAGAAGACAATATAAGAAAATATATACATACAAATACTATAGGAATTCAAAGGGTATAACTTGGGAAAGTTTCATAAGGGAATGAGACTTTTTAAAATTAGTTCTAAGTTTTTTTGTGAAAATGAGGGCCATGTAAAATATTTTTAAGTTTAATTCCTGAATTTGCAATTATATTCATATTTCTAGCATGATTTCAGCAATGTACAATTTGAAGAACCATTTGACTTTGAGGCTCTTAAATTAAGCATTACAATGCATAAGATTGTGAGTCAACAGATTTAATAAAGAAGAAATAATTATTCAAGTTCAGACCAAAAAAAAAAAAAGAGAGAAAAAAGTAAATTAACAAATTTAAGTGCAAGAACAGAAGGCAATGTAATAGAAGTGAAATCCATAATTCCAATACACAAGTAATAATACTTAATAACAAATTCCAATTACAGAAGAAATCAAACACTCTAAAGATATAAAGAAAAAAGGATGAATAAAATATAAATTTTAAATAGTAATAAAAAAGATTTTTAAAAGCAAATCTAAAAGACATGCTTTTCAGTATGAAGAGAAGTAAATATGTAGTAAGAGAACATCTCTGGCAATAAAATATTAAGGGAAGACTTCATTGTTGTTAATGTTATAATATATTCACAGATTAATTATCCAATAAAGATAAATAAAGCTATTTGTGACAAAAACTTTGTGACATGATTTTTTTTAATTTTAAGAGAATAACCCTATGTGTCTATGCAGAAAGAGCCATTTAATGTTTGGTCAGCATATGTCCAAGACATAGTAAAATAATTTAGTTGCAAAAAAAAACCTATTTTGACATCACTAAATTTGGCAGAATTTGTTCTATTCACCCTTCATTTTCTTTTTAAGCTGTCATAACTTCTTCTCTGTTTAAAAAGCATTAAATAAATATAATGGATTCTTCACTGGAAAATGTAATGCCTATTTGTTACCTCCCTTTCAAAATATAAGGTTAAAATTCTTTTAGTGAGAAGATCTCAAAATAGAAAGGTCAGAGAAGAAATCCCTTTAAGATATATAGCATAACCAATGTTTTATAGTCCATAAAGTAAAAAATAAACAATGATGTTTGAAATTATCTGCTTTTATGATGGGATCAAAAAGCAAGAGATTTTAGACGGTATTAATTTAGTCATTAGGGAACTTGTATAATAACATATATATTGGTTGGTAGTAATCATGCTTGTGCTTTGCAAATAAAAACTGCCTCAAAATTCTGGTCAAGAAAGATTTAGAATCTTTCAGAGCAGAAGATGTAATTTCAATAGTTTTCAAGAGCTGTGACAATGGAGTTGCCACAGTTCAATTATTTATAGTCATTTTCAGGACTGGGAAACACAACAATATCATAAATTCAACCATTTACATATACACAAAAGAGATGATTTTAGCAACAGTCCAGCTAATTGCCTGTCTTCTACAAATTAGCAACTAGGAAACTATTTTCACTCCTCATGACATCTATGTCTGTACAGTTTTCTGCTTCATTTCCCAGGTCATCTTGTTCTACCTCTCTCTAAATTGATTAGCTCCTAAGCATACTAACCTCATATTAAAACATTTGAATAGCCTTACATATTTTAGTGCAAATTCAACACAACAAACATTTACTGAAAACATATTATCGTGAAGAAATATTTTGGATAATGTAGGATGTTCAAAGATTGACCAGAAAAGTTCTTTGCTTTCAAGGATATAGAAAGGGGAACATACATGTATGCCACAAAATTTAATTTGGTATTGACCATCAATGTGTTTTAATTTTGCATAACACAGAAGTAGCTATGGACCCTCAGAGGAGATTGTTTTGAATACACTGGGGGGAAAATGCATCAATCATGGTATCTATGGCATCTGAGATGGCACTTTATGAATGTGTAGAATTGGAGTTGGTTGATACAGAGAAGTCAGATGGGAGGTATGAATGAAAGAGGAAGAATTTTAGAACATAGTTTTTAAAGGTGTGGAGACAGAAGATGGGATTTCTCTTTCGACGTAGAAAGGAGTCTGAATTATATTTTAAAGCAAGAAGTTCTACTAGCCATTGTGTACTGATCTCCTGTCAGGCTTACAGGATTCAGTTACTTACTCCTTACTTTGAAATACTGCTGACATCCGTACTGCACTGCTTGGTGACTCTTTCATATATACAACTCTCATTCAGAAAGCTGATTTTCAAGTTGAGCAAATTAACTTAGGTTTCCTTTCATTATAAATATTTTTGCTTTAGCTAAGATTCAGAATTTTCTTTGGCTAGATTTGAATAAAGAGAAGATTGAAAACTTTGAGTCAATTTCATTTTAACTTAGCTTCAAAATACATCCATTTTTTTCCTTCCACTGAAACCTTTAAAATTTTTTTTCTTTTCTTTTAGCAAACAGCTTTCAGATTTACATAGGCTACCTAGATTAAATCATTTACATTTAGCCAGGAAAAGTTGATGAAATTCTCATTCAAAAATTGAAGACACTTCACTTTTTAGAATCTGGTGTTTACCAAATCTTTAAAAAGTTCATCTGTAGGATTATAATGAAATTGCCTAAAATCACAAGACATTTGAATTCAAACTTTTCAATTCCTATTATATAAAATTTGTAATCCATAAATTTTTAACTTCACAGAGTTTAGCTGCATAACATTCAGCACCCCAAAAATACACTGGATAAAATTCTATTGTGCTCAGAAAAATGCAAAGAGTGAATGAATAGGAGGTTACATTGACAGTAAAGCCTTCCCTCTAAAAAGCAACTCTTTCATGGCCTATCTGCATCTGCAGGAATTACTTGGAACATGCAAGATGGACAATTTTGTTTAGCATATACGGACACTTCCTTATATGTGTCTATTCCAGTCTCTAACTTCCGTGCAGAAAACTTAGTATTAACTGTACAACTAGCCAGCCTATGACTGTGAATAGATTATTTTATTTCTCTGACCCTCAGTTTTCTAATCTGTAAAGTGGGAGTCAATATCAAACATCACAGTCCATGCTTGAAAATATCAGCTCTCTCTCCAACCCACTCTACATTCTGCAATACCCATCAGAACAACAACTATGCATAGGCACTAAACACATATTTTCAAAAATAATATCCATATAATAAGGACATGCAGAACTTAGAAGAAAGGGTCCAAGAAGATATAATGAAAGAATGTCTATCTTTGAGATAATGAACAGCAAAGAGTAGTTCTCAAACTTTAATGTGAATGGGAACCATCTGAGAATATTGTTCTGACTCGGTAAGTCTCAGGGTCTTAAGAGTCTACATTTTTAACAAGCCATTGACAAAGATATGCCAGTGCTGCTGGTCGGCAGACCACACGCTGAGCAGAAAGTAATGGGAGGACACTCAGAAAGCCCTCGGATCACCCAGTGAGTCGTGAAGACAGAGAAAAAAATTTAATATATGTGCCCAAGCAAATAGGTGACCCAGGATCTCACAAGGGCCTGCCGTGCTCCGTATGGCAATATTCATCACCAAAAGTTGTTACCAACATACAAACAGAGCCTTGATTCTAGACATGACCTTGCTGTTGATTCTGCAGCTAAAAAATTTCCATCTCTTTATAGGCAGTCTAGCTGAGTATCTGGAAAGATCCAGGTCCGAAGAAGAAATAGGGAATTGAAAACACTGAGAAGGAAGATAATTAAGAAATATGAACCAAAAAAAGTGAATTTCTATTTTCTGGAGAAAATATGGTGGAAAAATAAAACTGGGAAAATAATCGCTTTGGTCATCTGAATATAACTTAAAAAGTAGTTGTTCCTTTGATCTCCAATATGGCTTTTTCTGTACTGCTCAGCTACATTTCTTTCAAAATTTTCCAAATATAGTTCATTTGTTTCAAATAATCTTTTTATTTTCCTTGATTTATAGTTACTAGGCTCTTATAATATACCATGTGAGTACAAAGGCTTCAGTTTTCTTTTCCATGTAAATTCAGAAGCTCTTTTTTTTTTTTTTTTTTTTTTTTTTTTTTTTTTTTTTGCGGTACGCGGGCCTCTCACCTCTGCGGCCTCTCTCGCCGCGGAGCACGGGCTCCGGACGCGCAGGGTCAGCGGCCATGGCTCACGGACCCAGCCGCTCTACGGCATGTGGGATCCTCCCGGACCGAGGCACGAACCCTCGTCCCCTGCATCGGCAGGCGGACTCCCAACCACTGCGCCACCAGGGAAGCCCTCAGAAGTTCTTATCTTAGTTCAACACTGAGTTAATGATAAAGACAGGAGGATAGTAAATTCAGGGCTAAAATCTAGGTTTTTAATTCTCAATTTACTTCTCTCTCCACATTATAATAGCATTTCCCATTCACGGTGTTAAGGTGTAATGTAAAACTAAAGACTTGGAAGTAAAAAACCGGGTTCAAGTTTTGATTTAAGTAGCCTCGGAAAAGTAATTTAATTTTTCTGATCCTCAGTGACTTTATCTATGAAATGAGGATAACTGTAATATCAATTCAAAAAGATGGTTTGAAGATGATATGACAATGTTTGGTTAGCCATTAATTACTATACAGCCACCTCATAAGAGTTATAAAAATATGAATTATTATTAAGCAATTTTGCTGCTGTTACGCAAATAATCCATTGGGGATCATAAGTTACTGTTTTCTAATGCTATCCTAATAAATTTAATTATTCATATTTCAAAACTAACCTATCATTAATGAATTTCTATTCCAGATAAACAGTTTGCCCATAATTATTTTCTAAAACAAAAAGGTATATATTCATGACTAGTCAATAATTATAACCTTTTACGTCAAATACATTTTCTAAAAGGTTTAACATATTTTAAAGAACATGGCATCACCCCTTTTCTTCTTAGTTGCAAGGGTTCTACTGGCACACTGTTCTTGGGCAATCCTCTTCCTAAGGTTATGGTGCCTCAAACTATATTTTGTCTCAACAACCCACAGGCCTACAGTGAGGTTAACTGTTTTTGTCTGACACTTTAAAATATCAGCTTTTCTTCTTAAAGGATAGAAATGGATATGCTTTGACACATATAACATTTTAATTTTGGGATACCCATAGATTCAAAGTTCTGTTTCAAATAAATGATTTGGACAATTACATTCTATTTCCTAAACTTTAACAGCAATCCAGGTCAACAATCAAGCGATTCAATTCTGACATCTCTGAAGTATCTTGCCAATATCATATACAGGACAAAGTTTTTTCTCAGTGGGGGAAAAAAACACAACAATAACAGGATCCCAGGACCCTGTGAATGCAAGACTAAATAGAGAAGAGGCACTTATTTTCACTCTGTTTCATGGAAATGCAATGGAAAGAAGGAAAAAGTTGTGAAGAATCCTCCACTCAAGGAAATACAAAAGCTGAGATATTTCTAGCTTCAGTTTATTTCTAATTCAGTGAGACTGAAACCAACTTTCTCTACAGGAGCCTTACTGCTCCTCCTTCTGCCCAACCACCAAGAATGAAATGTTTTTTAAAATAACTCTTTAATTAAAAAGGATGATTTTAAATAAAATTTGCTAACCTATAATCATAAAGATAGTATTTCCAATAGACCATAATTAGAGTAATTTTTAAGATCTTATGGTGGGTTTCTCTAAAACAATAAAAGTAAAGGAAGGAAATTCAACAATTACTGTATATCTGTCATTTTCTTTCACACGAACCTATGAAGTAGTCATTTTCAACACAGAGCAAATGAATAAATTGGGACCAGACAGGTTATAAAACTTGTCAGATATTAAACAGCCAGTAAGTTGAAAAAGCCTGGATTCTCCCAAAATCATGTTTTGAAGGTAAGGTCTCATTTCTTCTTATCCCCAGATATGTCATTATCTTTATGATGTCACAAAATCTTTATCTTTAATCTTTCTGGACTACAATATATGCCTCTATACAATAAGGTTGTGTAAGTAGAAGCTCTCATTCTGTTTTGTAACTATGATATCATGAGTCTGGCCATGGCATACATTAAGAGAATAATTGGCCAAGAATATAGGGTCCCGCCATAATCTCTGAAGCTTGCCATAATAAAGAAAAGCCAAATATAATAACATCTCTATTATAATTCACTCAATAGTGTTGCTTTTGCCTGGAGAGTTAACATACCACCCTGAATGCCTTGTCTAATATCAGACAGTAAATGAGGCATTTGGGAGATGGAGATCAATGACATCCCTACATGCACATCAACTGCAGTATAATTAACTGAAACCTAAAACCAGGAAGTTCAAAAATTGAAATGCTCTCCAGTGCACTTTTATATCACTAATCATTGTTGTACATTAAAGTACAGGATGTACTTGTGATTGAGGATAGCAGCCTTGACAATTTAATGAAGAAAAGATAAAACACAGTAATCCTATAGAGAGCAAAGCTGGTCTCCTATTTATCAACAAATGCATTAGGAATCTTCCATCATGAAATTATACATCAATAATAGTATGAAATGAAAAGAAACAAGTGCCAAATAGGTTCTTTGATATAACAAAGGTGTTGGAAATGTAAGCCTTTATACTCATGTAAAAAAAAAAAAAACCTACTATTCTATGACCTAATTGTAGAGTGATATTAATAGGAATGGTTCTATAGTACTTAATCAAGCAAAAATTCCATTGAAATAAAGGATGTGTCTTAGAACTACAACATAAGTTCCAAGAGACTGTGTAAATAATATGCAACTTTTTTTAACTTATAAGGACACATAAATTAAAATAATAAGGCTGTTGAAATCACATAGTTCTGCAACATAGGAAGTAAAATAGCCTAACAAACAGAAAACAATCAAAACAAACAAAAATCCTATATGTTTTAAATATAGCTTCTTCAATTAGACTTCTGGGAAAAAGACAGAGTGGAAAATTTTGGATTAAATTTCAGAGATTACAAGATAACTTTCAAAGAACATTCCAAAGATTCAACAGATCAGGAGAGAAGCTGGAAATTCCTTTAACTTCAAATTGTCTATGTTGTCATTCTTAAATAAAAAATAATTTATTATAAATCATTTTGCTTTGCTATATAAGTATTCAATTCCATGTTTGAAATCATAGTCATGACAATGACCCATATGTAGAACTAGCTAGTAAAAATAATAAAAATATTAAGTTCAACTATAAGAAATTATAGAAAATGTAAGGTTTTAATTTTTTAAGAAAGACATTGTATTTCAGCATTAAAATGAGTAGTATCGTTTTTCAAAGTAATTGTTCTGGTAAATTTTGCATCAACTCTTAGAAATGTAACAAATGTTCAAAAATTTTTGAACTTCTCTTTACAACTATAAACTCAGAACCACAGGGAGAAAAAATGTCTGTTTTTCTTCATTTTGTTTTTAATAATTGCAATCACCATCCTGATACATTTCATTGAAAAAACTTGTACTCAACATTTGTAGAATTCTTGAGAGATCGTGTTTAATTTCACTGGAGATGCAATAGACAGAACAGCAGTGTAGTAAAAGCATCTTCCACTTTCTGGCTACATAATGCTGGGCAAGTTGTTTGAACTCTCAGAGACTCTATTCTTTTATCTTCTAGATGGAAATAAAACAACTACAGAAATAAAAGAGTTGTAAGGATTGTATAAATACATAGTTGGCAGTAATATTATGAGATCTGTAAAGATATATTAAATGATAGTAATCAATACTAAGGAAAAATATTTTTCCCATTTTATGGGTTGATAGAAGGAATATACTTCTTCACTGACTCTGTTCCTGTATTCACTCTTTTGAAAAGAGAAAGTAGATTAACCAGTAGTTAAATTGGGGAAAACTAACTAGGCATGGCTGTCCTGGCACTACCTGCTTTTGTCCTCTTGCTAGCAGAGAGTGAATTCTCCCTGCTCCTCTGTGCTTTGAGATTTTAGGAGGGGTTTTTAGGAGGGCTGTTGTGCAGAGGGAGTTCTGCCTGGATCCAGCACCTCTGTACCTGGACTGGGAGAATCTGTATATTTCTGGAATTTATTTAAAAGACTGGTTTGGCTCATATATTATATCTCCTATAAATTAGACATTATCAGCTATAAGATGAAAATTTGGCATCCATATTTATAATTTAAAATACAAATCATCTTCCTCAAACACAGGTAGAACCTGTCAACATGGACATGGAAAAGAATATACCATAAACTCTGAGGGTAAATTGAAATAAAAATCACAAGGTGTATAAACGCAAGTTCCTGGAATTTGTTGCAGCATCTCTTAGTTACTATTGATAAGTTTAACACTTATATGTTGTATATGTCCTGGCAGGAATGTTACAAAATTAATTCAGAATTAAAGTGATCTTTCATTTTCCACATAGATCTAAATATTTTTAGAGTCCTCTATTCAAAAAAATAAGAAAATACTGTCATGTGTTTTGAGTATTCTTGTAATTGTTACTTGTGTTCCAGAATAACAGAAATATAGTGTTTTCCATAAATGTGCATTTAAAGTTTAAAGCCATACAATTTAAATTTTCTAGAAGCCACTTTTGAAAAGTTAAAAGATCAAATTAAATGTATTTAAACAAATATAGCCAAAATATTATCATTTAACATGTAATCAATATAAAAAATTGATGAGACTTTTTTACATATGAATTCATCTAAAGTCTAACATGTATTTTACATTCACCTCAATTTGGACTAATGACATTTCAAATGTTCAGTAGCCACATGTGTCTAGTGGATACTGCATTTAATAACAGTGCAGGTATAGACCATCAACAGAATACTATGTCAAAACATCACACACACACACACATACAAACTACATTAATGTATGTTAAAGTAAAACTTCATTAACCTTAACAAGTGAGGAATGGAAAATTCCAATTGAGTATTTTTTTTTAAATATTTTATTTATTTATTTATTTATTTTGGTGGTACGCGGGCCTCTCACTGTTGTGGCCTCTCCCGTTGCGGAGCACAGGCTCCGGACGCGCAGGCTCAGTGGCCATGGCTCACGGGCCCAGCCGCTCCGTGGCATGTGGGATCTTCCCGGACCGGGGCACGAACCCGTGTCCCCTGCATCGGTAGGTGGACTCTCAACCACTGCGCCACCAGGGAAGCCCCCAATTGAATATTTTTGATTGTTTTATGTTTGGGGTAGTGTTTTGCTAATATGTATATCAGCCTTCTTTTTTTCTCGATTAGGTATCATTTAGCAAAAATAAAATTATATATATATTTAATTAATTAATTTATTTATGGCTGTGTTGGGTCTTCATTGCTGTGCATGGGCTTCCTCTAGTTGCAGCGAGCAGGGGCTACTCTTCGTTGCGGTGCGCGGGCTTCTCACTGCTGTGGCTTCTCTTGTTGCAGAGCACGGGCTCTAGGCGTGCAGGCTTCAGTAGTTGTGGCACACGGGCTCAGCAGTTGTGTCTCGCGGGCTCTAGAGCGCAGGCTCAGTGGTTGTGGCGCATGGGCTTAGTTGCTCCGCTGCATGTGGGATCTTCCCAGACCAGGGCTCGAACCCGTGTACCCTGCATTGGCAGGTGGATTCTTAACCACTGCGCCACCAGGGACGTCCCCAAAATTATATTTTTTAAGCAAGTGAGATGATGAACAAAGGTTTTTTGCATAGAAGCGAAAGAACAGATGCATGTGGACTGATTCACGTACCATGCAATCCTAGCCCATATAAATTAAATATGTATTTTTCCTAAAATTTTCTGCAACTCAACTAGTCACTCACTGCCAGAGCACCTTAAAACAACTCACAGAGATTTAGCATAGTGGGGAATTGAGTGTTACGTTGTTTTTAATCAATATATTGAGGCTTATTATTGCATTGACTGATTCACTCGACTTTGTTCCACAAAATTTTTAATTTTCTTAAAGCAAACGTATGTAGAAAATAAAACTACAAACTTATCAGACTTAGGGATACTACAGATCAAATCGAGACCGGGAATCCTTAGAATATAGATGTCCTTGTCATAGTGTTCTACAATTACTCATGTAGAGTATGAAACTTCACTCTCTTTTTGGCAGCTTGTGCAAAATAGACACTTTCACCACTTACACAGTATTTGGCAAGGAAAAAATGTTCTGGTCTCTCAGGGTATACAAAATTTTCCTCCAAGTTAAATCTGAAATTAAGCTTAAAAGTCAATTTCTGTGATATTTTCTTCCATTTTTTTAACCACTCTTATTCCTAAGCACCTCTTCCAAGAGAACTGAAAGGGCAGAGATGAACACCTACAAAAGCCTTCCCCTGCTTTGCCTAGGTCCAACCTGCCTTCATCACCCAGCCTTAAAATCAGAGAAAAACCCCAGCTTCAGTACTTCCTTAGTACACGCAAAAAAATTTCCGGAATCTCTAAGCATATATAAATAATCAGGCCATTTTCTAAATCAAACTTTTCTGTAGTTTTTACCACTGTGATCCAAATTCCCCCACAAAAAAGAAAAAAGAAAAAAAAACTCTTAAAACTAAGTTTAAGTGCTAAATTCTATCTTCTGGGAATAAATCTCAAAATAAATGTCAGAAGCGTGAAGAGTGATTTATATATGTTATGGTTGCAATTATGTTAAAAATAAAGGTATGCATATAAAAGTACTAAAAGAAGCCAAATGTTAATAATGGTTGTTTTTTGTGTTATGGAATATGGCTGTTGTTGTTTCTTTGTTTATTTTGGAGTTTGAAGTTTATTATGTAATAAGTGCTTAATACTTTTCAAAACATAAAATAACTTCATAAAATGAAATGAAACAGATGTGAATATATAGCATTAAATAAACAGAGAAAACAATGTTGAAACCTTTAAATGTACAAGGGCCTCCAAAGGATTAGGTAAATTTATAAACAATTGACTGAGTTTTATAAATACATTAGAGGTGAACAGTATAGTGACTCAGAAACTGTAAAAGCATACACGCCACCAATACAGGCTGATGTTAAAATATAAAATCACAGTTTGAACATCTCCTAGAAATTATTTTGCTTCTCATTGCAAAGCTTTCAATATTAAGACTGTCATTGTTTGGGGTCAGAATACTTAATCCCTACTTCAAATAACCTTCCAAGCAGAGCTTGTCTTGCTTATCCTCATTCTTTTGCTTCTAGGAAAATATTGTCTTTAAACTGTTGTATAATATTCTATTTTTCAGTGATTATAATTAAATTTTAAATGAACATGAGAACATGGCTCATGCTCAAAACTAATCACTCTATTATCTTGTAAGTGTAGTTGCTGAATAAAATTCTTAATATTTCTATATGCATTCATTTACTCAGAGAGGCAGGCAGGCAGGCGAAGTACTAATATTTTGCAGGGTTTTTTTTATTTTATTTTTTATTTTTTTGTGATACACGGGCCTCTCACTGTTGTGGCCTCTCCTGTTGTGGAGCACAGGCTCCAGACGCGCAGGCTCAGCGGCCATGGCTCACAGGCCCGGCCGCTCTGCGGCATGTGGGATCTTCCTGGACCGGGGCACGAATCCATGTCCCCTGCATCGGCAGGCGGACTCTCAACCACTGCGCCACCAGGGAAGCCCTTTGCAGTTTTTTTAAATTTTAATATTGAAGTGTTTTAAGCATATAGTCAGAAACAATATTGTGATAGATACCCATATTCCCACCATCCAGATTTAACAACTGTTAACATTTTGCTGTAGTTGCTTCAAATCTTATTTTAAAGAAATAAAACATTTCATAAACAGTTAAAGCTTTCCACTCTACTGTATGCACCCATTTTCCTCTTTATCTAAAGGTAGTAAGTATCCTCAAATTGTAGTATATTTTTGCTGCATATGGTATCAAATGTCTACTATTTTGTATTCATAAATAATAAATAATATTGTTCAATATTTAAAAGTTGCATATATGGCATCTATTCTTCTTAACTTATTTTACTGCACAGTAGGTTTTGAGTATTATTCCACTGGATCTAACTAATTTATTTTAATTGCTAGTTAATTTATTTATCCATTCTCATATTGATAAGCATTTAGTATTTTTTCCAAGATAAACAATACTGCAAAAGCATCATGCCATGAGCATCCTTATGTACATATAGAAGAGTTCCACTAAGGTAGACACATTTTTAAAAGAAATTCTGAATCATACAACATGACTGTCATCAATTTTACTAGATATAACTCAATAAAAATCCATAACAATTTTGTCAATACACATTCCCTCCAGCCATGTATATCTTTTCATATCCTCATATCCTTGTTGAGATTTTGATCAGACTTGCAGTAAACTCATAAATTCATTTGGAGAGAATTAATGTATTTCTATGATTTCTGTGTACCTTTATATATATAAAATCATATTTATACATACTAATTATGGAACATAGTACCTGTTGGGAGAGACAGTTCTTCTGAATTTGTGTTCCTCCTACAAATCTTGCTGAGGTGACTGCTCTCTAGCGGACTGGAACAGGACACATCTCAGTGTTGTTTATGTAGCTGGTAAGTTTGAGAAATGAGATAATCCTTCCACTCAACTGAAAAACAAAAACAAACAAAAACAGGCTTGCTTACTACTTGCTATGAAAGCAGTGGATTCCCCAAACTCACCTATAATCCAGCCCACTGCATGTGCAGGCATCAACATGGTCCCACCACATAACCCTGTAGCCTTGGGGGATCGCAGACAAGAGGACTAAAGCAAATATGGCAATACGAATGCTGCTTCCTTAGTGGTGAGTACTAATGTTTCTTTTTTCTAGCTCAGAATCTATGAAACACTAACAGGTTAATTTCTCAGCTTTGAAGTATGGTAAAATTAAATCTCAGAGCTAACAGTGTACATTTTATTTATTGAAGGCTTTATTTGTAATCCATAATACAGATTTACAATTTTCGGTATAAAGGGCTTATGCATCTTCTGTCAGAAGAAAGGAAGGAAGCAAAGGAAGGAGGGACGGAGGGATGGAAGAAAAGTGTAACACTGCATTGGTTAAATAAAACACATTTTTCAATCAAATTTGGGATTATGGTCTGCTAAATTGCTACCACTGTGCTAAGCTGTCCAACCTATGTGCCACATGTGCTTTGTACAAGTATATATTACTCCCCACAGCCTATTTTATTGGTTATTTGGTTGTATTTGTTTGCCTTACTGTTCCGCAGGAGTAGATACTCTGTATTAATCTTGTCATAATTTATATGCTTGGTATTTGATGTGCATATGTTATCTTTCATTCACTCAAGATTATCATGTGCCCCCTTTAAATTGTGAAGTTTTCCAAAACACACAGATCATATATTTTCCTTCCTTTCTACCTCACCAGTTGGTATAATATGGAATGCTGCATGTGTACTCATAAAATAAATGCAACTGACAGAAGACTGATTATCCTAGTTGGAAGCATATTTTAAGATGTTCACAGCAGTTACTCTCACTATTTAAGATGATTACAATCATAATAATCACTTTCATTTGTATAATGCTTTCTATTTTCCAAAACCCTTCTCATATACATTATTTAATGTGAACTCATAACAAGCCTGGATCTACAATAATCAACAAAAATAGTATCCACTTGGCAAGATAAATTGATTATATTTACTTATACAGATAAGATTAAAATAAGCTAACATTATGAAAAACTAAAAAAGCAAAGAACACATTTGCTTGTTATTTTATCTATGGTGAGCATTAATCCAAATCATTTATGTTGACTTTGATCAAGCTACATCTGTTTGTAAAAGTGCTTTGATCTGCTTTACAAAGCAAGTTGCCCCTGGGGTTTTAATAGACTGAGAAGAGGGTAAATTATTTTTTCCTTTCATATTTTCAATTAGACAGCATTGCTTAGCCAAAATGTCTCGAGGCTGGGGATATTACCATTCTCAATTTAATTTATAAATGTGTTCATAAGTCTTTTTATCCTCCTTCCCAACCCATTTGTAATATTGCTTACTGCACTCCAGGTCTAAAATGTTTCTATGCTCAATCATGTTAAAGTGTAAAATTGTCTCTCAATTTGAAGATCACTAAGATGGACTGAGTTCTTTTTGTTCTGATGTTCAACAGAGATCCTCATTTCTCAATGTATGTTTCCCATGTGTCACATTACTATGTGGAAAGGAGGTCACAGAAAGAACAGTATTGACTTTTAAGGTCTAGTATTCAAAAACGCTGTTGCAGTGAAATAGCATGTTCTCCAAGCAATGATATCTAAAAGGTCATTGTAGGGACAACCACAACCACATAATAATGATGGCAAAAGTTCAAGAAATCTTTGAAGTGGTAGAAAAACTTTTCAACTGAATAATGTACTATTATAAAACCTGGAGAATATATTTATGTATGCATGGTAACCTTCAAATAGCCCAATCTGCTTAAAGATAATACAGTAATTGATACAACTATGATGACTATTAAGATTTTAATGTAGAGACTATGTTGACTATGTTTTCAGCAATATAAGTGAGGCTATTGAACAATACAGGCAGATCAATCATGAGGATCTGTCTAAATAGAAAGGTGTTACAACCAGGGATAAACTTTGACATACACAATTTTAAATTACAGGTGAAAGAAATGTTTAAAGATATGAAGGAACAAGGGAAAAATGGGAAGGAAGGGAGGGAAGGAGGTAAAAGGAAGGAGGTGAAAACCCTAACTGGTATATATTTTATCAAAATACCAAAATACCAATCAAAGCAATATATGTTATCTAAAATATGTTTACTTTGGCAAAAAGTAAAATTTTCTAACTTTACTAGTTGGCTTCTACTTTTTTTAAACAAAAAATCAGCTTTATAGAGGTATAATTTACATACAATACAATCTACCAGTTTAGTATATAATTCAATGAAATCATACATGTACATATTTGGGCATCCACCACCTTTACCAGGATGTAGAACACTTCCAGAAGGTTCTCCCATGCTTCTTTGCAATCAATCATCCCTTGCGCATCTACAGATGACAACCAATCTGCTGCCTGTTGCAACAGTTTCGATTTTCAGGTTTTAGAAACCCACACCAGTGGAGCCACATGCCATATGAACATTTTTGGGTCTGCCTTCTTTTGCTCAGCATGGTAGTAATGAGTTTCAGGAGACAGTGTGTATCTATATTCTGTTCCTTTTACTGTAATCAGACACTAGATTGTTTATCATTCATGAGTTGATGAGCAGTGAGCTGTTCCAGTTCCTGCTGCTAAGAACTTTCTTTGAGTCTTTTTTGGGTATGGGTTACCCTTTCCCTTAGGTAAATAATGGGAATGGAATGACTGCTTTGTATATTTACAGTGTATTAAATTTATAACAAATCACCTAGTTATTCCAAAGTAGTTGTACAATTTTACATGGCCCCCATCAAAGTGTGAGAATGCCAGATCTGTATCCTTGCCAGTATTAGGTAATGCCCATCTTTATTTTTTATTAAGGTATATTTGATTTACAATATTATACTAGTTTCAGGTATACAACAAAGTGATTCAAATTTTTTAAAGGTTATACTCTATTTATAGTTATTATAAAATATTGGCTATATTCCCTGTGCTGTACAATACATACAATAAATGTAGCTTGTTCCTTTTATACTTAGTAGTTTGTACCTCTTAGTACACTACCCTTATCTTACCCCTCTCTGCTTTCCTCTCCCTTTTGGTAACCACTAGTTTATTCTCTATACCTGTGCCTCTGTATTTGCTTTGTTATATTCATTCATTTGTTTTATTTTTTAGATTCCCCATATAACTTATAACATCCATTCTCTTTCTGTCTTCCATTCCAGGTATGAGACAATTCGTGGCTAGTGCTTTGGGTTTGAAGTTCTAGGATTTAGACTGCAGAGAAATACATGGTGTTAGCAAGTTCTTTTTACTGTAGATATAAAGATATGCTCTGCAATCAGCTGTATCAGTATTAAAGCTGACATGCTGAATTCTATTTGCCTCCTAGAAATTGCTACTTAAATAGTTCTAAATTCAGAACAGAAAAAAAAGAGTGTATTAGTGTTCTAAAACCATAGCAACTTGGTCTTTCTCTACGACCTTGAGAAATACACAGACTGGCCCTTGGTGACCAAAATAACAAATAGACATCAAAGTTTAGGCGACAGTCAGCTCTACCACCACCAGTCCCTCCCATCAGGAAACCTACACAAGCCTCTTAGATAGCCTCATCCACCAGAGGGCAGACAGCAGAAGCAAGAAGAACTACAATCCTGCAGCCTGTGGAACAAAAACCACATTCACAGGAAAACAGACAAGATAAAAAGGCAGAGGGCTATGTACCACATGAAGGAACAAGATAAAACCTCAGAAAAACAATTAAATGAAGGGGAGATAGGCAACCTTCCAGAAAAAGAATTCAGAATAATGATGGTGAAGATGATCAAGGACCTCGGAAAAAGAATAGAGGCAAAGATCAAGAAGATGCAAGAAATATTTAACAAAGGCCTAGAAGAATTAAAGAACAAACAAAAGAGATGAACAATTCAATAACTGAAATGAAAACTACACTAGAAGGAATCAATAGCAGAATAACTGAGGCAGAAGAACGGATAAGTGACCTGGAAGACAGAATGGGGGAGTTCACTGCTGCAGAACAGAATAAAGAAAAAAAGAATGAAAAGAAATGAAGACAGCCTAAGAGATCTCTGGAAAAACATTAAACACACCAACATTCACATTATAGGGGTCCCAGAAGAAGAAGAGAGAGAGAAAGGACCCGAGAAAATATTTGAAGAGATTATAGTCAAAAACTTCCCTAACATGGGAAAGGAAATAGCCACCCAAGCCCAGGAAGTGCAGTGAGTCCCATACAGGATAAACCCAAGGAGAAACACGCCAAGACACATAGTAATCAAACTGGCAAAAATTAAAGACAAAGAAAAATTATTGAAAGCAGCAAGGGAAAAATGACAAATAACATACAAGGGAACTCCCATAAGGTTAACAGCTGATTTCTCAGCAGAAAGTCTACAAGCCAGAAGGGAGTGGCATGATATACTTAAAGTGATGAAAGGGAAGAACCTACAACCAAGATTACGCTACCTGGCAAGGATCTCATTCAGATTCGATGGAGAAATCAAAAGCTTTACAGACAAGCAAAAGCTAAGAGAAGTCAGCACCACCAAACCAACTCTACAACAAATGCTAAAGGAACTTCTCTAAGTGGGAAACACAAGAGAAGAAAAGGACCTACAAAAAGAAACCCAAAACAACTACGAAAATGGTCATAAGAACATACATATCGATAATTACCTAGAATGTGAAAGGATTAAATGCTCCAACCAAAAGACACAGGCTTGCTGAATGGAACAAGACCCATATATATGCTGTCTACAAGAGAGCCACTTCAGACCTAGGGACACATACAGACTGAAAGTGAGGGGATGGAAAAAGATATTCCATGCAAATGGAAATCAAAAGAAAGCTGGAGTAGCAATACTCATATCAGATAAAATAGACTTTAAAATAAAGAATGTTACAAGAGACAAGGAAGGACACTACATAATGATCAAGGGATCAATCCAAGAAGAAGATAAAACAATTATAAATATATATGCACCCAACATAGGAGCACCTCAATACATAAGGCAAACGCTAACAGCTGTAAAAGAGGAAATTGACAGTAACACAATAATAGTGGGGGACTTCAACACCTCACTCACACCAGTAGACAGATCATCCAAAATGAAAATAAATAAGGAAACAGAAGCTTTAAATGAAACAATAGACCAGATAGATTTATTTGATATTTTTAGGACATTCCATCCCAAAACAGCAGATTACACTTTCTTCTCAAGTGTGCATGGAACATTCTCCAGGATAGATCACATCTTGGGTCACAAATCAAGCCACAGAAAATTTAAGAAAATTGAAATCATATCAAGCATCTTTTCTGACCACAACACTATGAGATTAGAAATGAATTAGAGGGGAAAAAAACGTAAAAAGCACAAACACATGGAGGCTAAACAATACGTTAGTAAATAACCAAGAGATCACTGAAGAAATCAAAGAGGAAATCAAAAAGTATCTAGAGACAAATGACAATGAACACACGACGATCCAAAACCTATGGGATGCAGCAAAAGCAGTTCTAAGAGGGAAGTTTATAGCTATACAAGCCTACCTCAAGAAACAAAAAGAAACTCAAGTAAACAATCTAACCTTACTCCTAAAGGAACTAGAGAAAGAAGAACAAACAAAACCGAAAGTTAGCAGAAGGGAAGAAATCATAAAGATCAGAGCAGAAATAAATGAAATAGAAACAAGAAAAACAATAGCAAAGATCAATAAAACTAAACGCTGGTTCTTTGAGAAGATAAACAAAATTGATAAACCATTAGCCAGATCCATCAAGAAAAAGAGGGAGAGGACTCAAATCAATAAAATCAGAAATGAAAAAGGAGAAGTTACAACGGACACTGCAGAAATACAAAGCATCCTAAGAGACTACTACAAGCAACTCTATGCCAATAAAATGGACAACCTGGAAGAAATGGATAAATTCTTAGAAAAGTATAACCTTCTAAGACTGAACCAGGAAGAAACAGAAAATATGAACAGACAAATCACAAGTAATGAAATTGAAACTGTGACTAAAAATCTTCCAACAAACAAAAGTCCAGGACCAGATGGCTTCACAGGTGAATTTTATCAAACATTTAAGGACTAGCTAACACCCATCCTTCTCAAACTCTTCCAAAAAATTGCAGAGGAAGGAACACTCTCAAACTCATTCTAGAGGCCACCATCACCCTGATACCAAATAAGTGATGCTGGGAAAACTGGACAGCTACATGTAAAAGAATGAAATTAGAACACTCCCTAACACCATACACAAAAATAAACTCAAAATGGATTAGAGACCAAAATGTAAGACTGGACACTATAAAACTCTTAGAGGAAAACATAGGAAGAACACTCTTTGACATAAATCACAGCAAGATCTGTTTTGATCCACCTCCTAGAGTAATGGAAATAAAAACAAAAATAAACAAATGGGACCTAATGAAACTTCAAAACTTTTGCATAGCAAAGAAACTATAAACAAGACAAAAAGACAACCCTCAGAATGGGAGAAAATATTTGCAAACGAATCAACGGACAATGGATTAATCTACAAAATATATAAACAGCTCATGCAGCACAATATTAAAAAAACAAGCACCCCAATCCAAAAATGGGCAGAAGACCTAAATAGACATTTCTCCAAAGAAGACATACAGATGGCCAAGAAGCACATGAAAAGCTGCTCAACATCACTAATTATTAGAGAAATGCAAATCAAAACTGAAATGAGGTATCACCTTACACCAGTTAGAATGGGCATCATCTGAAAATCTACAAACAACAAATGCTGGAGAGGGTGTGGAGAAAAGGGAACCCTCTTGCACTGTTGGTGGGAATGTAAATTGACACAGCCACTATGGAGAACAGTATGGAGCTTCCTTAAAAAACTATAAATAGAATTACCATATGATCTAGTAATCCCACTACTGGGCATATACCCAGAGAAAACCATAATTCAAAAAGACACATGCATCCCAATGTTCACTGCAGCACTATTTACAATAGCCAGGGCATGGAAGCAACCTAAATGCTCATTGACAGATGAATGGATAAAGAAGATGTGGTACATATATACAATGGAATATCACTCAGCCATGAAAAGGTACGAAATTGGGTCATTTGCAGAGACGTGGATGGATCTAGAGACTGTCATACAGAGTGAAGTAAGTCAGAAAGAGAAAAACAAATATCGTATATTAACGCATGTATGTGGAAACTAGAAAAGTGGTACAGATGAACCGGTTTGTAGAGCAGAAGTTGAGACACCGATGTAGAGAAGAAATGTCTGGACACCAAGGGGGGAAAGTGGCGGGGGGTGGTGGGGATAGTGGTGTGATGAATTGGGCGGTTGGGATTGACATGTATACACTGATGTGTATATAATTGATGACTAATAAGAACCTGCTGTATAAAAAAATAAAATAAAATTCAAAAATTAAAAAAAACATAACAAAACAAAAAACTAATACTAAACTTTCTTTGGGTTATTTGTATGGAAATATGTTAATATAAATGTTTCAGACATTACATGAAATTCCTAAAAATCTTATATATTCTGGTATAATGTTATAAGTCATAATTCTAGTTATTATTTTAAAAGGGATATCTCAGAAGTAACTAAATTTCCTTGTCAACTGTATTATTATGAACTTTCATCAAATCTTTCACCGTGGTCATTTTTAAGTCTTTTGTCATTTACAGACAGTTCTGGGTGTACTCTGATGCTTTTGCAAAAATGTTCCTGTACAAGGGTTTCATCTTCAAGGAATTCATGGAAAAAACTGACAAGTACTGGTTTCTGGTAACTCAGTATACTGCTGAACTGAATGAATAAGCATTTTCAGAACTCTAATGGAAAACTGATGAATTCATAAAAGTGCTAACAAAAGATCAAGATGAAAAAAAATTAATTACATGGGACTGAGTGAACTGATGAGGATGATTATAATTTTTGTGACTTTGAATTAAAAAAACCCAAAAAACAAATTGTCTATGTTTTTCGAGAGAACTACTATAAGACCACATGAAAGAAAAGCATACATTTTTGTATGCATTTCTTTGAAGTGAAAGTATCTTTCCAAATTTCTATGAGTGAATTTCTTGCCTGACTCCACTAAACAAAGATGAAATTTAAAGGGTATTTAAATGTGTTGTATTTAAAACACTATTAAATACAGTTTGGCAAAAGTGATGGCTTAGTAAATGTCCTTCTCAATCCCTTCTGTTTAGAGAATTACTTATGAAACTAGTCATTATAAAAAAAAATAGTTTACAGCAGGCATGTGGGTTGCTTTATTTAGGTTTTCACCTAAATTAGTTCAGTTAACACGGGATCGTCCACAGCGGGTTAATGCAGTTTATGGGCACTCAGAGTGGAGTTCACATACCCCATTATGAAGACCTGATATGGAGAATACAGTACTTGGTCTTCTTTGAGGAAGGAAATAGCTTAATGAAGTTATTGTACACTAAAACATGAATAAAGCAATTACATAGACCTGTTTTGGAAACCTCAGTTTCTATCAAACAGATTTGCTTAGGTATTCAAATGGTAACTGGATTGGTTTTAAACATATATATTGGAACAACTCTTAGGCCAGGAGTGATGTGAGAATAGTAAAAATATCAGAGGAAAGAAGATTAAGAAGAGGTTTTTTAAAAAGAAAGGTCATAATCTTAAAGGACAAGGCTGAAATAAATAAGAAATACTAAATATGTTCCTGGGTCTAAGTGCTGGTAAAGATGCGATAAAACAGGGGGTAGCTGTTTTAGTTATTACTATGAATGAAAAAAATGAATGGGGAGCAAAGTTATGAAACAGAAAGAAAAGGCAAGATCTCAAAGAGGAGACTGAAATGACCAAGTACCAGACACAGAGCCAGTTTAACAACCAGTGTAGATTGGTCACCTACCAATTAGAACAGGACATTACTAATTAGAATGGACAATGGTCATCAAACAGTATATGTGAATATTCAGATTTCTACTATCTATCTGTGTAGCACTAGGAATTACTATTATTGACTTAGACTAGTGGTTCTTAAATTATATTCTCTTCAGCACCTTTTTGGGAACTAGTTGAAAATGGAAGTTCTCAGACCCCACTTCTGATGAACTGAATTAGGAAACACTGAGGGTAGGACCCAGCAATCTGTATCTTAGCAAGTCCCCCTGGTGAATCCAATGCATGCTAAAGTTTGAAAATAACGCATTTAGCCCAATCATCAACCCTAATCTGAAACACACAGTCAACACATAAATACCTGAATTAGATATTTATTATAGCCAAGTATTATAAAGCTAGAACTAATGTTCCAATAAAAAGGAAGAAACAGAGGGAGCAGATAACAGATAGGAAATCAACAGTGTTCCTGCCATATCTACTCTGTCCTTTTAATCTTAAAAAAATTCTCTCTCTCTCTCTCTCTCCTCTTAACATACTATGATCTACATTGTATCATGCATTTAAAAATCCAGAAGAGTTGTAGACATTGGTCAGGTAAATTAAAGTATAAAATTGATGTTACGTTATAGTTAATTATATTTTATTTGCTTTAAAAAAAAACTTGTAGTGAAAACACTCATTATCATGGTTCTTTTTCTTGTGATTATTATGATAAGCTAGAACATGCTAGAGATAATTTCAAACAGGAGTTAATAAATTATCTAATTATATAAATTATCTAATTATACAAATAATTACTGAGCATCTTTTACATTCCTGGCTCCACGGTGTATACTGATTATCTTGTATTTCTACTTAAACCAATTTAAAAGATGTTTTCACTGTATATTAGTAGGAGGGCAGTCTTATGGTGAGGGAGTCTCTTAGGTCCAAAATTATGTGATTCTTAGGTCTCAAGGCTTCTTTGAAGAGAGTCATTGCCTCGTCACTGATTTGTTATGGAATAAAACAACATTGATAGTCTAGGTATAGAATGATTCAATGTTGAACACATATACAGATAGCAAATAATATTTTACTAATCTATAATCCCTTCTGTGGTTTCTGTCCCCTTTTATGAACTCTGTGGAGGGAATCACTTATGACAAAATGCTTTATGGGTAAAAAAACATTTTCAGAAGTTCAGATTTGCACTTCACTGACACTTTCCCTACAGCGATAGGAGGATCACAGTTATTTTCTTTAAAAGAGATGTAAGTTAAAGAAAAAAGGCAAACTTTAAAGCTTTCAGGACATCAAATAGAATAATCAGATATTTTATAAAATATATATCTTGATATGTCAGCCAATATGTGTTTTCAAAAGAAGAAAAAAGTTGTAAAAACCCTCAAACAACAATGATTTTTGTGCACATAAACATAAATGTTAGCTTTGGGCTTATTTTAATTCTACTGAAATATTTAAACTAGTTTTTTCATATTGCTTCTCATTTTCTAACCGTTCTGACAAACAGACTTTACACAAAAAGTGAGACATTTGCAAGCTGAGGAATCATTATCAATTCATGAGGTATGAATATGCAGTGAAATTTTTCAAGTAAAAGATATTAATAACTTGCAATTTTGCAATGATTTATTATATTTCTTGCACCCAGCAGGTAACAGTGCTTTGAACATTTTAGATTCATTATATATTATAGAAACTTACCAGAATAAAACCCAAAATTCTGTATATTGGGTTAAAATATCATATTTACTTATACATTTCCCCCTCATGTAGTCTTATTCCCACAATCAATTTTTTTTTAATAAATTTATTTATTTATTTTTGGCTGTGTTGGGTCTTCATTGCTGTGTGCAGGCTTTCTCTAGTTGCGGTGAGCAGGGGCAACTCTTTCATTGCAGTGCGCAGGCTTCTCATTGCAGTGGCTTCTCATGTTGTGGAGCACGGGCTCTAGGCGTGCGGGCTTCAGTAGTTGTGGCACGCGGGCTCAGCAGTTGTGGCTCACGGGCTCTAGAGCACAGGCTCAGTAGTGGTGGCGCATGGGCTTAGTTACTCTGCGGCATGTGGGATCTTCCCAGACCAGGGCTTGAACCCGTGTTCCCTGCATTGGCAGGCGGATTCTTAACCACTGCACCAACAGGGAAGCCCCCCACATTCAACTTTAAGAATTATGTTTTGATTCAATTTTATGTTTTTCTCTTAAATTTATCTAATATAAAAATGTAAGAGTCTTTCTGAATTTTTAGCTAGCACATGTGAATAATACACAATTATTCTGTTTGAAAAAATATAAGAAATTAGACCTGTAGAGTTGTTAACAGTGGACTCTACACTAACTAACCAAATTTTAGAGACTACACTTGAGTGAAAACTTCGCTCCTAACTGTAGAGGCTAAATACATCAAGGCTGCTCACCAGATACAGCAACTCCGCTAAATCTGAGAGGATGCATTCTTAGTGCCGAAAAACGGGGAAAAAAATCTGAGATTAAAGTTGTAAACTGATATTGATTGGAAGACACATCCTGATTTTGGAGACATTTCAATACGTAAATAAGTGGGTCTTAGACTGAAAAAATAAACTACATCATAGATGTTTTCCTTCCTCTTGGCATTATTTCCAGAAGTGAGAGAGGCTTATACAAATTAAGAGTCCACTGCTACTAGAATGTGCATTATATCTTTTGAAAACTTTTTATTAGAACAAATATCAAACTCTACAATTCAGATTTCTGAGTTTAATTCATTACTTTACTTTGGTTAAAACCAATACTAACTACTAAAAAGAGTGATCTTAATGTTCAGATCTGAAAATACCACAATAGTTTATCCACAATTGGAATCTGGGACTAAGACACAGGTCTAAATAAGGAAGAACTTGATTAATGCTTATCAATCGCTCTCCATTGCTTACAGAAGAAAGTGCAAACCTGCAGCGTGACCCACAGGCAGGCTGGAGCCAAGCCTCTACCTCCCCTATAGCATCTCACTTAGGTCTTCCCTTTTAACCCTATATCACCTCTGTACACAATGCAGTAAAGTTCAATGTCCTCAAGCTGATTCCTACTTCTGTGGTTTCACAGATGCTCTTCCCATTGTAGACTCCAGGGAATATTCCTCCTCATCCTTCAAGCTCTTCTCAAAGTGGTTCTTCTTCTCTGAAGACTTTTCTAACCTACTTATTAAAAAGCTTGCATTTAGTCACCATTGTTTCTAGCACCTATTTTACAGGATTATAGTGTGTTAGTGTGCGTGTGTGTATGTGTGTTTGTGTGTATGTGTACATTTCTTAAGGAGAAGGATCATATCCTTTATCTCTGTTTCCGAAACAATCACAGTGCTATGCACATAACTGTCATTCAATAAAACTTTGTTGAATCAGTAATTATTTAATTAAATGGAATCTACGGAAACATTTATACTTTGGTCAAACATATTAAAGTTCCTTATTAGAATTTTTTTTTCATTGTCTTTATTGTGAAAATGATGAAACAAGAGCTTTCTTTTATTTCTATACAGGAAGGGACACTGGTGATCGTTTTCTATAGGAAGAGTGAGATCCTTGCTTAGGACTTCATTTTTGAAAGGAAAGTTACCATATCTTGTTCGTGAATTTTCTATTTTTATTTAGATCGTGTATAGGGGATGGTAAAGAAATAATTTGTTTTTAGCAGGATTTTTAAGAGAAGTAAGGGACAGAAAGCTCTAAGAAATGTCTTAACAAATATTCTTTCTTTAAGACCTCAATTAGAATAGCTTCCCAAGATTTCTGAGTGAATATGAATTAGAATTAGAATTTTATTTTCTCCCCCTTTTTTAATAGAAATGCAGATAACACAGGAAGTCAGGTAGGACCCTCCATTCAATACAAACGTCACCCATTCATACTTGCTATAACTACTAACAGATTTGGCTTGATTGCTTTCCAATGGTGATTATATTTCTTTAACTAGCACTCCTGACAAAATATACATCTTCAGCCACTGTATAAAAACCACCAACAATATATCAATACCAACTCTCTCCTTACACTCTTTTCTTCCCGTAGAAAAAAATAAGAAAATAAGACTTTGAAAATACTTCTACTTCCTCACATCCCTACAAAGAGAGGAAACTATGTGAAGTACTTTACTTCCTCTTCCACTCCATCCCCATTCAGCAGGTTTTGCTGTAATTGTTTAGTACTTTTACTTCCTTTACAGCAGTTTGTATCTTCTCCTTTAAGAAACTATAACTAGGACTGATTAAATATAATTAGTTACCACCCTTACCCACCACTCACTAGTAAATTGTTTCTCCTCTTCCTTGCACTGAGATCACTGATCTATTTGTTTGCTAGGAATTTTTGCTTGAATATTAAATATGAGGCTAATATAGTTTATGAAGTCTTATATATTCTCCAATATTTCATTGCCAAGTGAAAGCTATCTTACCTGGGAAGAAGATTCTTGGATTTGTCTGTTTCTTTCAAGAATCAATACTATATTCTCTTGTAATATCTGGTGTCACTGATGAAAAATTATAGGTTTTTTGGTATATAACTTCAGCCTTCTGTATGGCAGACAAGAGGATTTTTCTTTAATCTTGAGAGTTCAGGATTTTTGCCAGGATATACCCAGGTCTGTTATTGGATTGGATTGGATTCCACCAATCCTGCCTGGAATTCATTGAACAATTTTAATTTGCAGACTCAAATGTTTCTTCACACCAGGGAAATTTTCTTCTTCATTTGTTTAATTATTGTCTCTCCTCCATCTTTTTTCTCCTTCTGAAACCTCTATTATTCATATGTTATGTCTTCTGTATCTATTCTTCTTGCTTCTTTTCTTCCACGTCATGATTTTTGTCTCTTTATATTTTTGCTCTGTTTTGAGACGTTCTTCTACTTGATTTCCCAGACTACTAATTCAAATCTCAACCAACAGTGATAATCTTTCCTTTTTATTCATTCTCTGAATTTTTGGTTGAAAGCATGCCCTTTTACTTCTAGTAAGTTATTATCTGTTCTGTGTTGACTTTTTAGTCATAGATAGGTAGATCAATAATACACAGATATAGATAGAAATATAAATATAGATATAAATGTATGACACTGGAAGCATAATGTGCATTTATTATCTGGATCTTGCCATAGTGCCATATATGCTTTTAAAATATCCCTTTAATAGTTGCCTTGTAGTTTACTGTTTGGCTACATCAAATTTAACTACACACTTAGTAAACATTACTGAAATTTTGGGGTATTATAAGTGTTGTGGGGTTTTAAATATTGCTGTGGTATTCTTCCTAAGCATGCATATTTCAAAAGTCAATATACATATGTGTTAAGATCGATGGGTTGGGTGAGATTATGAGTGTTTTTTTTAATTTGCTTCATTGTCTACCTTATAAGAAATTTCTAAATTAAATGCATATTACTTTTACAATAGAAAAAAATGTATTTAAAAGTTAATTGAAAAACTTAAAGAAAACAAGTCGGTTTACAGTACAAATTTAACTATTTCAGTGTTTCCATATTTCTCAGCTCACTTTCTGACCATCCATTCCTTCCTCTTCTTTGATTACTTCAATTATAATTGTATTATTTGTATATAATTACATAATATCTTTAGAATAATGAAAATTTCTTCAAGGGAAGAAGTGTTTTATTCATTTACACTCATCTCACGGTTAAAACAAGCTGTTGAAAAATGCTGATAAACAAAATATGATAAATTAATAGATAAAAGGCATTTATTTAAGTTCCATTGCTAATATTGTGTTCAATTTCCGTGCAAACTTTTGTCACTGAACATAGATGAAATTCAATGCTTACACACTTCTTTTAGCTGAATGGACTAGGAAAATACATTCATATATTCATTCTTTTTTTTCCATTCCTCATTTATTCTTTCCTTCATCTAACGTTTATTTCGTGTTTTGTTCCAGGTCCTCAGCTTAGGGCTAAGTATTCTTCTCCGTTCTTTTAAAATGAGAAATGGCTTTCTTCCTCTCCCTTCTACACCTCACTTGCCTGGTTTAAAAGGCAATAATATTATTGATAGCTTCTGCATCCACATCCCATTCTTCTCATTTAATCCATCTTTCAGTTAGGAAATCTCCCACCTCTCTTGTTGAGATACCATTCTATCATCTATTGCATATGCTGATACAACTATTTTGTTTATCAAAGACAGGATTCTTTAAACTGCTACATATGATGCCTGGTCTTTATTAAGTTAGGGGAAAAAAAAACAAACACAATCTTATTGTTTATTCATTCCTGCCTTCACCAAACCTCTAAAAAAAGATTGATGCTTTGGGGTAATATTAACTGTTAATGAAGTTAGCATGAAGTTTTGAAAAAAAAATCTTTAGCATTAGAGTTAGAGATTCTATTCAATTTGGATGGACTGCACAGGTGTACAAAATGGAAAACAGCCTAATTCCTGCCATCAGTTGTGAGCTGCAATACTATTCCTGTGTGCAGATGGGCTTTGAATAGCCTTAAGCATTATAACAGTAATGTCAACTAATGAGAAGCAAATGTTGCCATGAGATTATGAGTGAGCAAAACCATACAGATAACTATATTTTAATAATCAAAAGTGTTTTGCCATTTGCAAGAATATTGCTTTGCATTGTACTTTATATACAGACTTCTCCTCATTAAGAAACAATGAATCAGGCCTAGGGACAAAATTCTCCTCTAGGACTAGCAAGACATCAGTTAGAACTATTTGATTTTAGTACTCTCATGAATTCTTAAAATTGAAAGCAGAAAAGGTTTACATATGTAATATGAGACAACTAACTAGATAGGAATAAACTCTAATAAAGGCTGCTCTGTAAGAACACATTTTGGAATATCTGCCTTTCTAGGATCATTTAAAGGGAAACTATGTGTCATTTATCTTAGATGTATTTGAAAAGAACAAAAAAACCCAAAAAAAACCTCATACATAAAACACCAAAATAATTCTGTGAGAAAGACTATATTCTTACAATAGAATATCAACCATGCAGTTAACTTGAGGCAATTTCATGGAAATCTGCTAATTCTATGCAGTGTGATTATGTCTCACTAAGGAATAAGTGAAATTCTTAGCAAAACTATAGAATCATTTCTTTCTAATGACTCAGCTTAGATTATCTCCTTGATTAGCTCAACGTCTCATATTCTCCTAGAACCAGTGGGTTGTCTGTTGGAATGGTAGGTTGTACATTATATCAGTGCATTACACTAAGTGAAAATAATTTCCAGACTCTGGGTTTGCAGCCGTTCAGAATTCAGATTCTAAATAACTCCAGTTAGATATAATAACTCCAGTTAGATATAATAAAGTCCCTTGCTTTCTGTTCACTCTGCAGAATGTTAACCACCTTTAAAACTTTGGAACTGTCTCTTTGTGCATCATTTCAGTCCTCAGGTGTGCCTCTATGGGCAGGTACTGAATTACCTCTATGTTCCACTCATACCTGCAGAAGAGGAAAAGATCTGAAGCCCCTTGCTTTGTGATTCAGACTAAAAAGTTTTCCAAATTAAACAGAAGTTATTACAATATTAATATAAGCGTAACTCTATTAAATTATCTTCCTTTGACTTTGAAATTTACTTCCCCCCCCGCCCCCCGCCCCCCACCCCCTATCTTACATTCCTGGCTGCATGTCTGGGTTAAAGTTCTTTGGTTTGCAAGTAACAGAAAACTACTTAAGTTAGCTTTAAAAAAAAAAAAAGTGTGATGAAACTAAAGCTGTAGCTCATGGACCTCAGGTGAAGGTCACCTTGGAGGGGAGAGAACTAAAAAGATATCAGAAATTAAGGCAATTCCTCTGCAGTCCCTCTGGTCCTTCTCATTCATATTATCCCCCTCTTCCTCTCCTTCCTCCCTCACTGTTTAGGATCACAGAGTCTTTCAAATCTGATTCATTCTGAGTATCTTAAATTCCACTGTCTCTACCTGAAGTCTTTTCCTGCTCCTCTTTCATATGGGGAAAGTGTTTACCCAGCACGTTTGTAATTTGCAAGTTTCTGTTTAGAAAAGACCCCAAATTGACTAGTATCTTTGAATTCTTAATCCAAAATTTCTGTTCCATCCAGGTATCTAAACCAATTGCAGATAGCTACGTCCAGGAAAATGAAGTCACCCAGGACAGTCACAGCTGCCAGGACCCCCACTGGGAGTATGGCAGACAGTCTAAAAGATCTCTATTACACTATCTAAAAACAAATAAACAAAATTTTTTTTTTCCACAATGTATCCAAAATAAACACTCCTAGGTCATGAAGAAAAAAGAAGAAAAAGAAATAGCTGTTAGAACTACTATAGTCAAAAAGTATATCAATGCAAGTCATTTTTCACACATTGAATTTATACAAAGAAGACAGGTTTGTAGCTTCTTCAGAAAAATTCATAATTAAGCAGTCTAAAGAAATAGAGGGCTAACATGTAAAGATTAAGGATCTCATTGTTCCCATAAAGAAATAGATGCAGAAATAGTGCAGGAAAAACAGACAATAGCTTCTTCCTTTTAAAAGTTCTTACAATCTATGTAGAGTGTGACACATTTGATATATGCAGAGAATCATATCAGCCAGTTTAAAGTCAAGTGTCAAGTAGCATGATATGAATTATTAGGGCTACTAGAAATCAGAGAAATCAGTTATTGATGGAGGTGGTAAGAGTGAAAAAAGTTTCATGGTGAAGACTAGACTTTATCTTGGTCTTTTGTTTAAGTGTAGGATTGGCAATACAAGAAGGGAGGAGGGGTGGGGATAAGGGTGGGAATGAGAATTGTTTGGAAAATGACTAAAAGATAGTGTCATCCTCAGAGAAAGTGTTGATAGAGCAAGGCTGTTGTCAGATATACTGATTACACAAGCAGATGTTTAACTTGTTTCCTCCCTAAAACGATCAGAAAAAAATACATTTTTCTTATCAGATTAATGTGACAACTAGTTTTTGACATCAAAGTGGCAAAACGTCATACATAAAATGTTACCAATATTATTTCAGTAATTACCGACAGAAGTCTGAGAATGGCTACATACTTTCACAGTTTTCAGAATGGGAAAGTGATATATTAAAGTAATTAAAATAAATTTTGTTTGTTATTATAATTCCCAGAAAAACTGTAGATGAATTTACTTATCAAACACAGCAGGTAAGCACTTAGAAAAGAATGTAGTTCTCATGGAGCAAACCAAGTTAACCTCATGTTTAATAAGATTACTGGATAGAAAGACAAGAAAAGTACCATGATATAATACAACTGGATCACAGCATAACGTCCTTCAGATGAGTCTAACAGTCTTAGTTGTAAACAGAATCAAATTCTGGCTGATTAAGAAATAAAAGCAAAGACATACTATAAAGGTTATCCTAAAAATAGCTGATTAAAACGAAACCAATTTTTCCAAGAGGCTAAAGCATAAATCACAATTTGGGAGGAATGGAGAATCAGACTTGAAGATCTGGTGCCAGGCATCTAGCCCAAAGCTACAGCACAGATCTAGTCTTCCGAGGAAATCACTCTTGCCAGCAGTACCTATCTGAGACCACTGATCATGTGATAAAGTCCTCAGTATTTTAGTTTAGGAACGCAATATTGTCTAGTGGACATGAAAGAGTTCAGGCTTTCAATCAACCTCCTTTGTAGTTAAATAACCTTGGGAAGCACTGGTTTCCCTGTCTGTGTCACACGAATAAAAATAACTCAATTAACATGGTTGTTATATAAATATGTCAAACTGCTCTATGTAGTAACTGACACATAATAACTGACAAGGAGTAGCAGTAGAGTTGTTAGTTTACCCAATTTTGACCAGCAGAGGGCTGGAGGACAATGACTTTAGCACTAATATGTATCCATAGTCCATAGAAAAGAGAATAGTGCTGTTATCCATTGCATTTGTTAGGTGATACAGAACACTGTGTTCAGTTCTGGGTGTTATTTTTTAGAAAAAATATTTAAATCTGGAAATTTAATATTTGATATTTGGAGGAATATCATGTAGAAACAGAATACAACAATCTGTATAGTTCCATAGATGAAAGTGGGAACCAATGAGTTGGAATTACAGGGAGATGAAGTTCAGTTGAACATAAGAAAAAACTCCCTAATGATTATGGAAATAAGGCATTCTTTCATATTCAAAGAGGAATAAAACGACTTTGAAGAATTGAGAGCCACAGACATCTTCAAGCAAGAGTTAAATGAGCATTTTTGGATATATTATGGAAGTTCCTATATTTTATGGGATTTTAAAAGGCCCTAAGATCATTTCCCATGATGAGTGAATTGGTTTAAGATTATTCACCTACACCTGTGAAATATATTATACAAGTTAACTTTGAAAAAAATGAGATTAGTGCAGCAAATTACCAATACCCCATACAATATACTTACATTTTAAAAAGCACTTTGTAACACATCAAATACCCCTTCTCTTACTTAGAAATTTCTACTAATGCCTCAGGAAAAATAATGACAAAGTAAAGTTACTCGAAAAATATTTTTGCTTAGGTGCCCAGTTTTGGAGTTTTTCTGTTAAGAGGAGTGAAAGACAAATGTTTACACAAAGACAATGATCAGTGATTCTTTCAAATGCTTCATAAAAACATGAAATGGTATCAGAAATTTAATGAAAATAATTGAGGCTTTCAAAAGTTTGGAACAATTTATAAAAGTTGATATTCATAGTAAATTTTACTATTTTCAAATAGCAGCATAGCTTAAGAAAAACAAATAAAGGAATTTTATTTCTTTTTAAATTTTTTTTTCCTTATTTCTTTGATTTTAGTGATCTTTTAAAATATGACTTTTTTTTCTGTCATATGAAAAATAATTCTGGTTTCAGAAAAGTGCTATAAAGACTGGTTTCTAATCAAATGCCAAGGCAAACTATGAGTAGTATAAAATTAGCATCCCACTGATTTTCAAACAAGGTCCCTTTCATGTGGAGAAAGCATACATGATGTTGTTTTAGTGTACAAGAAATAAACATGAAAGTATTATTCTACCAATCTAGTAATCCAGAGGACGTTACCACTCTACCAAACAGAATCAAAGACTACAGAAGTCCAAGGAACAAGGAAGTTATGCAGTATAGGGGGAAAAAGCTTAATAAAGTATGGAGTTTGTCTTGAATTCTCTACTCAAAAACCCTGTGGCTTTGAATAATTTGCTTTTTTCTCCATTTTTTTTCCTCTGAAAACTGTAGATATATCTTCTGATTAATTATACCACTGTAAAGATGTTGGCATACTGTGAATCACTATGCAAGAATAAGAGTATTATTATTTTTTATTATAATTACAGAAATGAAGTCTCAGAGCTACATACTGGTTTAGTGGAGCAATTTTCTGAAACTGCTTTCCGTGTAAGGAATTCAAATGCTCAGAATTTTAGACAAACGAAAAATTTAAAGTGAAAAAAAATTTACCAAACTTGCCAAGGTTAAATTCAAAACCTAGCATGAACACTTTTCTGATGTTATTTTAGTGCATCAAGTATATATTTCTCAATATATTGAGAAAATGAAAAAATAAGCATAAGCATTAAAATAAGCATCTGGCCTTCATCGGAAATGTCACACTACTGTCATTTATCTCACCTCTTCTGATCAATAACTATCTATGGGAAATCATAAAAATAAACAGAAGAACAATTTCAATCTTACGACAGTCTTTATACGCATTGTTTCTAGCACATCAACAACGTTAAAGTACGGTACTATTGTGTTCATTTTGGGAAGGAGGAAACAGGGTCACAGTAGCTGCGACTTGCCTTAAGAGAATACAGTCAGTAAGGAAAAGAAATGAGTTTTATTTCAGGCCTCTGTTACTTTAAAATCTAGGTTTGCATTACTCCAAGTTTTTTTCAAGATTCTATGGTATGTCCGTATCTAGCATATGGATTCTCATCTCATGATTATATAAAAACTGGTATGGAAAAGATAATTTACTTCTCTGGTCCGTTATGCTCCATGTCGTTCAATTCCTGAAGGCATCCTTGATCATATTCATCCCTGGACAGAGCTGCCTGTTTTTCACTTAGTCTTCTAATTGCCCATCAGAAAGTATAATAGAATGACTAATTCTTATTCTAAGACAACATCTACAGTTCCAAATGTTGAGACACAAAATGCTTTAGTTCCAAAGATATGTACTCAACATTAAAAATGTCTGTGGATGTGCCTGTCAAGACATAAGGAAAATAAATCTGAAAAGTAAAGGAAAATAATCATAGAACATAGTCACGAGAAGACAGACAGATATAAAGAGGATATAGACAGGCTGCCTAAGAGAAAGGCAGTCTTGGTATGTAGACCAAAAAAACAGGTGGAGGAGAAAAAATAGGGGCATATAGCAGGAGAGTACTATTAAAGATTTGCTCTTGTGCTAAAAATGACAGCATAGATTGCCACTCTGCACTGGAGTACAATGATGATTATATGTAAGGATAACTGCTTTGGTGTATATTGTATTATATTCTCCAATCAGAAGAGGAAGTTCTTTCTGAACTTAAAATTGATTATTATTTCTAACATATAACAATTGAAATAGTTTTTGTACATGAGCTATACATCTATCTATTGATCAATCAGCCTATACCTATAACTGATAAGTTTAATTTGATCACAGCATCAAAACAATGTTTTAAATTTTTAACTTTAAAAGTAAAAAAAATATATATATATTAGTTACAAAGGTCAGATGCGTGAGCAGGGTAACATTTTGTTTTGTTTTGTTTAAAAAATATGTATCTCTTTTCTATAATAAACAAATATCACTCAGCTCAAGTTAAGTCAGTTTTCTTGCAATCATCACATAAGTTACAAAGACAACCAGACGCATTTTTCTTTTCTATATTTGGTGTCATCAAGATGCTCCAATTGACTGAATATATTATGTTAGCACCACATCTTGTTGGCAAGAGCTTTATCTGACAACCTCTACATTCCTCACCCAACCATCTGTTTTTCTTGGTCCTTAGTCATAAGGAAAAAAACCTCTAATTTTTTGCAACACCAATATCAAGCTAAACTAATAACTGATTCCCACTGACTTCAGAGAATACTCAGCACTTGGATTCTTACCCATGGGTGTGAAGAAAGATGTGAAAATGATTCAGAGAACTTTAAAAATGAAGTAGCATTATCTCTGGGAGCAGATACAGATGCCTTCAGTTTTCTACACTCTGGATTACAGTAAACTGAGACCAAACAGTCTCAAGTACTGAAACACATTGCAAAATAAGGTATTTTTCAGAACAGATTAGATGTACAATGATGTCCTCTATTAAATATGTTTTCACATATCATCCAGTTGATTTGACAGTACACACACACTGCAAATCAAGTTTGCCCTTGTAAACCTATCAATTAAAATTATTACTGGCCTATATATCCATGATTTAATTACAATCAACACACTGGCCTTTATTCGCACCTAACAGCTTCTTTCTGCTAACTTTTTATAACATTTTCCTTCTCTAAAGATATCATCAATTTGCATATATTCAACATTTATGAGCACAAGCCATACAACAAAAATTAATAATTTCTCATATGGGATTTATAATTATTTTAGGTTCATTCAGTCACCAGCAAGTTAATGAAGACCTTCTATGTCCTCTAGCTGTGCTTAGGCTAAGATATAGTCTTGGTATGTAAGGAACTTACACCTCCTTGAATAGGGATTACATAAGCCTGTATATTTTTCTCTTCAAACGAACTGTAAAGGCCTCAAACATTAGCAGTTGTTGTTTATTCTGTATCTCAATAGTTTGTTTAGAAACTCAGGCACAATCCCTATGCTGATAGTGAAAAGCATTAACGACCATGGGAATGGCTATATCTGGAAATACCTTCTTTCCGCCATGTTGTGCTCTTACTGTGAGTTCTCTCCATATTTGAAGTCATTTGAGGATAGACATCAATTCCATTTATTTCCCTCCAGGATTCAGCACAGTGCTTGGCACAAGTAAGCCTCTAAATGGCTGCTCCTTAATCATCTATACTCTATATTAAATCAGTTTGTGATTCTGTCATATTTCTATATGCATTACATTATTCTACATAGTAACAGCATTCCTTTTGTTGTTTTTGCTCTTGAGTAGAGGCATTTGATCAAAAGATCGACAATTACAAACAAATATTTATCTTCCTGACAAAAGAACATTACTATTCCATTCAGACAGCAGCCCTTATAACTGAGAGTTACAATAAAGTCCTGCAAAAATATTCCACATCAGTTCCAGTCAAGGCATTTGTGGATTTATCGGAAACACTTTCAAAATGGCTCCACTAGTATATGGGATAGTGACAATTGTTAGACTAAGCATTTACGGTTTTCTGCAGTCTCAACCACTTTAGAGAACTTAGTAATCATCCAAAGTTACTCCTTATGAATGACTGCAGCTTTCTTTCAGGCATTCAATGCAAGCCTCATTGATTCTCTTCATGATTTATTAAGCCAGGGCACTTTTTTGGTTAAGTGACAGAATTCAGATTTCACTGTAATATCTTTTATAATGGTTTTTCAAAAGCTTTATGGAAGAATATGAAGATGTATATTGCCTAAATTAAGTGTGTACTTATTCAAACAAATGTGACGTGTTTTAAAACAATTTTAAAACTGCTCATAGCTGATGCTTGCATCAGAAATAGAATTATTTGACTTTAGAGTATGATTAAAACATTTGTACAAATGTATTGCCTATATGGTATGTATTATTTTAACTAGGGCTTGGTTGGAAAGAGGATGGTCCTGTCAATAATGACCAAGACCTGGGAATCAGGTGGGTTAGAGTATTTGAGAAAGACCACAGAAGTTAGGCACTTGGACTTCAACAGGATACCATTTAAGGAGTTTGCTAGGCAACTAGCCTTAGAGGTGTCTGAAAGCCAGCAGTGAAGACTCTACCATGAAGAAGAGGAACAAGAAAGGAAATATATCTCTGGAAGGATGGAGAACAGGAGAACGAAGGATTTTGGCTCAGTAGAACTAGAATATTCCCTAAAGAACTAAGGAACAACCCAATTGTTTACTGATACAGCAGAGTAGCAATCATCAGAAATGTATAAAGTAAGCTCCTGGTCATAGCCAATGAAAAGTCCTGCTACTAGGCCTGGTGTATAACATCAATGTTAAGACCAAAATCCTGTCTGACTTGATCTTAAAGAAAATAAATAATAGCCCAGAGATTTCTTTTTAACCTACCCAAGGGTTTCAAATTCTGTGAAGAGCTCCATTTACATAGGAACTTAAATGACTCCAACATCAAGGGCCAGAGGGCTGCAGAAGCTGAAAGCCTGGCATAATCTGTAGTCACTGCCTTTACTGCTTCCATGAAGATTATGGAAACCTAAGGGCATTTAAAACAGAGGAGAAAGACTGTAGTGGCTGTCTAGAATTTTCTGTGTGAAAGTGTACAAAAGGAATACACCTTTACTTTGCTGATATGTTTTGCTTTTTTAGAAAAAAACAGTGGAATCAGGAATTTTTTGACCTTTCCAACAAGATAGAATGTTGGCTGGAGGAAAGATTTATATTTGAGGTAGAACAATGATGGAAAAGGTGGAAAATTTTGGCATTTTCTCTGTTCTTAAGTTATCAAGGGATTTAACTCACTGCCTAGAGAAAGGAGAGAAAGAGGGACAGAGAAGGAGAGAGACCCTTGTGGGCTTTTCCCTCTCCTTTAAATACACATCATTATTTATCTTGATTACTCTATCACGGTATGTCACTCTTTAATTTACTGTGACTTTTTTCTTTTAAAATGCCATTGTCTTTGGAATGGAGGAAAACATAAGAAAGCAGAAAATAATACTTTGAAAAGAGCATCAATAGCTTTATTAGCAAAATTACTTCCCTTTTTTTCCTTCATTTTTCCACACCTCCATCAACAGTTTAAACCTGAAAAATCAATCCACAACTGCACACTGGTCCTTTTCCCCCTAGATATGAAGAAGTCAGTGTGTGGTATGAGCACATAATTCAGAAATAAGATTTCTGAATGAGATAACTGCTTCTATGAAAAGGTTAATGAAAGTAGGGCCTGCTGTGAGGAGAACATTATTTTATGAACAACAGACGTAGGGAGTCTTCATAATAAATTATAATTAGCCTTTTCATAATACATTTCACAGATACCATTGATTTAGATAACCACTTTCTTTGAGAAACTCGATATGCTTCACAACTCAAAATATCTAAAACATATAAACAAATCTGAATAAATCTGAACTGACCATTAGATCTAGGCTCTGCAAAAAACTGTATGTAGAATTAGTAGGGGCAGAACCAAAGACAGGGGACTTCTGAAATTTTTGTGAGTTTATAAACATTTTATAAGCTAATTAATTTGCTTGCCCTTCTTGCCAGCTCTCATGAGTTTTCTCTCTTCTCTCTTCTCTGTAGCCTCATTTTGGATGCAAAAAAATGAATCCAGGTCACTAAATAATTTACATCCTTCTGAACTCTGTGGGAAGAAACTTGATTCCTTGCTTAGGTTTCTGACGTCACTATACGATCCTTAAGCCAGTGTCTTAAATTGCCGGAGTCTGTTTTATCATTTGTAAAAGTAGAAGCAACAAAACTATTTTACTGTTCTTATGGATGTCTCAGCAAACAACAAGAGTGTACACTAGGGCTTCCCTGGTGGCACAGTGGTTAAGAACCTGCCTGCCAACGCAGGGGACACGGATTCGAGCCCTGGTCCGGGAAGATCCCACATGCTGCAGAGCAACTAAGCCCGTGCACCACAACTACTGAGCCTCCGCTCTAGAGCCTGCGTGCCAGAACTACTGAAGCCCGCGCGCCTAGAGCCCGTGCTCTGCAACAAGAGAAGCCACCACAATGAGAAGCCCGCTCACCGCAACATGCTGCAACTGGAGAAAAGCCCACATGCAGCTACCAAGACCCAACACAGCCAAAAATAAATAAATAAATTTATTAAAAAAAAAAAAAAAAGGAGTGTACACTATACAGTTAGATTAGATTAAAATTTTATTAAAATACAAGATATTGGGATTAATTCTGGCATTCTAAATCACTTACTTCTCTAATGCTAAGGCCACTTGAGTCTACTCTTGAAAATTATCAGAGCATTCTGAGGGTATGAATCGCCACTGCCAGCCTGGAAAAGGATATTAATTAAACCCTAAAAATGCATTCATTACTCATTCAATAAATATTTATTGAACACCTATTATTATGTACCAGGCATTGTATCAGTTGCTGTGTACATCAGTAGATGAAACAGACATAATCATTACCCTGATGGAGGTTACATCTAATGGTGAAGCAAACTATTTTCCAAGAATTTTGCTTAAGTGACTCTTCTTGTGAGAAATAAGTTTTCCTATGAAAAGCCATTACATTTTAAGTTTACACCTATTATAAACAATTTTATCATTCAATTATAAACAATTTTATCATTTTATCATTCAATTCTCTTCTTTGGATTAGATTTTTGATTCCTGGTATGTAGAAGAATAAAATAGGAGAAATCACAATGTTAAAATATATATATATATACACAGACACATATACATCAACAATTTACTCTTTTTCTCTGCTTTCTTTAACTTATACTTGGAAAAAATTTCTCAGCTAACTTGTTTCTATACTCTACCAAGACAGATTAAGGGGAAAAAAGACATCAAGACTGATTTATAGCTTATCAAAATCACTCCACTAGTAGAGATTCATCAAGATCAACTGAGTAATGGTCAGACCAAGTTAGTGAAGTCAACATAGTGCTGACACAGCACATCTTAAACTGAAGAATGATAGCTTTGAACTGGTGGCTAAGAGAATGGATGCTACATTTGCCTCAGTAAAATCTCAGTTCACCAGAAGTTAAAAGAAAGAAGGCTATGTACATATTCATTTGTCTGATTGACAAAACACTAAACAGAAATTTTTTCTAGCAGGAATTTTTCCATCTTTCTTTCTTAGTAAATGTACAGATGATTGAACTTTTTGTGATTCAGGTTCTTGTGCTTCAAGTTCCTTAATTTGTCTATGAAGAGCCATTGAAGAAGCCATTTTACATTAAAGACAAAAATAATATTCAGAAGTATTTTATACCTTGTGAAAAATACGGTTGATAATTTTGAAATAAAAGATGTGAAAGGCAACATAATGTAGTAATTAAGCAGGTACTATAGAGCCAGACTTCCTGAGTTCAATCTAATTCCCTAAATCCTTAGGTGTGTAATATTGGACAACGCTTCAGTTTCTTTACCGACAAAATTAACATTATTGTGTTAACTACCTCATGAGGTTGTTACAGGAATTAAGTTAGTAAACACTTAGAAAGGACACTGCCTAGGACAATGTCTCCATCATATTTAGCATACATAAGTGTTTCTTAAAAAATAATATGCACAGAGACAAATAATTTTCTTATGTGACTCATAAATGGGTTTCTGAAGCTGCATGAAAACAAAACAAACAAAAAGCTTTAAAAATATTTTGAATAATAACAGTGTCATTAGGATAAATAAATGGCCCTTCTAAAGGTGACTGATTAGGAGAAAATATTAATTTGAATGTATAAGCAGAAACATGCTTTTTAAAAGCTATTTCATTTCTCTTGAATCACACCTTATATGATAGCCTAGATCTGTCTGCTAATCACATCAAAGATTTTTTTGTTGTTGTTTACTTCATCTGGAACAAAAAGGAAGCACTGAAGTCAGATGACAGAAGTGAGACCTAGTACATTAGACAAAATAAAAGACTCTTCTTTTTTCAAACTAATAAATTGTCATTAGCTTTGTAGGTAAAATCAAAAATAAAAAAGATAAAGTACAATTATTAGGGATCAGAGCTGGAATTCATGAAAAATATACAAAAATAGGAGGATTAGATTTACTTAGCTGTTAAGGGTATGTGTGTTAAAATTTCCCAGAGGGCTTTCCTTTTAAAAACAACATTTAAATCACAATTCATATAAATTCAAAAATATTAGAACTTTTGGTGTCAACCCCAAAGAAAAAACATTTTGGAAGCTTAATGCTAACAATAAATTGTGAAAAACTGGCTAATTTAGAAATATTTTGTATTTAAATTTCTTGGAATCTATTTGCCCATGGCCAGAAAAGCAACGGGGAAAATGGAAATTTATTGAAATAATTGTGTTGTGGGGAGGACTTTTATTTTGTTTATTCACACAACGCCAACCTTAAGTAAACAATCAACTTTATTTTGCTTAATTTTAATTTTATTTGGCATGTTAGTTTGTGGTTTTATCATTCTCAGAGCCAGATTTAATTGGTGAAGTTTTAAATGTAGAAATAATACACGCACTTTATCATATAAAAATATCAAGGCATGAAAACTATTCTAAAGGAAGAAACAATATAGAGCTCAGGAAATGTAAGTGGATTTAATGGTTGTCAATTTGCCTAATGATCCACCCACCACCCTACAGATAAAAATCTCCTGACTAGAGTCAAAGCTAACAATGATGACATCATATTCTATTGTTCTCTTCCCTCACTCCCTCTGCCCCAGTCACTCTTGCTTGCCTCATTGCTGTTTCTTGAATTCACCAAAAATCCTGCTGTTTTAGTCAGGGTTCTCCAGGAAAACAAACCATTATATATACTCCCAGATGTGTGTGTGTGTGTGTATACACACACACACACACATATATACATATGTATTTACACATAAATATACATGGAGGTGGAGGAGAAAGAGAGAGAGATACTTTAAGGAACTGGCTCATACAGTTGTAGAGATGCAAGTCCAAAATCTTCAGGGTGGACCAGCAAGCAGATTGGAGCCCCAGGGAAGGGCGGCAGTTTAAGTCCAAAGGCAGTCTGCTGGCAGAATTCCTTCTTGCTGAAGGAGGTCACTCTTTGTTCTCTTAAGGCTTTCAACTGATTGGCTAAGGCCCATTCACATTATGGAGGGAATCTGCCCACTGATTTAAATGTTAATCTCATCCAAGAAAACAGATGTATCCAGAATAACATTTGAACAAATATCTGGGCACTATGACCTAGCTAAGCTGACACATACAATTAACCAACACATCTGTCATATCTCACTCAAGGCCTTTGCACCATCCCCTATAACAGGAATATTCCTTCCCCAGCCATTTATGCAATACCCTCCCTCCGTCCTCTTCTAGTCTTCTCTATCCCCATTAATTGCTCCATGGGACTTATAGCTACTTCACTAGTAATAGAGACACCTGTTTCTTGTTTCTTTGTATGTTGTTTTTTGTGTAGTGTCCCTCTTCCTCTACTAAAATGAAACCAGAGATACTGTCTGTTTTGTTCACTTCTGCGGACTCCCCACATATAAGCAGTCAAATAGTCATTTAAAAATAATAATGATAAACTAATGCATGGACCATATTATCTTCAATCAACTCAGTTATTACAGGGAAACACATAATCTCTTCAACAAGTTGAACAGTTGTATTTCATATGAATGTTGAGGAATAAATCAGACAACTCTCTTCAATACACCACACTGTCACTCTGCCACTAGGTCCATAGTTTAAGCTATGCAGTGTCCCCCAAGGGGTACACTACTGGAAGATCTGTACTTTCCTGACAACTCTCTACTTTATCTCAAATACATCGTTATCAGTTAGAATTTATATATATATATATATATAACAACAAGTTACAGCTATTTAAAAATTTCTGGATCCAGGAGCACAAACAACGTGGTTAAGAATTAACCTCACACTGCAAAACTCAGCTCATGTTTTCATTTGGTCCTAAAACAGGATTTGCTCTTGTGATGGCAAGATGTCTCTAGGCCTACATGCTCACAGCTCAAAGTCTGGTAGAAAAGAGGAAAAAATATCTTTTTTTAGTCCTACCAGAAAACACTTCAGGATTTGCTCTGATTGAAATGATATGGATTATATGTCCATCTGTGACACAATCTCTGTTTCTTTGTGTAGGAGGCAATGCTCAACTGAGCCAGGCCTGCTTCACATTTCCACTACTGGGGCTGGGCACTAAGCCAGCTCTACCAAAGCGGCATCATCTTAGAATGAACAAGTGGATTTTTTTAAATAAACTTTTTATTTTAGAACACTTTTAGATTTACAGAAAAACTGCAAAGATAGTAAAGAGAGTTCCCATATACCCTGTACCCAGTTTCCCCTATTATTGCCATCTTATATTAGTTTGGTGATTTGTTACAGTTAATGAACTAATATTGATACATTATTATTAACTAGAGCCCATACTTTATTCAGATTCTTAAGTTTTATTTAATGTCCCTTGTTCATGCCAGGATCCCATTCAAGATACTGCATTATATTTAGTCATCATGTCTCCTTAGGTTACTCTTGACTGAGACAGTTTTTCAGATTTTTCTTGTTTTAAATCACCCTGACAGAGTACTGGTAGGCTATTTTGTAGAATATCTCTCAACTGGGGTTTATCTGATATTTTCTCATGATTAGAATGGGGATATGAGTTATTGGGAGGAAGACCACAAGGTAAATTGCCGTTTCAATGCATCACATCAACAGTATATACTATCAATATAACATCACTATTGATGTTCTCCTTCATCACCTGGCTGTGGTACTGTTTGTCAGATTTCTCCACTGTAAAGTTGCTCTTTTCTCCCCCCAATTCCATACTGTATTCTTCAGAAGGAAGTCACTATATTCAATCCAGACTTAAGGAGTAGGTAGTTATGCTCTATCTCTTTGGTGGCAGTATCTACATAAATTATTTGCTATTCTTCTGCATGAAATATTTGTTTATTCTCCCCCATTTGTTTATTAAACCATTTATTTATATCATATAAATTCATGGATATTTATTTTATACTTTAGGTTATACTCCATTAGTAAATTATTTATTTTGTTGCTCAGATTGCTCCAGCTGTGGCCTTTGCGTGCTCTTTCAACTGACTCCTGTGTCCCTTTGTCATAACTCCAACATTGTGGGACTTATTTTTTTAGTATTTTCTTATCTTATGACACTACAAGATGTTCTAGAGGTGGAATTTTAAGGACAATACGGGAGGAATGATCAGAAGAATTACAAATGCATATATGCAAAAACAACTGAGGCCAACTACATGTATCAAATTCCTTATATAGTATTATATCAAGAGAATTTCTGTGAGCTGAGCTCACATTCTGTTCTATGATGTATAATGTTTTGTTTTTATTTTTTCTACTAGAAAACTCTGAGATTTTGAGCTTACACATATCACTGTTACACAAAAATAGTTTGTTTAAGAAATGTCTACATAATTAGGCATTGAGGGTAACATTCCAACTCAAATGCTAAGGTCTATATTGATTGGACTTCTTTTAGCTCACATATCCACATTCAGTATTTAACACAGAAGATGTTAAATAGAAGCTTGATTGTCTAAAGCAGTGGGAAAACAATTCTTTCTTATTCATCTCTAAGTTTTCATATAATTCAAAGCATTCATTTTCTAGAAAATATTTTATTTCATAACAGATCCAAAAATCATGGATTAGCATGGTTAGACAGTAAACCACTCATTTTTATTGCATCAATCCTGATAAAATAGTTTCAGTTCTGAATCCTGTTGTGTAAATGCTTATTATAACACACAAACATAAGGCAGAAAAAGAAAAACTTACTGTGCTAAGACTATTTCTGTGAAAAATATGAACTTGGTCTTTATTATTCTCTAGAACCCAGTCTACTGTTGTGTTTCTCCACCCAGTCATGCTCTGATTCCTACAATGATTCAGGCTTTAATATGACTATTTATCCTACCTGCAATCCCTCAGTCTAAAGTCACTTTCTCTCAAGAGCCTATATTTAGTCTCTTAGCCAAAGACTAGTTGTCTCTTAGAAAACTATCATCTACAAACAAAATGCTTTATGGCTTAGTGTTATTTGAATATATATTTTCTGTAGTAAAATTGTTATTGCTTGTTATAATTTCCTAGTGGTTTCAGAAAGGTCTTAACATTATTTATTACTTTGGAGCCAGTTGAAAGAGAAAAGAAGGTACGTCTCTGGATTCCTGGGCAGTGAGATTGTTTAGAAATCTATAAGCTTGTAGAAGGTTGTGAAGCTCTGTGCATGTAGTATTCTCAACTCCATGACTCTCCAAGATCATGTTTTCTCAGAATCAACAAGTATAGGCTTGTTACTGAGTCCAAGCTCGCTCTGCTTACCACACGACAGGCCAATGAATCAGAGACGAAGTGCTGAGGCAAGGAATACAACTTTATTTGCAAAGCCAGCAGATGGAGAAGATAGCAGACTATCGTCTCCGGTAAAATATCTTATTGGGGTTTGGATGCCGCTTTCTTTTACAGCACAGAGAGGGGGAGAAGATGAGGAAGTAAAGTAAAAAGTCCATAAATTTTGCAAGTATCCCCTGGAATGGCCAGCCTCAGTGAAGGGGATGTGTTAATTTCTCCTTTCTTGTAGCCATCCACAGACGGGCAGGGTCAGGCTGTCTCCCAGTGAGTTGAACAGAGGCACTTTAGTTTTTAATATTCAGGCAGAGGGGCAGGGTTCCCTGAGGCAGGCCATTATGTATGATTATAATAACAAAAGCAACAAAAAGCAAAGGTTAAAGTCAAAGAAACAGATCGAACATGGAGTCCGATTTAGCTCTTCCCTGTTACAGGCTTACAGCCACATCAAAAAATTCACACTCTGTGTCTTTCCTCTTTTCTATGTTTCTCTTTCTGAGTATCGTCACATAAATTCTTGGTTGAGGCCTTACAGCTCTCCATTTCCTCTGTGTGGTATCTGTTGACAATGTCCCCTGGATGACTGACCTTAAGTGCTCTTATCATCTATAGCCAACAGGAAAGGGCAAAGCAGTTAAAAAAAAAGTGATCAAAGATTAGAGTGTGTGTTTGTGTGTGTGTGTGTGTGTAATTGATACTTTCAACATAACATTATCAAAATATGGGATCAGAAAAAATTGTATTACTGTTTCACTTTAAAGCGGATCTAACAGCAATAATATTGGGGGTGGACAGTGGGACGGTTACATTTCCTACACCTGTGAATAAAGAATCCGAACAGCCCATGATTTCTGCCATCACCTAAAAGTGTCCACAGACACGTAATATCACAAACACAATTTCAAATAAGTAATTTAAATTATAAAGCCCCATGTAACAATCAAATCTTCAAAATTTACTCCAGTGAATAGCTAGCTGTGGGGTGAGGGCAGTGGTCAGCAAACTCTTCATCCCCATTAGAAATATTCTCCCAAATTTTAGAGGCAACATAAAATACCACATAATATTAGAATGTACAAACCTGAAGGTTAGTAAACAATAGCTTTGATTTATAAAAAGTTAAAGCAAGTGATAAAATTTGAAACACCAATTAAATCATTTTATCATATCTCCCTCATCAAGCTTAAAAACCTTCAGCGACTCCTTAATGTCAAGAAAATTATGGTCAGTTTGCCTATTAAGTTATACAGGATATGATATGATTTGTCTCTTGAATTCCTCCTTAGCTTCACTTCTTACCAAAACTTTCCTTGTATTCTCTTGCCTTGTACAACTGTTTGCACTTCTAAAAATTCACCATGTTATTTCAAAGCTGTCATTTTCTATCATGTTTACTTGGACTGTATCACTTCTAATAAAGCGATTAAAATCTCAACTTACTGCTGGATATTTAGAGGCTTGACTCTCCCATCATGTTCTATTTTTTTTGCATATTATTGTAAGGCCAACTGGTCCGAGGCAGGGGAACACAATCAGATTCACAGGTTGCATCAGACCGAAATTCTCCGGACCACCCAGTTCCAGGAACTGACCTGGGGACTTTGAACCCAGCCCAGCCTTCCCGTCTTTCGAGGGGTGGGACTAACCGTCCCCCAGGATACCCGAAACGACCACCAAATAAGGAATACCCTGCGCCCTCCCAGATTCACCACACCCCTTTCCCTTCTTCCCCTATAAAATCTTGCCCAACCCTCACCCGAGCGCGACTTCTCTGGCCCCTTTCTCTCGGACCAGTGAACCTCGCCCGGGAGCGCTCCCTAATAAAGCTCACTTGAAGCTTTCCTCTGTTTCGTGGTGCCGTTTGTTAAGATCCGACCTTACAGTTATGTTTTATTCCTTGTTATATTCGAAGTGTCTAGCAAAGTGCATAGCACATATAGGCATATGAATATAGGACAGAGAATTACAATAAAATAAAATAACAAAGACACTATGGCACATGTAATAATATGCATACTTAGCTACTGATATAAATGGCGACAATTTATGTATACATATATATGTGTAATATATAGTGTATACAATACATATATAAAATAAATGTAGTAGGTTGAATAGTGTCCCCCCAAAATCTATACCCATTTGGAACCTCAGAATGTGATTATATTTGGAAATAGGGTCTTTGCAGATTGGATTATTTAAAATGAGGTTGTATTGCATTAGGATGGGCCCTAAATCCAATGTGTAGTGCCCTTATAATAGGACGGGAGATAGAGACATATTAGGAAGAAGGCCATGTGAAGAAGGGGGCAAATTCCTTATGAGCCACACATTCCAGATCCTCTTCCTAACAGCCACAATTCCTGAATCCAATGCCTAATCACACCCATTACTAATGCCTAGGGTAGAGATCCCTTATATTTCAATCAATTCCCTCTTGGGTGTGTCCATATGGAAAGTCTTTATATATATTTACATATATATATATATATATATATATATATATATATATATAAAAAACTGAAACTAATACAACATTGTAAATCAACTTTATTTCAAAAAAATAATAAAAATGTATATCAGCTGTAATTCTGTGAGATAGCCTACTATTCAAACATCTTTCTTTTTCCAAGGTTACTCATTCCTTTTCCTTCCTCCTGCAAATGGCCTTGTAGTAAAAACAATTGCATTACCTTTTAACCAGTAATACTGTGCTGTTCAACATGTGAAAGGCTGAAGGTAGCCAATGAAAGAAGTAGAAAATAACACAGGAGGAAGAAAAAGGCGACAGGGTTGGAAACTGAAGAGGACTGCTCTCTTTATCAACACTATATGACACAAACGACAAGAATGGATGTATTGAGGGTCTTGTTGGTGGTCAAATATCAAAGCTCAGAGCAAGTGAGCGTGGGGAGGCGTTTAAAGGAAGGCTCACTAATGGCAGAAGCGGACTTCAACTCTGCTAATGGGGAATTTGATATTTGGACCAACCCTTCTGCTTAGGAACTCTAAAATGGTAAGACAAAATATAAAGATGATCAGACAAACATTAAATAGCTAATAAAGTAGTAAGGAATTAGACATCTGAAACTCAAGACAGGCAAAAATCACAGAAGTGAGCCCAACATTTAGGGCTGCTTACGGCTAATTTGCTGCTTTGTAAGAAACTGCAGAGGTTGGTCTTTATTATTATTAGTCCAAATCTTGGAGCTGCCACCTTTTCTTAGACAGTTTGCTTCCAATATACCCAAAAGACTATGGAAAACATAATGCTGAGCAGAGGTCTTTTCTATGAACTTAGATGTGGCAACAATTTAGCCTTAACTCTAAAAACTGTTTATGACCCCATGGAAGAAGGAAACTTTTTTTTTTTTTTAATATATGAGGGTAGGAAAAACATCTGAAAATAAAATAAAAATTAATAACAGACTGTATTAAAATTTCCTGTCTCATTATTAACTCAATTTATAGAAAGGTTAAATTATGCCCAGTGTTTCCAGTTACAGGAAAGTACAGGAATGTGAAATTTACTTCTATAAAACCACTCCTACCAAAATGTACTGAATAAATCAAGCAATACTGTACAGCACCTGCCTTTTTATATCCAAGCACAACAACAGCCTTATAACTCCTACCAAATAAATATTTATTGAGTAGAAAGAAACTGTGTGTTAATGTTTGTACTAATGATTTCATAACTACCAAAAGATGGCATCAAAATCATCAATTGCGAAGTCCAAGGATCCTGGGCCTTTTCACAGAGCCACTAGAGGAACCCCAGTTGGAGCACTGTGATGACTTACTGACACTATTTTAAAAAAGAACATGGATTCATCAGGAATCCAATTTGTTGGAGGTTAATAACATTTAGCATTTGACTGCAGAGGTCTGTTAGCATAGAATTTAGAAAATGTATGGGTAATTTAGACACTGATGAAAGGGAAGCTAAAGAATGCCAAATTCAGGTGCTGCTTTCTCAGTGAGCAATTTCTGTTAAGAAAAGACTATAAGGAGACTCTACTCTGAGTATAATTATTAGGTAAAGGATGAGGCCCTAGAAGTACCATACTTTCCCAAACTGAGAAATAGACTTGGCATGTTATTAACATTTTCACATTTTGAAATGGGATTTTTATTTATTTCCTGACATTCTGTTGAGACAAGGTTAGGTCTTCAATTTTCTCCCCTGTATTACAAACAAAAGAGTGCTCTTAAATGCAAAATAGGAGTTGAAACTGATAAGATTCAGGATTTGCATCTTTAACATGTTAAAAATTAGCTAGAGACATCAATAGTAATGAGGAAATCTGTAAAGAGAATCTATATCATTTTAAATGGTTTCTGAACAAAATGAACATTCGAAAGTAAAGAATTTATTTTAATATCAAGCTTGAAATCCACAAAAAACTTAATTGCAATTATGCACTGATATTGAAAAAATAATACTAATGTTGTACTCTGTTATTAAAGCATATTGATGTTTACAAGTTAACACAGAAAGAGATACAGTTTGACACAGCAACTGATTTCAGTTATTATTCAACACACTGACCAAGCACTACCAAAATTTTGCTAAGTAAATCTTATTGAATAGCTGTCTTAAAAATGTTTAAATCAATAAGAAAGAAAGTTTATTTGACTTGTAGTCAGATCTAATTCTACTTTCACTTTTTCTACAGGCTAAATAATTACAATTCACCACTGATTAATGTTGTAGTTAGTGGGAAATTAAAGCATTCTTCAACTTTCTCCCCAAACTGAAAACAACATTTAGCTAAAATATATTTCATTGTTGACAGGGAAAACAGAATAGTGAGCAAATATTTTTTAAAGTTAAATGCTAATTTCAATCTGTTTTTCTTTTAATACCAAAGTATATTTTAAGCCCTTAGTATTTTCTATGCAGAAGTACATTTTAATTTTTTTATTCTAAAAAGAAAGTGATTAGATGGTTTTTGAATCATTCCAGACACTATTTTTTTCAAATAAAAATCCATTATAATCAAAACAAAATCTTTGAAGAAGCTAATGTAATCTTTAAAATAATATATTTACCTTCTATCCCATTTTCTTTCTTCAACAACTAATTTAATTGCATTGTTTTGCTTAACTACAACACCATTTTAGCTGGTATAAAGTTGAAAGAAAATGTGGGAGATTTCGAAGATCAAGTTCATCTACAAAAGCAACAATTTTAATTATCACAAGAAAATGTTTAGTGATGACTTAATTGGAGAAAGATCATGATCTTAAGGTAGTTTCTTCGTTGTAATCTTTATAAACTTTGACTGAGTTAACTGTTTGCCACGCAAATTAATTATCTAATTTCAGTGACAGGGTTAGATGAACGGATAGTTTACAAACAGCATTCTTTAGCACCAAGTTCTCTTGTCACTGTTAATTCCACTATACCATCTATCTTAACAAAGGTCCAATTTAGTATGTGGGGTGGGAGAGTTAAAAACAACCTGAAAGATTAAACTGATCACTTATTCTTCGAGGTGAGCAAGGATGAGGAATGGTGTTATACTTTTAATCTTTCATACTCACATTTATTTAGCAATTTCAGGAGCTTATCCAGTCCAATGCTGGGCAAGTTTTGACATGGGAACGACTGGAATTTGATGTCCTTTCACATTCTTATGCCATCTTTCTTTTCTGTGGTTCATTCTTGTATCAAGTGTCTGAGACCTTCATTCTGCTCACGCATACCCAGAATTACCCATCATAACACCTAAGTAGCATTTCCTCTTAAAATAGAGCTATGCTTTTCCTGTGCTTTTTGAAAACTATCTACTTTACAATTATTCTTACAGAGGATAAAATTTGAGTCTCAGAGATATTAAATATCTTACCAGAGATCACCGTAGAGAGATACTTTTCATGGATTATAAGATCCTACACTCTATTTCTTATTGAAATAGATATATTCAGTAAGAGTATTTGAGGTAGTTTGAGTTTTATCAAAACCCAGAATTCAAAAATCTATTATAGCTAACAGTATGTAGTTCCATAATTGAAAAGGACCTGGACTTAACAATATGAGCTAAACAGAGAGAAGGAAGGAAAATAAACAGAGTTTTCTTTATTTACCTTGTTGCCTTTTCCTCTGTTACAGGGAAAGCTGAAAAGCAGATAATCAAAAGTGCTTTGTTTTTTCTAACATATCATTATATAAGATGCATAAAAGGTATTTATCTTATTTATTGCCTGTCTCACACATTAAAATGTAAGCTTCATGAGGGTAGGGATTTTTGCCATTTTATGTTTTTAGCATCTTTAACTGTACCTGACACAAAGTAAATGCTAAATAAATCTTTGTTGAATGATGAATTCCTTGACTTTGAACTTCTAAGGGTCAACATCCTAGAGATTTAAGGGTGGTTTAAGGGATTTACAGTTTATGTGACCATGTGTTATTCTTTATTTTATTCTCTGTCTTTAGAATCTAATCCCTACATAAGCTGAGGAACCGTCATTTTGAATGAACGTTTTATATAAAATTTGTACATGTGCTCAAATTATACATTTATAGCACAACACACGGTAAGCATTCACAATACATAATCATTTGGCAGCATATGTGTGGAGTATAAAGGAAAAATACCAACAAACAGGAGCTACAGTCTAATAAATTAGAAATATCAAAAAAGAAAGACTAGTATTATATTTTAATTTTTTAAATACATTAACATCTAGACCCAATACTTTTGAATTCTAAATATTTTTGTGGCTTCACAAAGATTTTTAGTATTAGATGGATTCCATGAAGCCCAGAGGTATCTCATTATGGGCGATACTCTTAAAATCATATCCAAAATGTACAGATTTTCAAATAGAGATTGCTTATTTACATTTTGCCAGGGAACAAATCCATAGATTTTATCAAATTTCAAAAAAATAAAGTTAAGGACTATTGATGAATGAGATTTTTAAGTTTTTTTTTTTAATGCATACTCAGTCATTTTCGTTTATTTGACAAACACATATATATGCTAGGAGAATATAAAAGGTACATGTTATGTGCTCCAGCTAGACTCTCAGGATACAACAGTAAGTAGAGGCTCCTTTAGTTAAAGTCAAGTGACTAACATCTGTAACTGTTAAAAATTATCTAGTTTTGGATCAAAAAGTCCTCATCCTTTCTGATTTTACCTTACTAAAATTTAAATCAAATAATATTTCAATGAATTCAAAATTTATTACCAGAGAGATAAGAATCACTCTATTTCACATTTATGAAAATGTATTTAAAGAACATGAAATCATACATTTCTTGTTATGTGGTGTAGTATCATAAATTATTGACAGTCAGCTTTCCATTTACTTGTTAAAATATGCAGCATTTGGTTCTGATATTTTAAGTGTTTTACACATTTACAAAAATAAAAGTCAGCACTTTAGAGTTGTTATGATCCCAACCTTATCCTAATGCAAATGTATAAGTTTCTTTCTTGTAAATTAATAAGAAAAACACATTTTTAAAAAAGCTAATTTGAAGACTCTCTTATTCTCTTTAACTATTCCTAGTGCTTCTTTATACTTTCTTAAATTGTTCAGAAGTACTAGATCTCTTCATGCGGTACTTAATCTGTTAGGCTTCCTCTTCTTCTGTTTACAGAATATTAGTCTTCTGACATAAGACAATATTACTCTTGTGGACACTTAAAATGTCATCACTGTTTTTCTGATGTATGAATAATCAGGTCAAAGATCTGTCTAAAGTCCTTGTGAGATAATTGCTGTTAGCTCCATTTTTTTCTCCTTTCCACATTTCTTAATTCCACACAACATGATGGGGATATGAGCAAATTGTGTTTCCATTCCTTTTATTCCATTTTTTTTGGTAATCTCTCTATGTAGTTGGCATTTATGCCTCCTCTGGTAATAGTAAAAAACGAGGCTTTATTTTAATGGGGAGAGAGATCTTTTTTGGCTTTTTCCATGGACTCATGCAACTCTTTCTTTTTTTTTTTTCATGATAAACTAATATTCAAGTAAGTGCTGATTTAAGGCCACTTTTACCTATTGAAAACCACCATTATCTGTAGAACCCTGCATTGAACTTATCATCAAATTCCTACTGTTTTGTTCTCAGACTAAAGGATTTAATCAGCAGACCTCCAACTAAATGATTTCCATTAAATATGCACTTTGTTATTTTAGGTGCTGCCCGGAACCTACCTTTTAAGCACTGTTTATATTTTTCTGCACATTTACTCTCCTCCTGCATTACACACGCACTTTAGCATGCTTTAATTCCTTTAACTGGCTTAAAAAATATTTTATACATCTTAACATTATATCCTGCAATAATGTTATAATTGCTACCAGCAATTTAAATTTATTCCCAGATTCAAACTCTTTGCTTTTTTTTTCTTGTTTCATCTCCAAGATTCCACATGGAATTTTTTTTTTTTTTTTTTTTGTCTACCTGAGGTTCTTATATTTTCCTTTGGGTTTGTCTGCTGGAGGCGAATTCTTAATCTTTGTATGCAAATGCATTTATGTTACCTTTATTCTTAAAAATATTATCTATGGTGGAAAATTAGGCTCAATAATTCTGCCCTTTAGCATCTTGAAGACACTTCATGCTTCTGTGGCCTCTAATGTTGTTCGGTAGTCAATCATTCCTTTGAGGTTTAATCTTTGGGTACTTTCAATACTTTTATGCTTTGTTTCCTTCATCAATTATGGGAAATTCTCAACCATTATCTCATGAAAAATTTCTCTGGGGCCCATTTTTGTTCTTTTTTTTTTTTTTTGCGGAACGCAGGCCTCTCCCGTTGCGGAGCACAGGCTCCGGACGCGCAGGTTCAGCGGCCATGGCTCACGGGCCCAGCCGCTCCATGGCATGTGGGATCTTCCCAGACCGGGGCACAAACCCGTGTCCCCTGCATCGGCAGGCTTACTCCCAACCACTGCACCGCCAGGGAAGCCCTGCCCTTCTTTTATTTTCTAAAATTTTAGTTAAAAAGACATTAGACCTTTTTCACCGTATCCTCTCTTACCCCTTCATCTTTAATTCTGTATTTGTCTCTTCTTGTTCTTTCTAGCTGAGCTGTGTGTAACTGGCTATTAAAATCGTTATGTTGTCTACTTGGTTTTAGTCATACTTTTCAATTCCACAATTTTAGTTGATTTTTATTCATATATGCCATATTGCTTTTTATAGTTTCCAGTTCTTTACTCTAAATTTTAAATGTATTTAGGGACTTCCCTGGCAGTCCAGTGGTTATGCAAGAGGTGCTATTTCGATCCCTGGTCCCTGGTCGGGAAGTGAGATCCCACATTCCCACGTGCCACGTGGCACAGCCAAAAAAATCCCTGTATTTTTATTCTCCTGAACATGGTAAATCATTGTTTTACAATCTACATCTAATAATTCCCCTAACCAGACTTCCTCTCAACCAACTTCTGTTGAATATTGGTCTATTGATTTTAGCTTGTGCATTTTTATTCTGCTATTTGCGTTATTTATCTTAGATTGTTTCTTAGAACAATTAATTTCAGAAATAATTTGAGTCCTAAGATGTTTCTATACTCTTTTGAAGATGACTTTTGTTTCCTTCTGCCAAGCAGAAGTATGTGCTAGATGACCAAGACCAAAACTTAAGAACTGTTTGTGTTATCTACATGGCCTGCCAGAGTCTAGTCCATACCCCACCTCCTGAAGGCAGTTTCTTCAGGTTCCTGCTCTGAGCAAGGGATTTTCCACGAGGGTTTCTACTTTTAGTGATCACTTAAATTTAACTTTCATCTTTTGAACTCAGTGAGTCTCCTGACTGATAGGTTTTCTTTCAGATGTGTCCTGGGCATTGGCAGAAGTTCCCAGTACAAAGGTGGCAGTGTAGCCCTAGCAATCAGAGAAGGTCCCTGCTCCTGGAGGTCCAGGGCTCTGTCACCTGTTGTCTGCTGCCTCTCAGCTGTCTGGTATGATTGAAAATGCCCCTAATAAAGAAGTGGCTAATTCTCTCCCTTGTTATTTTATGAGGACCTCAGCATATGTACTGACATAATATGCTCAGCATATATAACAGCTTAGTGTATTAGTATATTTTTTAGGTCCAGCTTTTTAGGTGCCTTTGGCAGGAAGTGCTTTGAATCACCTAGGTGACCACTTATTGGAAATGGATTTCTCTCAAATGTTAGTTTTTCACAGACTTTATCCACAGTCACGTTATATTTGGGATAAGTTAACATTTTGTAAATCTGTGTTGGAGATCTTAAAAATATTAGTAACTCCTGCCTTGATGATTTCACTCTGGCAGTGTATTTGAAGAAAAGAGACCAAAGGGAAAAAACACGAAAAACTATGGGAACACTTTATATAAAAAAATATTAATTATAACATTTTTTAAACTCCAATAAAAAAATGAAAACAAATGACATATCAAATAAAATGGAATAGATGTGCTAACTATGATTTATCCATACAATGGATTAGTATTTAGTAATTAAAAATAATATTTTTCTATAAGCATGCTACCTAAAATCAGAATATAAAATTTCATAGACTATGTGATTTAAATTATATAAATAAAAGAAACAGGACTATAAATCAGAAACACATGGAGACAAATCACTAAAAATCTGTAGATTATTATTATGAATGCTGACTTATATATTTATTTATATTTTATATATTTTTCTAATTATAAAATAAAACCATACTAATTTTAAAATTAGAAAAATATTATTCTAATTGCACCTGAAAGTAAACATAGCAAAATATAATCAGTAATTTTATTTGGGTAGTGGGAATTTAAGTTTCCACCCTTCTTTCAATTTCTTTGTATTTCACAAATTCTCTAAGATTAGTATGCAGCCATTTTTTATGATCATAATAAAATACACTCTTTTTAAGCTAAATTTTAAAAAATCCACCTTTATTCCTGCCTGAAAATAATATTACATAGACTCTTGTTTATATATGTTACATAAAACTGTCCCTAAAAGTAAGGTTAAAATCATTCAATCATGTAAAGTTCTGCAAAGTATGTTCTAGGCAGCATGGCTACCTGTCAGTGTTTACAATAATAGTTCACAAAGATCATCATCAACATGAATTGGCAGGAATTTTTTTTTCAAATTCTTTTTTTTTTTAAACAATTTGGCTTTTAAAAAAATGCACTGTTTAAATAAGGCCTGAATTAAAGGAGAATTTCATCTGGCATTAACTTTTCAGTCATGTCCTCAATGTAAAATATAGCTTAATAAGGGAAAGCAGTCTTTAAAGGCTTTATATTAGAAGTAAAATATCATATGCTATTAAAAAAGCAAACTTTCTAGAGTATATCTTTTGTGTAATAAAGACCATAACGTGAAAGGGTAATATAAAATAATTGCATAAATGTACAGCCTTCTGACCCATGTAATGTGTTCCTTTCTCTTTCAGCATTGAATGCTTTCTGCAAAGGATCCTTAAGTACTTTATCTCATTTTAAATGGTGAAAGAAAAAGGATTTCTAATTCTTCCCATTTTCGTCTTGGTGTCCAAATCTAATGTTCTCCTAATCAATCACCTCCCATTAATTCTAGCTTTGTTTCCTTAGTCACTCTTAGCAACACCCACAATTCTGTTTCTGATGCTGTGATAGCTGTTATGTAATATTCATCTAGCATAGTATTTATGAAGTATAATATTGTTCACAATAATCTTTAGTTTTAGAAATAAAACAAATTAAACAAAAATACATTATGCCCTTGAGTTGTTTCTTGCCTGCTCAATAGGTTAATTGTGACCTCAGCATAAGGAAAGAATAGCTAACTAGGTTGAAATTAGGTTACAAAGGTGGTCTGACTTGTTTAGAAAACAGAGTGTTGCTCTTTGCAAACTAATCCTGTAAAATTGTAATTTTTGCTTTCTTCACAAATCAAGGACTTTCAAATACACATTTGGTTACTCCTGATATTTGGATAAGCGAATCAGGAAATGTTTTTATATTCCAAATTTGTCAAGATTTTTAATCTTGTTTTCCTCACCAAATTTGTTAACCAGATAGTCTTATGGCAAACTTAAATATGAAAGTTTTAAACTCAAATGCCTTTTTTTGGTGACTTAAGATACTTTATAAAATCAGTCTTTTTTTATATCCATTCATTCATTTGTACCTCACCTTGTCTGAAAGGTTTTAAGATATTAAGAGTGTGTGTGTGTGCATGTAATGAGATAAAATACTAATAAAATTAATGAGTGAGGAAAGTAGGACAAAGAGAAAATGACAAAATGAAAGGTAAGGTGAAACGAACATGACATTAATACAGGAAAAGCTCACCAAGGGTTTTTACATATCTGTTGGCTGCAGAATACAAATTTGACCCCAAATTAATTAATGAATATGAAAGTCATTCGAGTAATTAGTATGAATTTAGAAATATGATAACATAATTCAGTAAGAAGAAACAAAGAGTTGTATAAGAGAAGTTTCACACTCCCTGATACTAAGGCCAGAGAGAAATTACTTCTGTGAATTCTCATGAAAAGGATGCTATATTATTCAAACAGTAATTTTTTTATAGTAAACAAATCAACTTATTCAGTGGTGCTGTTTCCTACCTAATAGGCCCATTCTGGGTGAACAGGAAAAGACCGTCATTCAACTCAGGAAAAACAGCTAGGTAAGGGGACATGAGATGAGGCCAAGTGTATAGTTCTCTTCGTCTATTTAAAGCTCCTTCAAAATTGTTTTCTATGAATAAAAATTCTCTTTACTGAGACTTTCATTTATATTAAACAACACTGATTCCAAGATTTTAACCCTTGACCAGTAGCTATGTTTCAAGTTAAGCAAAGAACCAAAAAGCAACATCAGTCAGTTGAGCTAGCATATGTGTGACCTCTTGGGGACAGAGCATCCTAGCAAGGAGCTACCAAAAGAGAAGGCAACTGTCCCCTCTTCCCAGAAATGAAGGAATACTCATGGGCTGGATGAAGTATCTCTTAGAAGTAGTTATAAGTATTGTCACAACAGGTGCCACAACTTAGAGCTATGTAGGTGGTGCTCTGCATAATGTTCTCCTTATCAGTATGTCATCTAAAGGGTTACATCTATGGGGTTTGAGAGCACCTTTTTCTAATTCACATAAAGGCTCTCTAAAGCTTAGCTTTGGCCAGGTTAAGATGTATTAATAGATTAAGTACAAGCAGTCCCTGCTTTTGCATGATTCTGAATGCACAACTTTCAGTAACAATGATTTAGTTAAGTAACCCCAGTCCCCCAATGACACAGTTTAAATTTTGCTTATCATGGTATGAATTGTGAGGAATTACATACTGATACAAACTTCACTACCAGCTCTTCAGTCCACAAATCACTAAGTAAATAACAGACCTGCATCACCATCAATGACCCAATTGTGTCACTTGTTTCAAAGTCTGTCAGTGATTGATTTCTGAGCATCTGTTAACAAGTCCACACACAGACATCAAGGTATGGAATTGTGTTGCCTTCTTGTCTCCCAGTGGTAAATCTATGTGACATTTTACAAAGATGGATAATTGAAAGACAAAGAGAGGTATGGTCAACAAAGATGAACGTGCAGGGGGAAAAAGGAGGAAGGCAAGGAAGAGGAAAAAGAAGAGAAGGAAGAAAAGGAGAAGGGGGAAAAAGAAAAGTGGTGATGCTAGAAGTGAAATTCAAATCAAATGTAAGTAGAGTTACAGTACAAATAGCTGAGTGTAGGAATGTTGACAATGGCACCATTCAAGAGACTCTAAACATGTGCCATAGTAAGTTAGTGAGGGTAAACTTGTTAACATAAATGAGTAAAGTAGTTGTGATGGAAAGGAAAGAGATGTCTCAGAGGAAGTGATGCCAGCAAAAACTTCACACTGAAGGAACTCTCAGAGATATTTCAAAACATTGAAAGCACAAAGGGTAAATGTTGGAACCTGCTCCAAGTGTTGAAAGGTGTAAGGAAATTCTCCAGAGCATAAGAAAAAAAATTCTCACTTCACATTTTAAATTATATCAAGAGAAGAAAAGGGAAATGCTATTCAAACTACTCTCTTGATAAGCTATTTTACAAATAAATAAAACACTTTAATTTTCAACATCTCCAATGTTTCAGTGCACTAAATAAATGTTTTACTAATTTTTCATATACATACCTCTATAACCAACAGAAAGAAAATTCTTAATGTTTTGACAACAAATTTTAAAAGTCACAGAACAATCATAATTTTCCCATTGATTATTAAAGTTGCTTTCATGTTTTTAGTTTGTATGATTATTTTTACAGTCCCACACTACTGTGCAAAGAGAGGACTTCTTGTACTAAACAATATGAGTAGGTAAATATGTAAGTAAGAGAGATTACAGTAGTGGTAAAACAAAAATAAATGCTATGTATGAAAAAGTCTTTTGATGTATTATAAGAAAGGAAGAAAACATAAAAGAAAATGTATTCATTTAATAATATTGATAACTTCTTCAAAACTGGCATAAGCAAAATTAAAAGACAACATATTAGAAATATATATTTATAATGTGTATGGAATAAAAAATAATTAAGATAAAGAGTTCAAACCAAAAAAATTAGCAAGTATCCCAAGAGATAATGGAATAGGTGGGAAGAAAATAAACTCTAGAGAAGATTTGGTTACAAGGAACTAAAATACACTTTAGCTTGCATGAAATAAAAGGAAATAAATGAAAAGCAAGAATTTCATTTAGTCTTCATAGGGATTGAAGCTTGGAGATAGAAAGTCAGGAATGGAAGCTGTTTTATTTTTCTCCTCATGGATTCTCTAACTTTCTCTCTGCTTTAAAGCCAGTCTAGATTTGCTCATGCAGCTTCTTCATAGCTGCAAAATGGCCACCTAAAGCAAAATCTCATCACCTTTTGGTTCAACAGCTACTGACTGTAGCTGACTTTATTTTCTGAGATTTGTTTGTCTAGTTCTCAATAAAGATTTGGTCTCAGGGCAGACTTATCAGAAGATGATGCAATTTGTTGGCTATTTCCAGCAACTTTGGGCAGGTCAGATGCATTTACTGACATATGCAATTCACTTAATTAACAAAAGAAGAAATTAAAAAGTCTAATGAACATTTGAAGATATTTTAAATTGCAGTCAAATAATTGATCCATAAAATAGTGAAACACTATTTATAATAAAATATGAATAATCAAGAAAAAGCAGACAAGAAAGAAAATTGACACACCCATGAGCACTGCTTGAGAGATTACAAATTAGTACAATTATTTGAGAGAGAAATCTGTCAATGCACAACAAAAGCCTCAAAAATCTGGATTTCCAGTGATTTAATTTCACTTTTAGAAATTTATCTTCAAGAAATAATTATGGGGACTTCCCTGCTGGCACAGTGGTTAAGAATCTGCCTGCCAATGCAGGGGACATGGGTTCAACCCCTGGTCCAGGAAGATCCCACATGCCGTGGAGCAACTAAGCCCATGCTCCACAACTACTGAGGCTGAGCTCTAAAGCCCGTGAGCCACAACTACGGAGCCCGCACGCCTAGAGCCCGTGCTCTGCAACAAGAGAAGCCATGAAGCACATGCACCACAACAAAGAGTAGCCCCCGCTCGCCTCAACTAGAGAAAGCCCGCGTGCTGCAACAAAGACCCAATGCAGCCAAAAATAAAATAAATAAATTTTTAAAAAAGAAATAATTATGACTTCATGAAACAGTTTACGTACAGGGATGTTCATTTTTATATTATGTAAAATAGAGAATGAAATGAATAACTTCAATATTCAATAAGAAAGAATGACTAGTTGGTCATGTTTTCAAATAATGAAATATTATTCACTCATTACAATTCATAGAAGTCCCCATATTCATTTTTGTAGACATCAATATTCACATGCAATAACATGGAGAAAAGTGTAGGTTCTGTACACTCTGAGAGAATATTTTAAAGTATTTGGAAGAATTTGATAAAAATCACTTAAAACAAAGAATAATTGTAGACCAGTGTTTCTCAAACTATACGTGGTAAAAGACCAGTGTTGTTGTTGTTGTTATTCCTTCTAATCCTAATTCACTGGAGACTAATACGTTAAAAAAAAGCAATAATAAAATAAATCAATACAAAAATAAAATGATGACATTCAATATATATAAGTGTTTTTATTAGATTCAATAGACAAAATATGTCATTTTGTTATATATGTTTCTAAACACTTTCAGTTTCTATACTTATCACAGACTGGTAACCAATTTGCAGACCAACGAATTGTGAAACACAACTTCAATAGCACTGTAATCGATCTTCATTATACTGTCTCCTAAAGAGTGTTGGTTTTATTAACAGTAAAGCTTTTGATTCACTAAATGATATGCAGATTTATTATTAAAATTACTAATTATTTTAACTAACATATATGGAAGGCTTTCTATGCCTGTCACTGTTTTCTATACAAAAAAAAAAAAAAAAAAAAAATTCAAACCTAAAAATAACCATGAAAGATAAGTAAAATTACTCCATTCATTTTAGAGACATACTGAAGAAATTTTCCCAGGGATACACAGCCAGTCAGTAGCAGACCTGGGATTTGAACTGGGGCAATGTGACTTTAAAGCCCGTGTTCTAATGCACTATGCTATAGCCTCTCATAGCACACTGCCTTGTGACCTGAAGCTGAACTGCTTAGAACCATGGAATAGAGGTTGAGCACTAAATCCAGACTCTGTAAAGATGGGGCTCTTCTGGTGACAGAAAAGAACTCACAGACATACTTTAAAAGGAGAATTAACAGAGTTTAATGCTAGATGTGTTCCAGGAACTCCTTTGTCTATTCTAGGACATCTTTGGTAAATTTGGGTATTCCAATTCCCCCAAAATATTGAGTATAACTGGATATTTAACTAAAATATAAAACGGGCTGAGGTGTGTTTCAATGTCCTAGTTGTCACTACCCTCATCAATTGTGCCATAGATAACACACCAAAGTTAACTATGTTAAAAGGTTGCAGTTTTTAGATTAGGAGCTTATTATTTTTTTTTATTTATTTCCTTTTTATTTGATTTTCTGGACCTCAGACGCAAAGTGTTGTATTAACCATATGCCTCAGTTAGTAACTCACATCAATCTGAGCAAAACTCCTCTTTTATTTTAATTTTGATTCTCTTTTGGCCCAGCTCCCTACTCTCATTTCTCTATCTACCAAAAAAGGCACCCATTTTAATATGTTATAGATAGGTAGGTAGGTAGGTAGGTAAGCAGATTAGATAGATAGATAGAGCTATAGTAGCAGCTGTTTTTTTAAAAAATTATCTTTTATTTGTATACATTCTTATAAAACATATTTTTGTACTATTTATTTTCTCTCAATACAATGTTTCTAAGATTTACCTACAGCGCTGGGGGCACATCTCCCTCATTTTCTCTGAGCATACCACAGTGTGCCTTCAGTATGCATTTTTTAAAATTAATTTATTTATTAATTTATTTATTTTTGGCTGCATTGGGTCTTTGTTGCTGCGCGCAGGCTTTTCTCTAGTTGCAGAGAGCGGGGGCTGCTCCTCGTTGCGGCAGGCGGGCTTCTCATTATGGTGGCCTCTCCTGTCGAGAAGCACAGATTCTAGGCGCACGGGCCTTGGTAGTTGTGGCTCGCAGGCCCAGCGGTTGTGGCTCCCTGGCTCCAGAGCGTAGGCTCAGTAGCTGTGGAACACGGGCTTAGTTTCTCCGCAGCATGCAGGATCTTCCTGGAGCAGGGCTCGAACCTGTGTCTCCTGCATTGGCAGGCAGACTCCCAACCACTGTGCCACCAGGGAAGCCCCCTTCAGTATGCATTTTAGCTTCAAGGGCTCTTTTCTGGAAGCCCTGGGACAAAATAATTATAATCCACTCATCTAAAATAATTCAACATAACAAAAGGGATCTTGTTATGTAAAATTAAGTAAACAAAGCTCTTTTTGTGGTTTTTAGCTTAACTATATGACATGCTAAAATAAAAACTGAAAGTTAAGGTTTTTTCGGTTCTGGTGAATTAAAATAACTTTTAAGTGGTTTTACTTTTTAGAACCCAGGTTTATAGGCCATTGCTTTCCTATTTGCAAAGTTCTGGGAGCAAAAGGTCATTACATGTATAATTTTATGGATGTTCATGGCATTTCTAGAGTACTACTTTGAGAATTAAGCATCCTAGTTATGACCCAACTAAACCCCAAATATGCTTAGGATTCTGGATAAACAAGATTAAAAAAAAAAAAAATAGATGCTTTAAATTCACCAAATTTTGACCATCAGGCCTGGCTGGAAAAAAAATCGGATGATTAAATCCACCCTGTACATGCGTAATATAGAAATGGAAGACCCATTAAATTAGTCAAAATTTAAAGTAATTTAAAAGAGATTCAGGACTTCCCTGGTGGGGCAGTGGTTAAGAATCCGCCAGGGGCTTCCCTGGTAGGGCAGTGGTTGAGAGTCCGCCTGCCGATGCAGGGGACACGGGTTCGTGGCCCGGTCCAGGAAGATCCCACATGCCGCGGTGCGGCTGGGCCCGTGAGCCATGGCGGCTGAGCCTGTGCTCTGCATCCAGAGCCTGTGCTCTGCAATGGGAGAGGCCACAGCAGTGAGAGGCTCGCGTACCGCCAAAAAAAAAAATAAATAAATAAAAAATAAAAGAATCCGCCTGCCAATGCAGGGTAGATGGGTTCGAGCCCCGATCCGGGAAGATCCCCCATGCCACGAAGCAACTGCGTGCCACAACAACTGAAGCCCGCGTGCCACAATACTGAAGCCCAGACACCTAGAGCTCGCGTTCCGCAACAAGAGAAGCCACCGCAATGATCAGCCTGCGCACCGCAATGAGGAGTAGCCCCCGCTCGCCGCAACTAGAGAAAGCCCGCGCACCGCAACAAAGACCTAACGCAGCCAAATATAAATTTAAAAATAATTAATAAAAAAAGGTATTCAAATTTCATTTGTATTTAGATGATTAGTGTTCAACATTCTTTTATGATTTTAATAATAATATCTCAAATAACATGACTAGGAATACATTTTTTGTTTCTTTTCTATTATAAAAAGAAACAACTCTTTAATGACATTGAGAAACCGACTGTGGATAAATTAAAAATTAACAGTAGTGCCAGGATTAAATGTTATTGAGACCACTACCATGGGTTCCTAAGAGGATATTAGATACTTACCTTTGTTCACCCAGCATCTAGGATCCGGTGGGGTGCACTGCACACACAGTGAGGTTTGATAATTGGAAGGTAATTTAGCCTAGTTAGTAATATTGTCCATGGGACTTCCCAGATTTTAGGGAAGAGTAAAAAATGTACAGAACTTGAGGAAAGGAAGTAGGTAAGCTTTGGGGATGTAATGTTTAATGGCGGAGATAAACTAACATACAGTCAAAATAAGTCTTAGGAGGTGAAACTTAATTTAACATACATATGCACAGAATGCTATATATGGTGCTTTAAGTTAAGAGTATAGTATTAAAGCTAGTACCAATTTAGAGGTGTGCAATTCATTACATATATGCTATCCCATCATGAATAAGATATAGCTATAATAAGCTTACAAGTGCTAATTTTGTATGTAAAGATGACACTCCAGACCTCACAATTTTCAGGTTTATTTTTTTTTCTACGAAGAGTGAGGTAATGTGAGCCTATCCACATACTTCTTTGTCTCTATTGTAAATTTATTTATTACTTTTTTCTGGTGAGATATAGTTGGAAAGAATTTTGAAACTAGTAGTTACATATAAGCATGTGACCACATGGGGATCAAACCCCATGAATTCATAACATTTGTTTCCTACTTTGGTGAAGTCTTTCCAGCTACTGACATATGCTCAGAAATTAATTTTCTCATTCCACCAGTGTGTACTCTGTGCCTATCAGTTCCAGGCATTATGATCGGGGCCACAGAAAAAACATAGAGGTTGACTTTTATTACAGTACTTAAAATCTGAGAGAAAAAGCCAGTATATAAATATAATAAGATGAGAAAATATGAAATAAAGAGCAAAGGAATTTAGGAAAGTGAGAGATCACATCTGGCTACACTGATAAAAGAGGATTTCTTGGAAGAGCTCATATTTAAGTCTGTATGGAGAGTTTTATGTCACGGAACATGTGTATAATAGAATATATTAATATCTCAGTCATCTCCATAAGAGAGAGAGGGTCCAAAGGTCTGCAGACTAGGAAAATTGAAGTATGTGGGTAGCAAGTTAACTTATGCAAATAAATCATCTTAATTGAGATTTCTCAACTAGGATTCCACAGCTGAACCACAGAACACAGAAAATGTCTAAGTGATTATTTTACTTGTCTCAATGAGTACCATTTGAATGCATAGGTGACAAGATAATTCATAACCTTCAAAAATGCCTTAGTGGAATAGGACTTAATTCTCTCATGATGTTCCAGTTGAGAAAGACCTAGTGTCTGATATTTATGTTTATTGATGGATATATCTATATTTACCTATATATTCTATATCCATATCTATATATGTATTTATATATCTATATCCATCTATATACCTCTATATTTGTATATAGCTATTCATCTATTCTTTTTTTCTTTCTAGAGAGAGAAGTTATCTATTAATAATGAGAAATATGACTACTAAATTTACCAGATACTGAGCAGCATTTTCAATCCCTGAAGGTGGACCTACATAGAAGACCAATTATTATTAGAAAGACTTTTCTTGGAGTATAAAATAATAGTACCATTGAGTCATAAGGACTTGATTTATTTCTCTCCTCAAAGAGATAGTCTCCATGTGAAGACTGGATGATTACTTGCGGCCCAGAGCACATTCCCTCTCCCCTGAGTCTTAGGCATGGTGCCACTTCTCTTTGGTGCTTCTCTCCCTCTTTTTACTCCTTTCCTGAAAACCTCTCTTCCAATTGAATCATTCTCTCTTTGATATCTCTTGTATATATTATGCTAAAAATGTGTTTGACTTAATAACTTTCGAAGTCATATGGCTTGCATGTTTTAAAGAAGGGGATGCTCTTCGCAGGAGCTTAAAATATTATAAAATCTCTAAGTGCATATCACATTTTAGATGTGATCTCTGATGATATATTTCAAGCATTTCATACATTTCCTACTTTGATCTTTCCCTTCATAATTGAACACACAGTTGACAGGATTAGGTCTAATGAGCATCCACTTGAGTCAAAATAGTCTCTACTTTCAACTTTCCTAATGAGTTTCAACTGTTACCTCAATTGTATCAAGGTTAGGAGACCTGAATTTCTCATCTTTAGAACTAGCACCTTCATTTTCTGTTTTTTTTTACTCATTCAATATAATGAGTAAGAAAAAAATGCAATGCAATAAAACAGTGGTTTTAAATGTTCATAAGCAGAATGGTCCATTATTCAAATGACACGTAAAAGGAGAACGAGTATGCCTGAAGTGTAGTGAGTGTCAGGAGGCCCACTTGCTTGCTCCCTCCTTTCCTTCAGCCTTTGCTATTTCTAAGGTACATTTGTGGTGCCATGCTGCAAGGCTTTATAAACCACTGAAAAGACATGATAGATACAGATATTTAGATCAATAGATAAGTAGACATCCGGTCTGTAGTGTAGAACATTTGTTTCCTTTTGCTGCTGTTAACAAAATGCAACAAACTTAGAAGCTTTAACAATACAAATTTATTATTTTACTGTTCTGTAGGCTAGAAGTACAACACAAAACTCACTGAGCTAAAATCAAGGTGGCGGCAAGACTTCATTTCTTTCCAGAGGCTCTAGGGTTTTGAAAACCTTTCCTGGATCATTTGGGTCTTGGCACAATTCAATTCCTTGCAGCTGCAGGAGTAAGATCCCAATTTTCTTACTGACTGTCAGCTGAGAGCCGTTTCCAGCTTCTAGATGCCTTGGCTGATGGCCCCCTTTTCCCATCCTCAAAGGCATCAGCAGCGGTTCCACCTCTTTTATCCTTCAAATCTGTCCTTCTTTCCTCTTCATCTTTCTAACTCAGCCAGGATAGGTTCTCCACCTTTAAGGATTCGTGTGATGAGGTCGGGCCAACAATATAATACAGGATAATCTCCACATCTCAGGATAATCTCAAGGTCTGTACTCATGATCGTATCTTAAAGTAATGTCTGTCATATAACATCCACGGGTTCCAGGGATTAGAGTGTGGACAGCTTTGTAAGGGGAGAGGTGATTATTCCACTTATCACAAGCAGTGTTTGTGTAGTTATTTGCATCTTCTTCTAAAGAGGAAGTCTTGACCAACAGGCAAGGCTACTAAGAAATATTTTGAAAAGTTATTTTGTATTTAAATGACATTTAATCAGTTTTTAAGTCATGAATATCATTCTTAACTTCAAGGCTTTGCATACCACAGTTTGGTTAATTATACGTTGCTTTTCAGTTAATTTCTGGAGAAGAATCTCACATCTCTATTTCCAATATTTTAATTGAACATACGTGGGAGAAGCTCACAAAGAACCATTAACATAATAAAGGGGGTTTATTTTAGATTATGGGTTGTCAATCACTAATAATTTATGTTTATAATAATAATAATTTACGATTTCAATTTGCCAGCAATTTAGCTATAAAACACACACACACACACACACACACAAAACATAGAGACTTACTGAAGTGAAAGAACTGACCCATAGCCAGGCTGACCACAGTTTTGAATACACTGAAGGACTAAATTTTGACATGCTTATTTGAATCTAATTGGAAATTCAGATCTCTATGCAGCCATTTATCCTTGAGTTCTAAGTCATTGCATTTCATCTGTTATTTATGACCTCATTTAGATTTCAGAAAAAATCCAATACTTCACGACACATCTTAACTTATGCTTTACCTTTAAGATCTGGCTACTCTTTGAGCCAAGAGCACAATGCTTATTCATGTGCATGGGAGTTATGAACCACTACCAAAGGTCAATGAATGCAGTCATATAATGAAGATAGAGTTTTTGGTCCACCTTGGTGTCTGACTGGTGATTTGATTAGTGATAAAAATGATACTACTCTTTCTGATAGTTCCAAGGCAGAATCTTCCTGTGGGATCATGGTTTATGGCCAGCCACTTCCCAAAGCACCAAGAGTAGCAGAGGAAGGTGGGGATCCTTATAGCCATCCTGGTGTTGTTTTGCTAGCTCTAGTCACTGGGGGCTGATGTGATTGCTAGCCAAGATAGAACTTCTATAAAACCCAGCAGCAAAATGCTACACATACATAACGTGTTAATAAGAGAGAGAAAAACTTCAACTTTCTTTTCTCTCTCACTTGGGATTCTAAAGGGCAACTGGGTAGCTACCAGCAAAAAGTCCAGAGGCACAAACCTACCAACACAGAATTCAAAAGGTACATTTCACAAATGGTAGACACAAGATGTGTTTTCTTTGCATACTCTAGTGTCAGGCTATTTCTCAAATGCCAATTCCCATCACAACTGGCACCTTTGACATTTATGAAATGGTTGGTGTTTTGCATTCAGCTAAGGAATTTGTGTTCAGGGAACAGACAGAACTCAAGTGTCCTGGTCAGCTAATGCCAATCACCGTTCCCCACTCCACAGGGATTTACTCAAAGAAGAATACAGCTTTCAGTCACCCTTTAGGGAAGTTTCTCTCTCGTGCCAGAGTATGCCCAAGTAGATTCTTGACTGTGTTTCTAAATTCTTTACAAGCAATATGGGGAAAAAAAGAATAGCACATTTCTGAAAATGGAAAATGTGTATAAATAGTAACTTTATATAAGGTTAAATCACAGAACTTACTGAATATAAAGCAATAACACTACATGTATTTGGAAATACTGCAGTTCAAAGGCATTCTGTGCCTGATTTTAATGGATCTCACAAATACAATGAGTACATTAGTGAATGCATCATTATGTTCAAAGAGTTTGATCCATTTCCGAATAACAAGAATGGCAAACAATCTCCCAGTCCCAAAGGGTCAAATTCAGGGGCATGTTACAAAACCTTTTACAGATTCACCTCTTGACAAATGCATTTTAGGAATGATTAAATTGAAGTTTCACGATACAAAAAGGAAAAGAACAAGCTCCCTGGTAAACCTGCCACAGCTGAGGGAAGAATAGGCTATGGGATGATCTTAGAAACTACAACAATTTTAATGCGTTATGGAGTCTACCGTTAGCACAAGATGAGAATGAAGCAGTAATTATCAAAATCCAACCACCTATTATTTTCCATTCAATAGGCAAAAATATTTCTCATATTCTGATGTGAGAAAGCACAAGGATTTGTTTTTTAAAGATTAGGTTATGCTAGAGAATTATAAACAGCAGGCACTGTCAGCACTTAAGATTAGTGGACTTTTTTTCTTAAAGAAATGTAACTGAGCACTAGCTACACCACCATCAAGCAGGTACCTGGAGGTGAGTGTAGAAATATCAACCAACTTCATGAACAGTTGGAAGGTCTGAAATTACTATGCCCTTTGTATTTGCTAGCTGACATAATTGCTTACTTCAATGCACAGCTGTAGGAAAGAAATAAGACTCTTTTCACTTGTGCAAACTTACACTGACATATTTGTGAAAGCCCAAACTATCCCATACTGAAAGTTTTGGAATACTCTTATATCTATGGAAAATCTATTTGGCTTGCAAAATTCATATGAGCCTCACATACAAATTCTGTATATTTTCATTGCTTCCATAACCTTTTCCTCTTCTCCCATTACATTCTAGGTTAAGAGGACATAAGTATGTGCTGGCAGTAAATACTTTCAGCATAATATGTGTTAGCATTTCCTCACAAATAAATATTCCCCTGAAGAACCAAAGAGTAGAAAGGACAGGCAGAATGCATTATTACTTATGTAGCTTCACTGCGTCATTTTATTTAGGGCCCCAAGCTGATTCCCTTAGTGTAGCTATAATTTCTTTTGGTCTTACACAGTGTACATTGGGTTAATGAGGTCAACTTGATCTCTATATGGTACCCTAAACCCATGCCACCTCTTAATATAGCATAATTCTATGGTGACAAGAAGGAAATACAGAACAGATTTACATCAATCAAATTGAGATCTGGAAGCATTTTAGATTTTTACCTTTCCTCCTGCTCCATGTATATTTGATAATAAAAATTTATCTCAGGTTGTCTTCTTTTGCTGCATCTCCTACTGCCCCAGCTTTAATTCAGGCTATCCTTATTTCTAACCTGGATTATGGCAGTAATCCAGAAGATCCCTCTGCCTCCAGTCTGTCTCTGAATTTACTCTATCATCTACACTGATATCACTGTGTCTAAAGCACAGATTGGATTTTTTTTCTATCTTGTTTAAATCTTTCGACGGCCTGGCTAATTCACTGCATGTTCACAAAGACAGTATCGTCATTAATGGTATCAAATGTCCTTTGGGGAAGCAACATCTGAGCATCCAACAGGAAGGAGTCAAGCCACACACCCTGAGCTATGGGGATTTAGAACCCTCAAGAGAAAGAACTTGAAAATGGTCCACAGTAGGAGTCCAGATCTATACAGACATGTCTAATGAATAGGAAGACCATATAGTAATCTGATTTTAAGAAGTACCAACTGTGGCCCTGAGAAAAAAATCCCAAGGAGAAGAATGAATTTATAAAGGTGGACCATATCCAACAACAGGGACAAGATTTTGCTAACAACTACTGGCAATTTTTTGAGATGCATGCTGAAGCCAAACTTGAGTGCACTAAATTCAGCTGTGTGCCTCACCCTCAAAGCATCTATGCAGTCTATGAGGATGAGTGCCATGTAGCAAAACCCCATATAATTATGTCAATATGAATCTCAAAATATCTAAAGCTGGACATCTTCCTTTCTTACTTAAGCACTTAAAGAAAGAAGCTCTTTGTATCCTGTAAGCCTGAGAGAATTATACAGTTGAGATGAGAAGAAGAGATGGGAAGAAATCCGCAGATGGAAACTGAGAGAATACAGATATACGTGGTAGTTTGAAGCCATATATGGGTTTCAAAGCATTCATAGATTCATTGAGAGATAGATGTATAGCATCATTGGCAGACACATTAAGTGCCCTGGGATCCAGAGATAAAGAAAGGTGAGACCAAAAGTCATAGACAGTCACTCTGGAAACATGTTTAAGTCACTCCTGGCCATTTCTGAAAATGTCTAAAGAGACATAATGAAAGGGATGAGATTCTGGTAGAAGTTTTTGAGTCAGCAATCCTATTTTACAACTTTCAGGGAGGGGGAAATTTCCCCCTCTACCCTTCTTGAGTTCTTGTGGCTTGACTAATAAAATTGACACAAGACAGATTAAAGAAACAAGCTTAATTGGTACCCACAGAAGTCTCATAGAAATGAGACCTAACAAGTGATGAAAGAAGGCAGCTTTTATACATTTTAGAGAAATAAATTTGAGAGGAATTAATGGGGCAAAGAAACTGAAGTTTGGGTGCTTAAATAGTAAGAGAATTTAAGCAAAGTTAGAGCTTGAGTAGTAAATTAGTAAAGAAGTAACAAGGTTTGTTTGTACAAGTTTCTCAGCCCTGAATTCCTTATCTCTGGTAATGAGGATGTCTTTCTACCTCCCAGTACAGGGAAGGTACCTTTCACATGGGAGATTTATTTCCTGCTTTCAGGCAGACAGAGAGGAGTGTTCCTCTTGCATCTACTGTTTCTTAAGTAATTTTAATTCAAAATAATCAATATGCCATTAGGGCATATTTTGGAGCTTCCATGCCCACTCCAGGCACAACACTCTCTGGGAATCTCCACGTGTTCACCATCTTGGAAGTTCTCCCAACCCTGACCTTTTGGGGTTTCGATGGCAGCATGGTTGATTAAATCATTGGCATTTGGTGATTTTTTTAAAAAATAAACATTTATGTACAGTTGTGTTTTTTTCTAAATTTATTTATTTGTTTATATTTTATTTTTGGCTGTGTTGGGTCTTCGTTGCTGCGCGGGGCCTCTAGTTGCGGCGAGCAGGGGCTACTCTTTGTTGCGGTGTGCGGGCTCCTCAGTACGGTGGCTTCTCTTGTTGTGGAGCACAGGCTCTAGGCCACGAGGGCTTCAGTAGTTGCACCACACGGGGTCAACAGTTGTGGCTCTCAGGCTCCAGAATGCAGGCTCAGTAGCTGTGGTGCAAGGACTTAGTTGCTCCGCGGCATGTGGGATCTTCCCGGACCAGGGCTCAAACCCGTGTCCCCTGCATTGGCAGGCGGATTCTTAACCATTGTGCCACCAGGGAAATCTGGCATTTGGTGATTGATTCAACCTCCATCCCCTTTCCCCTCTCCAGAAGTCTGGGAGTGCGACTAAATTTTCCCCAATTTGCTTTCTTCACCTGGCTAAATAAATTAGTTTGGGCAGCCTTCTCTAATCTCAACTCTTCAAACCCCATCATGTGTTAGGTGCCCTTTTTGAGTCCAACAACTCTATAATTATAAATTACACTGCAATATAATTATTTCTGTACTTTTTTACCTCCTCCATTAAATAGTGAATTCTTAAATGACAAGGGTATTCTAAATATTACATGGTCGATACAGTGTCTGATAAAGAGTAAATGCATAGCAAAACTGTATTTAATAGATTAATTCCTTTACCCAATATTCTGTATTTTTCATACAGGTCTATCCATCTATATAGAATGTGGCCCCCACCATCCAAATAATGTAAAAAGTGGAGTCCCATTCCCCCCGTTATATCAATTACCTGAAATTATTTGCTTTACACTTGCTTTTTACTCTACCTGTTTTCCTTTCTTAATCTTATTCTGTGCCTTCTGTTTTAAAATTCTGTTCTAGTGGTATCAGGAATATGTTAAGTAAAATTTTACATATTTTATATATATATTCTATAATATTTTGTAAAAATTAATAAATAAATCTTAACCTTAAAGGAGCGTAGAATCTACTAGGAGATGTAAGACACGTGCACCATAGAAATCTAACACATGATTGAAAGTGAGAATTTCTATAACAGAGAAACATATAAAGTGGTATGACAGCTCAAAAGAAATTCCAGATAGGTTATCAATGAAGTTGTAGCAGACACTATTACTTGCTCACTTGGTGTTGGCAGGATTTGGCTCTTTGCTGGCTGGTGGACTGACAGTCTCAGTTCCTGGATGACTGTTCCCTGCATGTCTCCCTCAGTCCCTTATTCTGTGACCCTCTGCCTATACCAGCTCAAAACATAGCAGCTAACTTCCATTAGAAGGAGCAAGGGAGAGATGAAGAAAAGGCCAACAAGATGGAAACCATAGACTTTTGGTAAATCTAATATTGGAAGTGACATCCCATCATTTTCACTGTATTCTATTTGTTAGAAGAAAGACATTAAGTATGGCCTACATTCAAGGGGAGGGCATTTCACAAGTGAGTAAATACCAAGAGGCAGAGATCAATGGGGGTCATCTAGAGGCTGCCAATCACATATATACCTCATGAAACTTTCATTACAAATGACAAAACAACAAAAACAACAAAAAAAATTAGCACAGACACTCCTTGAAGCAATTCAAATGTATGTTTCTTAGAAGACCTTCTGGAAGGAAAGACAAATACTTAAAAGGAATGGTGAGCAGGAAAATTGCAAATATGAGCAAATCTAAATGCACTGACACATATAAAACAATAATAGTAGTTTGATGACTAATATAGCATGTAATTAGAAAATGGGCAAACTTATTAAAAAAGAAAAACATCAATAGTATGTAGAAGAACAGAGGCAAGTGAAAACAGATGGTTCTAAGGTTCTTCTATTGTTTCAGAGCTTACTAAATCCAAGTATGCATATTATATTTTAAGGGTAACCACTAGAATAGACATAGATTATGCTGTTTCCAGACTAGTAGAATGAGTGTATGGGTATATGTTTGGGGGAAAAGGCAGTGGGAATATAAATAAAATTCAATCAGTACAAAAGAACACAGGAAATATGGATACTGGGAGGCATGGAAAAAGCAAGGTAAAAAGAAACCACAAAATAGTAGAAAGTAAAATGTTTGAAAATAATGAAATCACAAAATGGAAGATCTAACCAATGAACCAGAATACATAGATGATAGCAACTGGTTAGACATGGGGCCCAAGGAAAGAGAAAATTAAAGATCTGCCATTTTTCACTAGAGTGATTAGAAAGTTGACTGTGATATAAACAAAATCAGGGAGTATAGGACAGGTTACTGTTCAGTGAAATCACATGACAAAGTCAATTTTGAAAATTTTATTTAGATTTCAGCAGCTTTTCCAGAATTTCTAAGTAACATGCCCTTATGGTTGGCAATCAGGATAGATGGAGTTACCAAAGCTGTGTTTTATAGCATTTTGCATAAGATTGGGAAAATATCACTTGTCTATATGAAAAAATATGTGTGTGAGTGTGCATGGGGAGGGGAACAGAATGGATCTAAAGTTCCTTCAGGAAGCCCTTTGCCCCTACCAGTTGAGTCTGAGTTGCCTATAAGACATCCAAATAGAGCTGTTCATTCAAGTAGAGTATAGAGGCATGGATGTTTATTGTAATATCAGACAGACTGGATTAAATCACACCTTTTCCATTTACTAGCTATGTGATTTGGACAGTTACTTAGTGTTTGTAATCTTAGTTTCTTCAACTTCATAATGGTCACAAGAGCATCACTGTTGCAAGAATTCATTCAATTACATAAGATAATGAATATAAAATGTGTAGAACAGTGCCTGAAACCCAGTGTGTGATTATTGACAGCTTTATTTACAATTCAATTTCTATTCCCTTTAATATCCATTATTTAAACATCTCATAAATAACGTATCTTTTGTTCAAATTTTAGCATAAAATGAAATCACATCTTGAATTTCATTTTCCTTAAAACAAATCTACTAAAAGACTAACATCTCATATGGTTTCTACTGAAGTATCCCAACATGTGGGTCATATTTGTTAACATTTCTAATACAGTGTTGTCATTGAGTCGTACAATTCCTTGCCATCAATACCAAATTTCTCCTCGGAGTTCAGAAACATATTTTCAGATTTGATGGTAACAGATGAGCTTGCCATGAGATCAGCACTATAATAATTTACTGCAAATTCTTACCATTCATTTCAATAAATCATATAGAATACATAAAGCCAGAATATTTATACTATTCTTATCTTGTACATGAGGGAGTTTATAACGAAAAAACTTTAATTTGTATATAGATACATGTTCCTTCAGTGAAAATATAGGGAGAACATAGCCTGAGACAAAGTAAGTAATCTAATGTAAGAAAAGGAACCTAATTAAATTTAAATAAGGAAAAAAAAAAAGGAAAGGAAGGAGCTATTTCACAAGAATGCATTATTCTAGCAAGAATACTGGGTAGTCTCTGACATTCAATATCTATGACACCATGGAAAAATCACCAACACTAAGCCCCATGTATTTCTCTTTTTAAAATGTTTGGAAATAATTTTGAACTAGTAATATATTAAAGAGACATCCTTATGTAATTATAGTACAATTATAAAACTCAGTGTGTTTTTCATCTCAAACATTTTTCTACAAACTTGATTTGGGTCATTTTTATATCTATCAGATTCCTATTTAACTTTGTAAACATATAAAATATGGGTAAAATACTTTTTAATGACCTTTGTTGCTGCTAATTCTAACATATATGTCAGTTATGGGTCAGATTTTTAAATTAACTTTTTACTTTGAAAGAATTTAAGATTCACAAGTTGCAAAAATAGTGCAGAGATTTCCCATGTCCTCTTCCCCTAACTTTCCCCAATGATAATATCTTACATAACCATAGTACATTGTCAACATAAGGAAATTGACATTGGGACAATATTATTAACTCAGTTAGAGACCTTTACTGAAATTTCTCAAGTTTTGCATGTACTCTTGTGTGTGTGTGCGCGCACGTGCACGCACATGTTGAGTGAGAAGTATGGTTATGTGAAAATTTGTCACATATATAGAGTACAAACACCACAATCAGGACACAGACTTTTCCATTAGACAAACACACATACACACCCTCCTTACTATTACCATATTACTCCTTAATAACTATACCCTTCTTCCACCTCTAACCTCTGTTACTCACTGATGTGTTTTCCTTGTCACTTCAAGGTTGTTACATAAATGAAATCATATAAGTCATAAGTCTTTGGGTTGGATACACACACACACACACACACACACACACACACACAGTGAGAAATAGTTTCTATATCTATCGATCATCTATATCTATATAAAACCTATTTTTTAAAAATCACTTAGCTGAAGAATGGCATTGCCTCTCCTAATAGATTTGGAAAATATCATTATATTACTGCCTATTTATTTTCTTATTTATTATTCTAGATGACTGTATATGCAGTGGCTATTTTTGTCTCTGTTTTGTACTAGGTGTTGGTTGGTTGGCTGGTTGGTTCGTTGGTTTTGAAGAAGATTGAGGTTTGAACTAAAGATAATTTGGTACCAGTCTCAAGAATTTCTCTTAATTACTGTCCAAAGACAACCACTGAATTGCATTTCAATAAGATCTATCAACTCTGAAAGAGAAGACTGTATTATTTTCTGAAGTGACAGCAAAAAGCCAAAATAGTTTCTATCCAACAGGAAAAACCTGCTGCATATTATCAAATAATTGGCACAAGACTGGTAAATTCTTTCATAGATATTATTTATTATAATATTTTATAATTCACAAAATTTAAATAAAGTTAAACTATTATATTTGTAATAGTTTATATTTGTAGTAATCAAACCACTGTGAATACATTTGGGGGCATTAAGTAGTTAAAGTATTACATTTGAAAGAGTGGTAATCAAACTGCTAAACTTTTTGAGACTCTTTTTACTTCTCATTAACTAGTAATAATTATAAGAAGATCTGCAGCCAAGGTAGCAAGGAGCAGAAATGAATAGGGTAATCATAAGAAACTCTGCCCTATCTTACTGTTTACCACAACGCACTGTGTTCATTGTGCTCCTGTGGGCACCAGAATGTAAACATGCTCTGACCTTCTTTTCTTTACCTTGCTGGGAAAGGTAATTTTAATAGAATATTTAAATTCTCCAAAAGGAGTTTTCACAAATAGTGTTGTAACTTATGTTTCTATGACTATGGTCAGTCAAATAGTCTATAATTTCTGACATGTTTCTGGACATTCACTTTAAAGCAAAGTAAAACATAGACTTGATCTCAAGAGAGGAGAAACTACGAAAACATTATTTTTGTAGGGTTCCAAGTCTCTACTGAATCTATGTGTTAATAACATTTATGTGCTACAGGCATTGTTTTTAATGTTTGTACAGAAAATGTATGCAGATACTACTATTAATTCATTTTTAAATGTACAATACTGGTTTATAAGTGAACCGATGATGTACTCAAATTGCTTCTATTATTGCAGAATTATTTTCTAGCAAATTAGACATATAACTTTAAGTTCTTCTGGCACTATGGATTCTAATGTGTATACCATCCTGTATTTCTAAGGATAAAACTTCCCAAAGTAAATCTCTTTGCTCAACTATATATGGCACAACAATACTGGGAAATAATAACATATTTGGTTTCCTTTCCATAGTTATTTTTCTTGCCATCTTGATCTCCTCTAATTAGCTTAGTGGCATCTTTTGCCTGGTAGGTGGGATTTGGGTAGTGGGAGTACAAGTAAAAGCGAAGTAACTAGCTAGATTTCTTAAAGAGATTATTTTTAAAACTCATAGCTCATACTATAGTCTTAAACCAAGGCACCTTTGAACTTGAATAGCTGGACTGTTTGAAAGACATTTTAATGTTTTATCATAGTTTTCTATTTTTTTTCAAAAATCAAAGCATATAGTTTATATCATAAACAATAAGTGAAAAAATAGATAATGATAGAAGGGTAACTTCTTGTTCCAAACTAGATAAAGATATGTGGTTTGAAGTGAGAGAACTTTGAAAGAAAATTTAAAATTACATAACTAATTATCTAAGACCACAAAGGCCTTCAAACCCTTTCCCACTGGTCTTCACTCCCCAAGCTGTCTACTAGGGTTAGGAGTGTACAACAAGCAACCAATGGTTTAAAAGGAACCTAACTGCACAAAAATTGATGTCTCACTTTCTTATATTGGAGCTTATAAGGAGAGTTCCAAGAATGAATGTCATGGCATGAATTGGCAGAAAGAGACCTCAACTGCCTCTAAATTTTTCTTTCATTCAGAGAATCACAAGAGTTTTAATGTTCCTTCACTTTCATCCCAAGAGGAGCACAGAGACTGCTAAGGGCTATATATTTGGGATGAAGAGGGAACAGAAAGTCCAAATTTTCACAGTGATAAAGGCCATAGAACTCAAAACTTGAGTAAATCGAAGCCCATGACTGAAAATCAGTGGGAATTACACATCACAGTAGAAGCCAGGAAGATGCTTGTTGACAGAAAGATGAGACATTTTCCCTCTATTTGAGAATAATGTTTGAGCCCTTGACTGATATTCCTTATTTATCTCTCCAGAGCTATTCATCTCTGCCCTGTTTTGGACCTAGAGGCTTACTTATATGGACTGCCTCACTTGGGCAGGTTCTGTTGCCATCTGGATCATGGTTTGGTTTGGACAATAAGAAGCATTGGAAAGAGATGAAAGAAGAGAAACAGGTCAAGATATTTACTTATATGCCCCACCTACTCTCTCCATACCTCACCCCACTCCATCTGTTTCCTGCCAAGACAAATTTTGGCAGTGGCTGCCTTCCTCTTTATAACCTGCGACTGTTTATTTTCAATGGGTTCCTTTGTTGCCTCTCCTGTTGCCTCTTTAGGTATAGGGGTAGTAACAATGTCCTCCTCTTTTGAATCCCTAAGTGACTCTCCAACCCTTATTGATATTTCTTAACCTTGCCTATACCTTTATAAATAATCTTGTCTTCATACTCTCTTCCTTTATTCCTTTGAGTGTTCCATTTGTCACCTGATCTTGAGTTTTACCTTGTAGCAAAAATAGAAGGAAAAGGTAGAGGTAGAAATTACTGAACTGATTAAATATTTAACCCAAAAACATTAGAAGCTATGAGTTTCCTTAGAACCAGTAGATAATTTTTTCCATCAGTAGAGAAAATGCTATACAAAAACTAAGTAAAATTCTATTAGACACATAAAAAATTTCTGATTTTGTACACTTGAAATTGTGGTCTTTAAAATTCAACCAACTATATACAAAGACACTGTTCTTCAATTTTTTTCTGAAAGCAATTTCAAAAAATAAATTTCTATTCATTCCAAAAGATATTGTTTTTAAAGGAATTCTCTAGATTATTTTTAAAGTCTCATAATCGAAAATTAGTCTCAAATCAAATACTCGCAGGCTAATTTTCTTAACCTCTCTATAACTTACTTGTAAAATTGATATCAGAGTTTAACCATACATTTAAGGAGTCATTTTTAATCTAGAAGCATGACAGATGTAATTATTATTTTCAGCTTGAACAAGTTTACATTTATAAGCCATTAATTCACTAGGCTTTATTCAATTCTATGACTTACAGAGATTGAAAATTTAACCCTAATTGTCTTTAAACGCAATACCCTCCAGCTGTGTCCATTCTTTTAAAAGAGATCATGCATGTGTCTATGTGTTTATTTCTCTGTATGTAGCTGCGTTGGGCAAATCCCAAATAGGATAAACCCAAAGAAATCCATGACAAGATACATCATAATCTAACTTCTGAAAACTAAAAAACAAGAAAAAAATCTCAAAAGCAGCAGAGAGAAATAAGGCATTGCTTATATGAGAACAGCAATTCGAATGACAGAGGATTTCTCATCTGAAACCATAAAGGCCAGGAAAAAGTGGCACACCATGTTTCAAGTGCTGAACAAAAATAACCACAAATTCTACATCTGATGAAAATATCCTTCAGGACAAAGACATTCTAAGATGAAGGAAAACTGAGATAATTTGTCACTAGCAACTGTATCATTAAGAAATGATAAAGGAAATTCTATGAACAGAAAGGAAATGATCACAGAAGTTTTAGAACTTGAGAAAAAAAAAAGAACATTGAAATGGGTGAAAAGAAGGGTAAATACAGTAGACTATCTTTTTTTCTCATGAGTCTTAAGACATATTTGATGATTGAAGAACAAATTAGAACACCACATGATGTGGTGCTCAGTGCATGCAGAAGAAATACCTAAGGCTGTTATATTTTAAAAGAAGAGAGAGTAGGGCTTCCCTGGTGGCACAGTGGTTGAGAGTCCGCCTGCTGATGCAGGGGACACAGGTTCGTGCCCTGTTCTGGGAAGATCCCACATGCCGCGGAGCGGCTGGGCCCGTGAGTCATGGTCACTGAGCTTGTGCGTCCGGAGCCTGTGCTCCGCAACGGGAGAGGCCACAACAGTGAGAGGCCCGCGTACCAAAAAAAAAAAAAAAAAAAAAAGTAGAGAGGGTAAAGGAATCTAAATGAAAGTAAAATTTCTACACTTCACTTGAAAGGTTAAAACATCAATACCAGCAGTTTCTAAGTTATATAAGTATACTATAACACTTTGAATGGCCACTGAGAAAACTATACACAGATTTTATATATATAATGTATATATATAAAACATATGTATATATTTTAAGCACGTTTTTAAAAATACATCAGGATGAGCCTTTTTTCTCTTTTAAGTGTTAAAATACACCAATCAAGTGTCGTTAGGGTAGAGGTATCTAAATGTTTCTTTCACAGACCATGGATACAGTGGCTGAGATGCCCTAATTAAGTAGCTGACCATGGGTTTAGGGTCATACTTGGCCTCCATAAGGCCAAATTCAAGATGGAAGGAGGTTCCCACCAGGGAGCACATTGGGTAACATGGAATCACAATTATGTTATTAAAATCAAGTATGAAAATTCAGTAAATAAAAGACAGTCCGACAAAAAAACGTCAAAATGCCGAAGTCAGCAGAAAGTTCCAAGTCAAGCCAAATGAGACCAGAGTGAGAGGAGGTCTACCGGAGTTACAGAAATTAGGGAAGAAAAAGTTCGGTTCATGACTTGCTGCTATGGGCTGACAATTGTGTGATGTATTATGCTGAAGGTATCTGACTCATCTGAAGTACAGGGAACAGGAAGTATAATGTAGGGAACACATAATAGCAACTTGGTTTCGATATCTTCAAGCATCTTTTCCTATATCATCTCATTTAATCTGCTGTGTGACAAGATATTTTAGCCACACAAGCCTGTGTGACAAGATATTTTAGCCTCATTTTACAAAAGACATAATTGAGACTTAGAGAAATTAACACCTTGGATAAAATTATTTAGCCAAATATGACTCAACCAAGATAGGCATCTGGTCTAACATTTACAGATCTTTCTCATTAGAAGGATTCTAAGCTGGACTGAGCAAAGGATCTAGGTTGGTAAGAATGGAATAATCTCTCTACCACCTCCTCCAATATTATGTAGCATGGACTTGTTTAGTCCACAATTAAGAAACTTTTTTCTTACCTTTTATTTTTTAATTATAAGAGTGGAAAAATTCTTAAAATAAAGCAGGACTTGGTGACTGAGAGCATAAGGAGATTTTTTAAATGAAATAAATGCTAAAGGTTAAAAAAAAAAGGATTATGCAATAGAACCAATTTTTATTAAAATGTTAGTGTTTGTTGTTTGTCTTTATTACCTTTTTAAAAATAAATTTATGTTTTATTTATTTATTTTTGGCTGCGTTGGGTCTTTGTTGCTGCACGTGGGCTTTCTCTAGTTGTGGCGAGTGGGGGCTACTCTTCATTACGTTGCACGGGTTTCTCATTGCAGTGGCTTCTCTTGTTGCGGAATACAGGCTCTTAGGTGCACGGGCTTCAGTAGGGTTCAGCAGTTGTGGCTTGCGGGCTCTAGAGCGCAGGCTCAGTAGTTGTGGTGCACAGGCTTAATTGCTTCACTGCATGTGGGATCTTCCCGAACCAGGGCTCGAACATGTATCCCCTGAATTGGCAGACAGATTCTTAACCACTGCGCCACCAGGGAAGTCCCTGCCTTTATTACTTTTTAAATGATGAATCTCGTAAAAAAGTGATGCATGTCCACTATTCATATTTTTTCTGAGAAATCATTTTCCCCAGTGTTTAAGAATATAGGTTCAAAGTCAACTGACATGGATGAATCCATAATCTGCTACTTCTTAACTGTGCAACCTTGGGAATTATATTTAAGCTATCTAGAATTTAGTATCTTCATTTGTAAATTGGGGATAATCATTGGAGCGCTTGGAGATTAAATCAATGATACATATAAAATAGTCCGGTAACTTCTTGGCACAGTATTTCTTGGAAAGAAATCAACTTTTTAAATGAATATCTGGCAAACAACATTTGTTTAAAAACATTGATAGAAGATAATATTGACAAGGTCATAGTCATGACCTCTCATTGGAAATTTACCTCTACTTCTATCTACTCTTTGAACCCTGAACAACAACAACAATTACAACAACAAAAAACTGCAAATAACTCATTATAGTCATTTGGGATCTGGGTGAAAGGGCATAGCAGGATCAAAGAAAATGCAGGCCTGCTTTGGAAAGAGTATTTCAAAGTCTATCCCCTACCCAACCTGAGTCAAGGCTATCATGTGAAACATAGAACTGCACATTGATAATGTGTATGTTTTATAACCTTTAAAGAAAACCAATGTAGCAAGACATAAAAGAGTCTGAAAAAAATACAGTAGAAATATAATACTCAGTTTTAGAAAGATGAAGAAAAAGTCTTATTTGGAAGGAAATGATTGAAAAGACAAACAAGCTGCAGCTTTTCTTACAGCTAAAGACCATGGAATAAAAGATGAAAACTAAGCCTCTTAGGTGGAATGCTATGAATTCCAGCTCTGTATAGTGGAGGAGTTGACAGAAGACTAATTTCTCAAGAAGAAAATGCTTTAAAAATTAAGCACTCAAATCAATATATCATTCTGGTTTAAAAGAGAAGAAGTGACATCTGGGAAGTGCGTTTTTATTTCTTAATCAAATGTAAATATAAAAACAAAGATCCTTGACAACTTTAAGAGATCAATGTTACCATGAGTAATTGCTATAATTTCATTTTTGTAAGGCACATAATTGATTAAAAAATTAACTCATTTCTGGTAGTCATTTATCAACAATATATTATTTTTATAAAGTATTCTAAAATGATAGAATCATATGTCATTGTAGAAAAATCCTATGCATTTCAAACAATTTACAAAGTATCAACTCCATAACAAGGGCCTAAATTTTTTAGAACTCATTTAAAAAATTAAAACTTCAGAATTAAGATTTCCACTTTATTACACAATATATGTCGGGTTAATTAATCATTCTTGTCGATTCTCCAATATTCAACTACTAGTGAAGTGTGAATGGGTGAATCATATTCACTAATTCACGTCCTAGGGAAACTATTTTTGTCAAATAAGGTAATGTAATAAAAATTTTAAAAAGGTTTCCTCAAATTTGACTGCTACTTGGTCCTTTCCAAGACTTTTAGTACAATATATTTTTCTTTTATTTAACATCAAGTTATTTCAAAATTGTGAGATGCATGTGATAATTCTTAAAGTCACTTGGCTAAGTTTCTCCTTAACATTTTTCAATTTTTTTCTACTGGAAATCTTAGTATGTGTTCTCTTTCCTTGCATTAAATTTCATATATAAGAGAATGAATTTTCTATAAGAACTTCTGAAGCCAAATCTAAAATGAATTTTATTCTGAAGAACTGTCAGTTACTATTGTATTTGCTTAGAAACATAATGGCTATGTTTTAATGTTAGTGCTAAACAGAAGCAGAAATAAAATTTAGACAACACTACTCTCTCTGTATCTCTTTTCATAGGACAGAGATTAATGTCATGCTCTGGATTTGATCTGGGATATTATTTTTCAATTTTAAGAAACCTTCAGTTGCATCTATAACCAGAGAAGCCCCAAGTTCTCTAGCTACTGAAATTACTATCTTCTTTAATGTCTAAATAAAATGACCCAAGATGGATCCTATGTGGTTGCAGAAATTAGAGTCTTGCTTTGAAAATTCAGAAAGATGGGCTAGGGGAGGGAATGTGAACAGTTGCTTTCTTATACCTCTCACTGCCAACTTCTCTTTCCAATAATGCTTTGATCATCTCTCACAATGCTATATCAGCTTACTCCAGTTTTCGGTAAACACAAAACATGAAAGGCAAAGCAATGACAAGGCAAAGCAATGACAAGGCTAAAACCAAATTTATAAGTTAATAAAACTCTTTTTTTTTTTAAAGTTTTGGGAGATGTGGTGGGAAGTTGGTGAGGGCAACCACAGTATGAAATAGAAAATAACCAAAAAGTAGATGGTACATAAAACGTAATGAACTCTGAACATATACAAACCACAGAGATGAACCTCAAGTGCCTTATATTAAGGAAAAGAAAGCCAGACTCGAACAGCATGATCCAATTTATATTATAGGCGAAGCTCTACAGGGACAGAGACTATAGGTACAGAAACAGATCAGTGGTTGCCAGGAGCAGAAGAAAGGAATAGACTACAAAGGGGCATGAAGAAAATTTACGGAGTGAAGGAACTGTCAAACACGGGTTGTGATGGTGTTTACCTGACCATATTCAATTATCAAAATTCATAGAAATATACATGTAAAAAGGAAAAATTTACTATATGTAAATTATACCTCATAAATTTCACTTCATAAAAATGGATGTTGTGCAATAATATTCTTCATATCCCTTATATAATCTTGAATGGATTTTCTTAGAAACTCTCTTTCCACATGGCCCTCACCTCCTGATTTACTCTAAAAGCAGAAATTCTAGCTCCTCTTTATCCTGTTTCCCATTTGCAGGCTCCCCAAACTCCTGTTTTCCTAATCCCTCAAAAATAATTCACAAATCTCTTAAAACTGAATGAGTCAATTCACTAAGATAATAATTAGCAGGCAGAGAGATTTTTGCTACCTACTCATTGATTTGAACCAAATCATAAATTTTTCTTGACCATAATCAACATTTTTTTCTTTCCTATTTTCTTTTAACACAAATAGAAGAACCATCTCTCAAAGAGTGATTTGCTGTCCATCTTTGGCATCTCAATGGCCTGTGGTTACATGTAGAGTCGTCCTTCCACTCTCCCAGTTCCAGATGTACTTTTCAACAAAGACCCTGCTTCCAAGTAGCAGGGTTTTCCTTCCCTGCTCAGCAGTTACCAAAAAAGGAAAGGATTAAGTACTAGAAAATTCATCTCCTATTTGAAATTTCTTTTCAAATTGTAATTTTTGGTTACCTAATCTCTCTTCAGTCACCAGGCATATTAACTGTTCAAAGGATAAAAGAACATACTGTATTATCAATTTATTTGCTCACTTTCCTCATAGATTACTATTTAGACAATAATTATATTCAGAACTGATTCTATATTAAGAGAAGAAAAAATGGTGTTAATCCAAAAATGAAAAATTTAAAAACTGCTTTGCACAGCTGCCTTTATAAGTGTTATAGTAGTCTCAAGCTTATGGATACAAATGAGATCACACTAATATCCCCAGCCTCTCCCGCCCAATAAACCATAACTCAGCCAGTCCCCAGGGGTGTCATTCCTTTTGGGAGACAATTCTCCATGGTCTCTAATATTTCTGCATGCCTTTTGAGCGAAGGCATTGACAGCTGTGCTCCCAAATATCTTATCAAGGATGTTAGTACATAAAGGGCCTTGGAAGATAAAGATAGTGTCTCTCTCTAGGGCAGTACACAGATTTCTTTCCTTGGAAGATAAAAATAATGTCTCCCTCCAGGACAAAAAAAGTTGGGCAGATTGACTAATAGCCCCTTGAAAAGAGTAGGGTTTCTAAGCTAGGAGTACTCAGCTGTGATGCAAACCTACTGCCTAGACCTCATCATATGGGCCATCCTGCTTAACCCTGTGGGATTTAGGGTGTGAGCAGAATAGAAGTGATCATGAAGCTCATGACTGTTGTTCCATCAGTAATAAGGTCTTTTGTTTCTGACCCAGGAGTTTCATGTCTTCTGCCAGCACTCATGAAACTGTGGCAACCTAACTTATTAACTGACAAGCAATGTAAAAATCTCAGACCCTTCATGGTTCTTGACACCACCATATTCATGAATCAATCCAATTCACATCTATGTTCCTCTCAGTGGGCTGGTACCACCTGCAAGCTTCTGGGTTGGTGCCTACAGTGCTGCATCTAGATCACAGCCCTATAGATCTCACCAGAAAACTGCCCAAACCACCACCATGTTACTGCACCAGAACTGCTGGCAATAGTTACCCTCAAGAAGCTGCTCTTTTTGTTGTGCTTCCCTAGGGCATTCTCTTTTTGATTTTTGAAGACTGCTACACAAACCACTGACGTCATTACCAACGACTGCCCTATTCAGGCCTTTCTGAGATGTTCTATTGCAAAATGGTAGGGAGACAACTTCTCTTTCCCCGTTGTGGGCTCTTCTGTACATGCTTCACAGCAGGGTTGCTTGGCCCTATTACAGTTCCATTTGGCTTTACAAATACATTGGCCTCTGTGTCCAGGATAAACACCCAGCGCTATCTGGTAGCTGGCTGAGGTGGGTTCAAGTAAAACCAACATAATGTAACCAGGATGATCTAGCCTCTCCAACTCTTAAATCCTATTGTTGAGTCAAGCCACATTTGATGCACACGCTCTTCTCTTATTAGCATATATTCTCTACAGAGAGCCTACAATAACCGCTAAATTAGAATAATTTGGATACTGTTATGAACTGAATCATGACTCCCCCCCATATTCATATTGAAACTCTAACCTTTACTGTGGTTGTATTTGGAGATGGGGCTTTTAATGAGGTAATTAAGGTTAAATCAAGTCATAAGGGTAGGACCTTAATCCCACAGGACAGATGACCTTATAAGAAGGGGCACAGAAATCTCTCTCTTTCCGCATGTATACAGAGGAAAGGCTGTATGAGGGCACTGAGAGTAGGCTTCTGTCTACAAACCAAGAAGAGGGCCCTCAAAAGACCAATTCTGATGGCACCTTTTTCTTGGAATTCTAGCCTCCAGAACTGTAAGAAAAAAAATTTCTTTTGTTTATACCATCCAGCTTGTGGTATTTTATCATGGCAGCCTGAGCTGACTAACACAGAAACTCCTGTGTCATGGCTTCCCACCGCCTCCTCCACAGTTCTACTACCAGGGCAAACCTTGAGTTAAAATAATTACTCATCAAGTGACTCTGGTTTTGGGGAATGCTTCATGTCAAACCCTGGACTACTGTGGGCTTCTATTTGCCCCATGTGGGACATATAATGTTTACTGATTTTTATTCTCTTTTAATAAAGCCTTTTATGCCTTCAAGATGGAGACATTTGAGACAGTGAGCTGGGCTATTCAAGGCAAAGATTTCACAAGCTGCTAACAAGAGGCTGATATTAATATTATAAGAATCATGACACTTAGGATTCAGCTTTGACATACAGGTCAAAGACAGTCTGAAACAGTAGTTTAAATATTTGCAAATAAAAAATCAATATGTCTTTCTACGAGTACATATGATCAGAGGAGCCCAGCACGCTCTGTTGCAAGAAATGGCATGAGCCACTGCCATGTTGCAAAACACCTGTGGGTTAACCGTATACTTCTCTTTCAAGGGCAGGCAGGCCTCATAAGACGAATGGAGCAGCATGTTTATTGCTTGTTAGTCCTTTCTTTGGGGGCTAGAACTCGCTCTCCCTGCTCCATCTCCTTGCAAAGAGGGGACATAAAGAAATATAATATCACCATTCTATTTTTATAACTAAAAATATTTTTCCCCAAACCTACACTATTTCAAGTACTACAAAACCATATCAAATATTTGATCCCAGTTAGGAAACATAAAATGCTATGATAGTAATCTTTATAATTATTATTCATTTTTATTCTGTCATATAATTTTTGTTTTTATATTTTACACCAAAATTGTATTATTTATACAGTCATAATATTTTATATATTTTTATAGAACTATGATATTAACAACACATATTTCATCTGGTTAGCTGTAAAATCATGGTCCAAAGTTCCCTAAGCATAAATCTGTATGACTCAATGGGCTATGTTACAACCTGTCACTAGGGCAAGAGGCTTGATGACCATTGCCTACAGTCTAGCACTGACACATCCGAAGTTTAAGGATAACATTGGTGACAATTTCCCCAAATGTAAAAATGTCCTTAAATTTATTAGCTCCTCTTTAAGAACTAATTAGGATTAAACTTATAATCCTCTTTTAGTATGTTTTCCTAGCACTTTGTTCTGATGGTGAAAATTTTTTAAGCATTATATATTTCATTGAATTGAGTCTTTACCCAACACTAAGCTTTGTCATTGAGAAAGAAAAACATTTTTGCAATAAGTTATAAGAATGAAGCATAATGCATATGAGAAAATTTATGATTTCTTTTTCCTCAGTAAAGGCAGTCTATAGATACTAGGTTAAATGTGGAAATAAACTACAAAACTAATTTAGTATGTGGGTATTTAAAATCAATTTATTTAACTGCAGAATATTGTAAAAGGTAAGTACATTCAATATCCATAGGTGAAAAAACTGAGTAATAGAGAAGTTAAATAACTTACCCAGTATATAAAACTAGGAGGTAACAAAGTTAAGATTTAAATCTAATGTTTGAAGCTACATTTCAAGACTTTCACTACTATAATATCCTAAAACAAATCCATATGAGCAAAAATTCATAGTTTCTCAAAATGAAACTATGGTAAAACAATAAATAGAAAACTAGAGATAAAATGTGATGTCTAAGGGAAATAAAATATTTTAGATGCCTCAAATATGAAACATATAAGCATCCAGTTCCAGAAACTTTTGGCAGATACAAAATTAGAAACTGTATGACCTATTTAATGAATATAAGCATCGAGGTGCAATAGTTACATTGAATAACCCATGATCAGAAACTGTGTTGGTTATTTTTGCCATAAAGATAAATCTCCAGTAAAACGCCCAATAAGGTTACCATTTAAATGGTAATGCTAATAATTACACTCTGTGTTCACATTTCATTGAATGCCATAATTTGTTTACTACACATTTCCCCTGTGGATAAAAGAAAATGCTTTTGTTCCTGTGAAAGTTCTTGATTATCATTTTTGAAACTTTGTTTAATAACTAGTTTGAATGGAACAACCCACAACATTTTTATGGAGGGGGTTTCTGAAACAAAAAATATATTTTCTATTTATTATGCAGATATCTATCCTGGGAAACAAAGCATCTCCTAAGTAATACAATCAGCCAAAATCTTACAATTCTCAGGAAAAAAAAAATGGCTGCCATGTGTAACTGTAAGGTATTCTTTCATATGTGGCTAAAATTCAGTACTACAATCTTTAACCTCTGAGGTAAATAACTAACTTTTATGTAAAATTGTATTTGTTTTAGTTTAACACGTTAAGTGTAGAGACCAGAATACATTTGTCTTTGGCAGATGTCAAGAGATTACACATTTTATATTTCATAACTGAGACATGCATATGTATTTTGTTCATCAGAAGAATGGAAAGATGCACAAACTCAACATTTTATTTTATCTCTTAATATTCAAGATAAAGAAGATGACTTTGTACAGCTCCAGAAGAAACGCCTCAAAAGCAGAGAGGAACACCAGTTGCTTAGATAAGCATCGCCATTGGCATGTGCTAGTTTGGGATATTTTTGTTTTGTTTTCAAAATAAAATTTTTGTCAGTAATTTAACATTATTAACATTATTACAAAGAAGAGCTTGTGAACACTATGATTTCCTTAACAACCCATTTCTTTCAACCTTCTTGTTAAGAAAGAAAGAAGAGAGAGAAAGGAAGAAGGAAGGGAAGGAAGTAAATGATGGAGAAAGAAAGGAGAAAAAAAGGAGGAAAGAAACAAAAAATAAAACAACAAAATAAAAAGACATTCTTCCCAAAAACCAATACTCTCTACCTTCAGCAATTTCTTCCCTACTTTCCCATTTAGTGTCATCATTTTCTTAAGCGGTTGCTAACAGAGTGAAGAACACGACTAAGAAAGGGTATGTTAGGCTTGGTTAGTTGTCCATGGTTCATAGAACACCACTGCCTTCTTTCAGTGTCAGAAGCAATTCTGGTTCAAATAAAAGTGTGGCCTCTCAGGGCTGTCAGCACTGCCACTTACTCAGTCAAAGACACAGTATGCTTCCCTTTTACTTACTTTGAGTCTTGCTGAACTTACATGCATTGGGAACACACCAGAATTCTGTGTTCTCAGGGCATCACCTATCAATGGGGAGGCAAGGAATGGCAGTGAACATATTTCACGTATTTCCTCTACTATTGTGTATGTTCCATTCTCCGATGGGACTTCGTTTACAAAACAGAAGTTCAAAGATACAATTATGAAGAATTTCAAGATGGTGACAGCAGAACATTAAACTAAACATAGGTCCTTTTAAACCTGGGACCCTTTGAGACTACACAGGTTGCACATACAGGAAGCCAGCCCCGATTTCATAGGTAGATAAGTAGGTAGATAGATAGAGGGAGATCGTAGAGAAGGCTTCTTTAAAAGGTAAAAGAAACCTCAAGAGAATAAAAGTGATGAGAAGTGATCAAAATATGAATATTGATTTAAAAGAAAAAAGAAATCAAAAGAAATTGAAGGTCTGGGGCCTGAGAAACTAAAAAGATGGAGGTATTATTTAATCAAACAGGGACTACTCCAGGAGAAGGTGGTTTGAGATATGAGAGATAACAGAAGTTCAATTTTGGATGAATTAAGTTTAAGTGCCTGCTATGCATCCAAGTGTAAAACTCAATTAGGCAGTTAGATATGTGAGTATGTGGAGTAGAGAAGATATCTAGCTGGAGATTTAATTTGAGAGGAGTAGGCACAGTGGTGACATGATATTTAAAGCCATGAGTGGTGAGAAAAGCTGATGTAAGAAGTACAGAAGAGGAGAAGAGAGAGGGTTAAAGACTCAGATTTGGCACACTCCAATATTTATATATCAAAGAAATGACATGTGACCTACAATGGAAACTTGAAAACTAGTTTTGGCAAATGACAATCTCTCCAAAGTTACTCATCTGTAAAATAAGGGTGCTAATACTTCTTAAGATTGCTAGGGAATGAAAGATAAAAAATAGTATCTTAACTGTCTAAAGTATCAACAACATTGCCTCCTTACTCCAACTACAGTGTCTCCCTCCTCTTGTTCATTTCCTATGCTCTCCCCATAGAACTCAATAAACAACCACAACAAAAAACCTAAATCTATTCATATATTCATTTGTATTACCACTGTTTGCTTTCCTAATACCTTCAATTACTGTTCAATTGTCCAGGACAGGAAACATGTCTTATTCATCTTTGTAACTCTACCATTAAACATATTGCCTGGAAATGAAAGACACTAATATTAAAAAAAAAAAAAAAAGAATGTATTCTCATCAAACAAGGTCATTCCATGGCCATAGAGAAGACTTTTACACTAATGATAACTTATATAATTGTCTCAAAGGACTAGATGCTGAATGTAGGAGAATATGGCATCTACTCCTGTTCTAAGTTGCTAAGATTTGAATTGTATATAGCTAAGTGAATATATATATTCAATAAATATATATGGCAAAACTAAAAGTTAAAAATTGACCCTAATATTTCTTTCAAATGATCTTTGATTCAAGTACGTATCCTTTGATTAAGGGGAGATCAGAGGCCGATGACATCTAGGAATACTGGCCACCCTAGAGATAGGGCCAGGACACAACTGGGAGTAAAAAAGAAACCACTCTGAATATATAAACAACAGGGATTGAAATGCAAAGAAATGGCTAGACAAATAGTGGAAAAACAACAACAACAATCAGCAAACAGGAGACCAAAAGGGAATCCAGACACTCGCAACAAAAGGAACCCCTTACAGTCCCCACCATCAGACTGAAGGAACAAAGGGAGGAGGTGGTTTTACTAGGGCCAAGGGACCAGTGTCATCTGGTAGAAGCCAAGGATTTGTTCATAGTAACTGGTCAGCACATTCTTTCTACATAAGACAGTGTTCCTCAAATTTTGTGTGCATAAAAGTTACATGGGCAGTTGCATAAAATGAAGACTCCTAGGAATCACCATCAAAGATTCTGATTCAGTAGAATCTGATTCAGTGGTATCAGGCCTAAGAATATGTATGTTTGACAAATATTATTGGTGATTTCAGTGTAAGTGGTCCATGAGCCACATCTGTAAATGTACTGTTAAGGAGACATTTCATGGAAGATCAAATTAGAACAAAACTGCTTGTTGAGAAAGAAATCAGTCCAACGTTGCATGGGGAGTGATGGGGTAGAGAATGTTTAGAATGGATTAATTTCATACTTCCTTTAAAGCCTGGTTCCTCCATTTCCTTTTCTTACACCCTGTGTTGATCACATTCCACTTATCTCAAATAAACCATTCGTACATAAAGGTATATATTAACTACACTAAATTTCAAGTGATAGAGACAGACACAGATCACCTCAGGATTTCGTATCAAGTGACTCAGGAGGGTAAGGAGCAAAGGAAACTATTTTAACAGTTGCACAACTGCTCCTGTAAAATTTAAAATTTAAATCATTATTTAGGACATCATGTCTAACATCAACCGTGGTGATCCAATTAAAGGTCTAGTGACCTAGTCTTTTTCATATTCTCAGATAGAGGGGTTTGCACCTCTATTTCCTTAGCCATTCTCATGACTTAACTGCTCTTATTACCTCCCTCTTTCCATGTCTGTTTTATCTTTTCTCCATGTCTGCATCTTCCTCAAATGATACATTCATTGCTAACTCTGATCTAAAGTTATCTATAGTTTCCAAGCTCCCCCAAAATGTTGCAATCAAGTAAATTAGGTAACATCCTTCATGGAGCCTATAATAAGCAGAGGTCTCAGATTTGTTTAGACTCTTCAGTAAGAATCACATTCCAGTCCTGCTTTTATTAAGACTGAACAGCCCCATGTTTCTTCATATAATATCAATGGACAGTCATTCTTGTAATTTCAGCAAATAACTAATTATATCAATTTTATTTTGATTTTTTTTTCAAATTCCCTCAGAATTATGGACACTCCACTGTTAAACCCATGTGTTAACCAACCATTCTCTACACACAATGAATTAGCTACTACTCAAATGTTTCACATAAAGGTGTTCTCACTATGTAATCTGTCTGCCTTTTCTATCATTGCAGATCATTCATTATCTGAAGGATTTTCCTTATAAGTAGCAGCAACTGCTTCGTTAAAACTTTAATACATACAAGTGATGCCTGAAAGATTTATAGAATACATAGAATCTATTTTTTTTCTCCAACAGAATAGCTACTCAAATATTTAAAAGCATCTACTGTGGCTCTCCTAAATCTTTTTATCTCCAGACTAAAATCCCCCACTTCCTTTCATCTTTCCTCATGTGTCAGAGTTTTCAGATTCCTCACTGTTCTGAACACTGTTCTGCCAATATTTCTTTTACATTGTGATGTATAGTGTTAGAGAAATTATTCCAAGTGTGAACTGCATAGTAGACGGAATGAATAACCTTCTTATCTGGACATGAGACATTGATAAACACAATGTAATACCATATCATGATAATATTTTCAGTGGTATGATCAGAGTGTTGACGCACGCTGAGCTTGTCATAATCAACAAAAACACAAGAATTTTCTATTCAAAGGTGCTATCGTATCAGTTTTTCCCAGTCTTTACCTACATCATTTATTGTTTTATTCTAACTAGTAAAGGCGGATACTGACATTTGTTCCTTTTAAATTTCATAATATTGATTTAATTCTCTTATTTGTTTTTATAACAATGATTTGAAATGTTACAATCATTGAATCTTAGAACGGAAAAACAATTTAATTTTATCTGTATAATCAAAATAAAGCAAAATGGGGCTTCCCTGGTGGTGCAGTGGTTGAGAGTCCGCCTGCCTATGCACGGGACACGGGTTTGTGCCCTGGTCCGGGAGGATCCCACATGCCGCGGTGCGGCTGAGCCTGTGCGTCCAGAGCCTGTGCTCCACAACGGGAGAGGCCACAACAGTGAGAGGCCCGCGTACCGCAAAAAAATAAAATAAAATAAAAATAAAAATTAACAGAATGGACAAGATAATCTCTTTAGTCCAGGGTTGACTGATCTTCCCTATACATCAATTCTGTGATTCCTTAATCCTATATTCTAGCCATGCATGTGCCATATGAATATTTGATAACTACAGTGAACCTAATTTGCTTCCCAGTTATTCAAAACTTGAAAAAAAATAATATTGCCTCTAATGTTTAGAGCATCTCTGAGGCAGACAGCTGAAATCATTATTCACGTTCTAAGAGTCACTGATGTCAAAGGTTTGCTTAAGAAATTAAAGGTAGTATAATACACAGCAAGAAACAGAACAGAACTAATCTAGACAGACAAAAAGTAGTCCTAGGAAGGGAGGAAAGGATTATAACGGCGCATGAGGAACCTTTTAGGATGACGGATATATTTATTATCTTGATTGTGGTTGTGGATGCACAGGTGTATTCTAATGTCAAATTTATCAAATTGAACTATATTAATATTTGCTGATTATTGTACACCAGTAATATTTCCAAAAGCAATTAAAATATATTACTGAGGGATCCAAAGGTCTTTGTTCATGTTAATTATATCTACCAATATTACTGAATAGGTGATTAAAATTGAGAAAGTTTAAAATATTTTTAGTTATTCATTTAAAAATTTTATAATAATTTCATTACATGCTAATATTTAAAATAAACTATTTTCCAAAATAAAAAGTTAGTGAAAATAGGGATAATATTTTACATTTTTGCAAATCTCTTATTACATCTAACAATAGAAAGGAACTGGATTTCATACACTTTGACTTTCAATATATTGCTAAATGTTGTATCAATTGATGTGTCTCAAGAAGTTACAGCCTCACACAGATTCATAGCTGGAAATGAGAGGAGCATTTTAATAGCCTTTTCAGATAATTCTGAATATTCTTTGATGCTGCACCAAAACTCAACAAGTGATCGCTTCTTAAAGGTGCACTGAAATGTGAAAATTCAAATTATATCAATAAACTTTTATATGCTCTGTTACTTTAAAATCCATTGGATTCATTGTACATTAAATAGATTTTACCCATGCATGAATGTGTGTCATGCACTGTAAATGTGAAAAAATACTGATTCTCTGAGACCTTCAGTTCTTTCCAAATTATGACCCATTTTATTTTACAATAGCAAAATGACGAATTCCAGTTCCATCTTGAGAACGGAGACTATTTCCTCTCTGTTTCACTATTGCTTTCTTGGTCCTGGAGGTGATATTCTGATTCAGTAAGGTAAAGTACGTAAGCAAATCTTTAACTTATGGTATGGTTATCTATTCTTTTATTGATAGAGACTGTTTCAATACAAAATGTACACTTATAACATCTTGCTATGGAATATGAGGCTTTCAACATCTGCTTCCTTATGTATATCTGCAGCCTTTTTACCATCTTATTTACTACATTCAAAGATTCCTGACTTCAACTTGTTTGTACACATTTCCTTGATTTTCCACATATGTAAGTATCTTACTCCTTTTGACCAGAGAACTCTAACTGTCTGAAAGGATGAGATTGTTAGCCATTATTTGAGATAAGCCTCTTTAACCACGCAGAATGAGGTAAGGGTTTATTTTATGTGGTGTATACCAGCTGATCCTACCACTTTCTTAGTCTTCCCATAAAGTTAAGGAAAGGTGCTCCTTCCAGCAGGATGCAGGCAAGCACAGGGCTTGGTAAGCCGATAGTACCTTATGCAATAAGAAACAGGCATATCTTCCTCTCATTGGATACAACCTCCAAAAGGCACAGGGCTGAGAGGAAGAATTGGCTTGGATTTTAACCGCACAATTTGCAAAATATACAAAATTCTTTCTGGATGTCCTGATCCTTTCATAGCACTTTTCATTTGCACCCTACAAAGTCATGTCTCCAGATAAACTCTAAGCACCCTGAGTAAAGACTTTCTGCTTGATTTACATCCCCAAGATGCGGCACAACAACTGACACACTAGAAGCGCTCACCAAATGGGTACTGAATGAGTGAGCATTTGGTAAAACATGTCAAGATGGAAATCTACATACAAGAAGAAATGACACTCATCAGGAACTTCTTTTCGAAAGAAGTCTTTTTATGTCATGGTATATATGTATTTTCCCTCCACTGCCAAATTCATCACACCATCAACCTTCATAGGATAGATTTGTGTGGAAAGATAATGCATTAAAATGAAACTATTCAAGGGAAAGCATTTTTTTCTTTTCAAAATGACCATGTAAAACATGAAAAAACAGATAAATAAATATATTTAAAATATTAATTTGGCTAGTGATGGAATGAGAGAAAAACAGCAATTTTCAAATCTGCTCTGGATTAACAAGGTTCAGAGGAAGTGAGACACCATGAAAAGAACATAGACTGTCATCCTTGACAAGTGTGTTTACGAGTCCAGCCTCAGTTACTTTCTGACCACGTGAACTACAGCAGATTGCCTAACCAATCTGATCCCAGTTTGTCATTTGTAAAACAAATGTATATTTACCTCCATAGTAGGGTTGTAGCAGTGATTCAAAAAACAAATGATACATGTAAAATAACTAAAACAGTATTCAGCACATTATAGATACAAAATATTTGGTAGTTCTTCATAATTACTTATATTTTCCTCATACTATTAAAGGTAAAAACTCCATGGGAAGAGAAAATAAATTTTAGATATGAAATTCAAAAGCTGAAATTCTTGATTATGTTTATTTGTCATTTGTCTTGAACATTTCCTCAAATTACATTTTCATATCAGTGACAAACGCATGAAAAGGTGTACATTTTAAAAATACATCTAAATCAATAGTGTTTAAAAATGCATATTATATTTTATTTGGTAGTGCATTTGCCTTCAAATAACCAAAAGCATAACAAATAGCAACTTGAAAAATTACAGTTTGTTTCATATAACATGAAGTTTTGAGAAGAGGCAGGCTAGAGCTGGTGAAGAAGCTCAATATGGAAAGAGGAACACAATACCTTTCTCTCTTTCTTCTCCACCCATCGCTTGCTTTGTGGCAATCATCAGTGAAAAGTGTGTTAGGAAGGTCTCTTGACTGAGACCAACTATAATGTATACTACAGCAAGTAATCAAACTACATTTACATGTTTTCATATAAATGTTTGAGACTAAATTTAAACACATTTACCAATATTCTATATTGTACTTCTTGCTCAACTTGCTTTTGTACTTTAACACTGAAAAATGTCAATTGCAAAAAAAAAAAAAAAAATATATATATATATATATATATATATATACCCATTATGTCAACAAATATGCAATTAGAATATTGTGGATTTAACAAGTATTGAAATGGATATCAGCTTTATTTTGGTAGATCTAGTCATTCAAAATTGATTTTAGTTTACATGAATTATTGTCATTTCAAACGGTTTACAGGACTTACAAAATATCTTAGATTTAAACACTAAATATTTTTAAAAAAAATCACGTAAATTTTTATTAACTGTTAACTTGTGAGTAATATGTAGATAATCATCAATATTTTATAACAACATGATAGTCCTTAAAATAGTTGCAGATGAGAGTAGGGAATATATACAGTGAGAATAAATTAGGTTTACCGTAAAATCTGATGCCACTAGGGATGGAATAGATTTCTGACTAAATTTCTGAAAGAGTTATCAGTAGATCAGAGAGCTTTATAAGTGGGTGTACTTTTGTATTAACATCAAATCTTTTGACAACAATTTATAATATTTATAATTTGTTTACCATGTACTTACAAAAGTGATGTTTGATCATGTTGTCACTTGTCAAAAGCTAATATATTCTATGCATATTACAATAAAAGGAGACAGCCAGATTTGAAATATGACATAACTTTAAAAACTTTCAACAGTGTCATATCCTTTATTTAATCAGTCAGCCTTTTTTCTTCCTCTCTAATATTCCTAGTATTTTCCTCTTCATCACCCATTAATTTAATCCTTATTTAAGTAGGAGTCATTATGAAACTATCATAATAGCTTTACTTTCTTTGATTTTAGAAGAAAACCAAATATTTCAAATAGTTCAATTTACCCCATAATTTCTTAAAAGCATGTTACATTCACATTATTTCCCTTGTTATTTTTTTTCTTTTTTCTTCTATGCTACATTTTGAGACTTTTCAAATCTTTCATTTGCTTTTATTAATTTATAAATTATTTATCCTGTTCCTGAGGATTTTTTGTATTCTGGGGGAAAAAGAAACATGAAATTGTATGTACAGAAAAGTAGTTTTAGAGGTAAAATTGTCATTATATGCAGATGACATGATACTATATATAGAAAACCTTAAAGAAAATCCACACAAAAACTATCAGAACTGATATATGAACTCAGCAAGGTAGCAGGATACTAGATTAACATGCAGAAATTGGTTGCCTTTCTTTACACTAACAATGAAATATCAGAAAGGGAATATAAAAAACAATGCCTTTTAAAACTGCACCAAAAATAAAATAAAATACTTAGGAATAAACCTGATCAAGGAGGTAAAAGACTTATATGTTGAGAATTTTAAAACATTAATAAAGGACATTGAAAATGATTCAAAGAAATGGAAAGATAGCCCATGATCTTGGACTGGAAAAGTTAATACTGTTGAAATGGCCATACTACCCAAAGCAATCTACAGATTTAATGCAATCCCTATCAAATTACCCATGATATTTTTCACAGAACTAGAACATATAATCCTAAAATTTATATGGAACCATAAAATATCCAGAATTGCCAAAGCAATCCTGAGGAAAAAGAACAAAAGAGGAGGCATAACCCTCCCAAACTTCAGACAATACTACAAAGCTACAGTAATCAAAACAGGGTGGTATTGGCACAAAAACAGACATATGGATCAATGAAACAGAATAGAGAGCCCCAAAATAAACCCACATACTTACAGTCAATTAATCTTCAACAAAGGAGGCAAGAATATACGATGGGGAAAAGACAGTCTGTTGAGCAAGTGGTGTAGGGAAAGTTGAACAGCTCATGTAAATCAATGAAGTTAGAACACACCTTCACACCACACATCAAAATAAACTCAAAACGGTTTAAGACCTAAATATAAGACATGACACCATAAAACTCCTAGAAGAGAACATAGGTAAATCATTCTCTGACATATTTCGTACCAATTTTCTTAGGTCAGTCTCCCAAGGCAATAGAAATAAAAGCAAAAATAAACAAATGGAACCTAATTAAACTTATAAGCTTTTGCACAGCAAAGGAAACTACAAACAAAATGAAAAGACAACCTACGTACTGGGAGAAAATATTTGTAAATGATGCAACCAACAACGGCTTAATTTCCAAAACATACAAACAGCTCATATAGCTCAATAACAAAAAAACAAACTAACAACCCAATCAGAAAACAGGCAAAAGACCTAAATAGACATTTCTCCAAAGAAGACATACAGATGGTCAATAGGTACATGAAAAGATGCTCAACATCACTAAGTATCAGAGAAATGCAAATCAAAACTACAATGAGGTATCACCTCACACTTGTCAGAATGGCCATCATCAAAAAGTCTACAAATAATCAATACTGGAGAGGGTGTGGAGAAAAGGGAACCCTCTGCACTGTTGGTGGGAATATAAATGGGTGCAGCCACTATGGAAAACAGTATGGAGGTTCCTCAAAAAACTGGAAATAGAGTTGCCATACGATCCAGCAATCTCATTCCTGGGCCTATATCTGGACAAAACTATACTTTGAAAAGATACATGCACCCCTATATTCATTGCCGCACTATTCACAATAGCCCAGACATGGAAACAACCTAAATGTCCATCATCAGATGAATGGATAAAGAAGATGTTGTACATATGTACAAAGGAATACTGCTCAGCCATTAAAAAAAGAATGAAATAATGCCATTTGCAGCAACATGGATGGATCTACAGACTATCACACTAAGTGAAGTAAGTCAGAAAGAGAAAGATAAATACCATATGATATCCCTTATATGTGGAATCTAAAATATGACACAAATAAACTTGTCTATGAAACAGAAACAGACTCACAGATATAGAGAACAGACGTGGTTGCCAAGGGGTAGAGGGGTGGGGGAGGGATGGTTTGGGAGTTTGGGATTAATAGTGCAAACTATTATATATAGAGTGGATAAACAACAAGGTCCTACTGTATAACACAGGGAACTATATTCAATATCCTGTAATAAACGATAATGGAAAAGAATATGAAAAAGTATATAAATGTATATACATGAATAACTGAATCATTTGCTGTATAGCAGAAATTAACACAATATTGTAAATCAACTATAATAAAATACCATTTTTTTAAAGAAGTTGTTTTGTATAGATGCTAGGTGGTGGCATTGATGGGGGTCATGGAAGCTAAAGAGATGGTACAGAGAAGTAGAAGGACAGAAAAATACATTGGCTTATGAGGAAGTATCAAACCAGATAAGCTAATATGTAGAGATATAAGACTAAGTGATTTATATGTAATTTTTTTCAGCTTTATTGAGGTATAATTGACAAATAAGATATTTAAAGTGTACATGATGATGATTTGATATATGTCTACATTGTGAAAGGATTCTTCCCATTTAGTTAATTAAATATCCATCACTTCAAATATTTGTTTTATTTACTTGATTTGTTCAGAATATTTAAGCTCTGCTCTCTTAGCAAATTTCAATTATACAATACACAATGCAAAATTGGTCAGTGATGAGAAAGAAGGAAATCCTGTTGTTTGTGACATGGATGGACCTTGTGGTCACCATGTTAAGTTAGATAAGTCAAACGGAGAAAGACAATACTGCACGCTATGAATAGAGTAGGGTGGGGCCCAAGGACAGCCTCTTCATGCATAGGCATTAGGCAGAAGGCAAAGCCACCTCCTTGTTTTGCATTTAATGAGGGCATGACACATAGGGGAATCTCATTTAAAACAGAACTTTGTAGCATCTTAACAAGAAACCCTGACCGTGAGAATTGTGAAGCACGTGCAATAAAACTGCACAGGTTACTGATGACCCGGTACCACCTTCCACATGTGGTGCCCCACTAGTAAGGGAAAATTTAAGGGAAACAGCTCTTAGAGCATATGTACGGTGGCTGTAGGAGAAAAAAGCTCAGGACCCGGAGCTGATGCAGCCTGGTGCAGTCCAGGTCACACCTCAACCTTCCCCTCAATGAATATTCCAACTGTAATCAAAAAGATCCCCACCCGGGCTTCCCTGGTGGCGCAGTGGTTGAGAGTCCGCCTGCCGATGCAGGGGACACGGGTTTGTGCCCCAGTCCGGGAAGATCCCACATGCCGCGGAGCGGCTGGGCCCGTGAGCCGTGGCCGCAGGGCCTGCGCGTCCGGAGCCTGTGCTCCGCAACAGGAGAGGCCACAGCGGTGAGAGGCCCGCGTACCACAAAAAAAAAGACCCCCACCCATGCAAAAGGCTAAAAATAAGATAAAAGGGGGATCAAAAACCCTCACTCTGACATGCCCGTACTCTTCTCCTCTGAGTGTGTAACTTTAGCTTCTGCCCTGAATAAACCACTTCTTTTGTACTCTTTGTTCCCCAGCCTCAGTCCTTATTTTTCCTTAGTGTTTTGTGTTCCTTGCTCAAATTTTTTTGAATGAGTTGAACAAGAGCCTCAACATTTGATAAAGCTTTTCCAGTATCACTATCACTTATATATGGAATCTAAAAAATATTTCAAACTCATATAATTTTTGAGAATAAAACCATACATGGTCATTCCAGTGATGTCACCATTTTTTTTAAACTATCATTCACATGGAAGGTGAAATTCTGAGACAGAAAATTAGAAATGAAATTTAATTATATTGAAGTCTTCTTCAGGAAATCATTAACATATTACACTTCACAAATATGTAAAGCTTTACTAGTTATCATAAAAGAATATTTGTATGGCTTCCAATAAATATAACTCATTCAATTTATATGACTTCTGTTTTTTACTCCTCATATACAAGCCATTGAAAAATGAAGTGAAACATTATATATGCTTTTTTCAAAGCTTTCTCAAAGTTATAGCACATCACACTACATTTTTTTCCTCAAACTGTGCAATTTGAGTGAGCTTTTTAACCTCTGAAAAGTAATGGTCAGAAGTTTACTTGATTATTCAGAGCAAAATGTTTTTCCTAGTATTGGTTTCACTGAACGAATACACAATTAATTGTATCAAACTGAGACAGGTTCCAAACTCACAGACAGCAGAAAATATTAGCAAAAGAAGTCAGAAGAACAATTAATGAAATATTTTAAGAGATAAAATACTTTTTGAATGTCTTTAACAAAATTAATATTTTAAATAAATGTAACATTGTCATTATATCCATTATTTTGCTTTTTCTTTACCTTTTTAACAGCTTTATTAAGATAACTAATATATCAAAAAATATGACTCCTTCCAAGTGTACAAATAGTTTTTTGTATAGTCACAGTTGTGATCCTTTAGCACAACCTAATTTTAGAACATTTTCATTACCTGAAAAGAAAACTTGTACCCTCCAGTTAGTAGCTTCCCATTCAACAACTCCTCCCAACCTCACTACCCCACAACACACATAGATAGCCCTACCTTCTGTCTCTATAGTTTTGTCTATTCTGGATATTTTAAATAAATGGAAATCATACAATTCCCCTGTATAGAACCATATAAACGAAAGCTAATGTTTTGAAGTTTCATCTGTATCATAGCATGTACCAGCACTTCATTTCTTCTAATAGCTGAATAATATTCCATTGTGTGGATACACCACATCTTTTTTTTTTTTTTAACATCTTTATTGGAGTATAATTGTTTTACATTGTTGTGTTAGTTGCTGCTGTATAACGAAGTGAATCAGCTATACGTATACATATATCCCCATTATCCCCTCCCTCTTGTGTCTCCCTCCTACCCTCCCTATCCCACCCCTCTAGGTGGTCACACAGCACGAAGTTGATCTCCCCATGTGATGCAGCTGCTTCCCACTAGCTATCTATTTTACATTTGGTAGTGTATATATGTTCATGCCACTCTCTCACTTCGTCTCAGCTTACCCTTCCCCCTCCCCATGTCCTCAAGTCCATTCTCTATGTCTGCGTCTTTATTCCTGTCCTGCCCCTAGGTTCTTCAGAAATATTTTTTTTTTACCACATCTTTTAAAATATATTCCTCAGTTGATGAACATGCAGCTTGCTTCTTGTTATTATGAATAATGCTGATATGGACATTTGTGTACAAGTTTTTTGTTTGAACACCTATTTTCAGTTCTCTTGGGTATATACCTAGGAGTGGAATTGCTGAGTCATATAGTAACTTTACATTTAACATCTCAATGAATAGCTAAACTGTTTTCCAAATTGGCTGTACCATTTTAAAATCCAACCAGCAATAGATGAGTATTCCAATTTCTCCACATCCTTTCCAACACTTGTCTTAATTAGCCATCTTAGTGGTTGTGAAGAGGTATCTCATCATAGTTTTGATTTTATTCTCCTAATGACTAATGGTGTTGAGCATCTTTCATTTGCTTATCTTTCATTTGTTTATATTCTTTGGAGAAATATCTACTCAATCATATTGCTTATTTTTAAAACTGGGACCTAGCACAGTATTACAAATAGTAGATGCTCAATAAATATATGTAGAATAAATGGGAATGGCTTTGCTATTTATAATTATTATGGCTAATTAATGGATGTTAAGTTACAAATATAATTCCTTTAAAAGTTTGATTAAACATCAGAATAAACATTTTGAATGATAGGACGCTTATTAATTTTGCAGCTCACGTTGTATATAAAAACAAGTCAATAAATAATGCCTCATAACATCCCAAATATGATGAAAAACTTAAATCCACAGAAGCTTAACAAACCATAAGCAGAGTAAAAAGAAATAAAATCACATCTAGGCAAATCATACTCAAACTGCTGACCAAAGATAAATATAAAGCCTGAAATCAGCAAGAATGATTAATCCAGATAAAATTAAGATGGGGAAAAAGAGAAAAACACACAGTAAGTTTATACATATAAACCCAAATTTTTCAGAATTGCATTGAATGTTAAGTGGTCCAAATACTCCAAAAACCGGGTATCAATCTGAATAGAAAACAAGCACAAAATATAACACTGTATGTCAAGTATACTTCAATGAAAAAACAAAATAAGCACACAAACCTAATTCTATGTTGCTTAAGCGAGATAAAGACACAAAGATTGAATATGAAAAGGTGTAAGTAGATATAACAGAAAACATTAGCCAAAAGTAAGCTGGTAGTTATATTAATATCATAGAAATTAGATTTTAAATCAAGAAGCATTATTAGAGAAAAAGAGAGATGCCATAACGAAAACAAATCAGGGGAAAATAGAACAGTTCTAAATCACTGCATGTGTAATCACAAAGCCATAAAACAAGAGAAGAAAGAAAAAAATCCACAAGCATAGTAGCATAATTTATCAAGCTTCTCTGTCAATAATAGAACAAGACCAAAAATCTCTAAGTATATAGAACATTTAAAATCTATGATCAACAACTTGGTCTAATTTATATATATATGTATACATATATATGTAATATCCCCACAGTATCCTTAGATTTAAATGAAATCTCAAAGTCCCAGCAAGTTAAGATATAAACAAGTTGATTTGAAAATTCATATAGAATTAGGAAGAGCCATAAATAGCCAAAATAATCTTGAAAAAGAAAGAAACAAAATATTGGACTTATACCACCACAAATCAAAAAACATTATAAAGTTACAATAACTAAAAGAATGTAACAGGATCGGTAAATAGACCAATGGAATAGAATAGGGTCAAGAAAAACACCCACACGTACATACTTATAAAAGTATTACTGCAATTCACTTACAAAATGTGCACTTTCCAAAATACTGCTATATTATTAAAAAAAAAAACAAACAGGGCTTCCCTGGTGGCGTAGTGGTTGAGAGTCCGCCTGCCAATGCAGGGGACATGGGTTCGTGCCCCGGTCCGGGAAGATCCCACGTGCCACGGAGTGGCTAGGCCCGTGAGCCATGGCTGCTGAGCCTGCGCGTCCAGAGCCTGTGCTCCACAACAGGAGAGGGCACAACAGTGAGAGGCCCGCATACCACAAAAAACCAAAAAAAAACCCAGAAACTAAAAAACAGACAAAATACTCTAGATTATTGTTGATCTAACAGTGAAATTTTAAACTTAACAATAAACTGTGCTATGCAACACAGTAACCACTAGTCACATGTGGCTATTTAACTTTGAATTAAAAATTCAGTTTATCAGTAGTAATAGCCACTTTTCAAGATATTGATATATACATGTGGTTAGTGACTGCTGTATTAACAGATTTGGAACATTTCCATCATCATGAAAATTTCTGCTGGTTAGCTTGGTTCTAGAAGAAAACAATGGAGACTACCTTTATGGCTTGGGATAGCAAAGATTTCTTAAATAGAAAAGAGAAATGCTAACTACAAAGGCAATTACGATGATAAATTAAAATGTCTTAAAATTAATAACTTTTGTTGATCAATAGATGTCATTAAGAGAGTGAAAAGGCAACTCAGCAAGCTTCAGAAGATATTTTAATTACATGTATCTGACAATTAAGTTGTATTTAAAGAGCATGTATTTTAAAGGATTCTTATAAATCAGTAAGAAAAAGACAGTAAACCTAATAGAAAAATAAGGAAAAGACCTAATGGGCACTTCACAGAAAAGATACCAAATGTCCAACCAACAAAAAGTGTGTTCAACATCATTAATCATCAGGGAAATTAAAAATTAGATCCATAGATCTACTACATGCACACACATATTCTCTCTCTCTCTGTCTCATACACACACACACACACACAAACCGAAATAACTACAAATTGAAAGACTGACAGCATCAATCATTGAAGAGGACCTAATTATAACTCTAATAGTCGGCTAGTAGGAGGTAAATTCATACAACCACTACAAAAAACCTAGCGGTATCTAATAAAACAGAATGTATACCTATTCTATGACCAAACAGTTCCATATGTACATATTTTTTTCAATAGAAATGTTTGCATGTGTGTTATGAAGGACATGTACTCAAATGTTCATGGCAGCATTATTCATAATAGCTCCTAACTTGAAACTGTTTAAATGTATGTTAATAGTAAAATAAACAAATACATTGTACTATATTCATATAATGAAATGTTAATTATTAATGAAAATTAATGAACCATGCTACATGTAAGTACACGGATAAATCTTACAAACTTACACTGAAGGAAATACATGAGAACAAAATGATACTATATAAATCTAGTTATATAAATTTTTAAAACAGGAAAAACTAATCCATGCTGTTAGAAGTCAGGGAAGGTAGTTTCCTTTCAACACTATAATGACTGGGAAGTAGCACAAGGTGGCCTTCTTTAGTCTGGCTATATGGTTATGTCTTTTTTTTTTTTTTTTTTTGGTGGTGGTTAAATGAATTGGTAGCATTGTGGTATTTATTTATTTAGCTGTGTACTTAATGTTTGGGTAATTTTCTGTGTGTATATTATACCACAATAAATTATTTGTAAAGCTACATCATGTAATTGGGTATTAGCTCCATGTAGAAAATATTTTGCTAAAGAAGTTTCACTTGAAGCAAATCTTCAGAGTAACACACAACTAATTTATAATGAACACCACCAAACTCCCTAACTACATAACCTGTAAGAAGCTAAGAAAGCTCTGTCGGTAGAAGTTTGGAAGTATTATTTTAATGATAACTGGCAAGGTAAATGTTCCTACAGACCATGATGATTAGATGGATAGACAGAAAGACAGATAAAATATAGGTGGCTTACATGATATTAAATATATGACACTATAATGTATATATATAACATTATGATATATGTGGCATTATAGATATATATGGCATTATATATGTATAATACTAAATTTATTATAGTAGATATAACACATATATACATTAATACTAATGATTCTTAAGATCATCCAAGAGATTACTGATCACTGAATGATTTTTTAAAAATCAATTTTGTTTTAATGAGCATTAAAACACAAAGTTCAATTTCTAAACAAGCAAAACGTTTACAATGACCAGTAAGTCTCCCTTCTACATTTTCCTCCTAGATCCCTCCTAGGAAATAACTGCTATGAACACTTTCTTGTTAATCCTTCTACTCTTTCTATATACTTTCCCACACACACTATTCTACACTTTATTTCCCCCAAAATAAATAAATCTAGTGCATTTTTATACATACAGATCTGTTTCATTCATTTTAATGGCTATGTAAATTCTATCGTATTAATATACCACAATTCATTTAACTAGTTCTTTGCTGACAGATATTCAGCTTTCCCAAATCTCTTCTATCATTGATGTGCAATGTGTATTCTTACACATTCAACATTTTGCATGGGTGAATACAGCTATAAGATAAACTCCTAAAAGTGAAATTGCTCATTTAAGTGATATGTGGATTTTAAGTTTTGACTGATATTGCCACAAAGTTGCTCATTAAGGTGGAAGCAATTTACATTCTCATCAAGTATATATGATTTTAAGCATTTGTGTTTTAGAAAAATGATTCTGTGTGAAACTTGGAAGATGGACCATGGCAGAGAACAGTGATATGCGGGTTGCTAATTTGGAAGCTAATATAATAATAGTCTATGCAAGTATTCAGGCAAGGGCAATAAGAAGTGAGAGGAACTAACGATTTCAAGAACTATTACAGTAGGAGAGTTGAGAGGATTGAGATAATGACACCTTTGAGTGCTCTATCCATAATGGCCTTATATATATATCTTTCACTAAGTCATCCAAACTGAAGTCCCAATAATTCAAGAGACATCCAGTCCATTACCACCTCAACCTTTGACTTGTCAGCCTCTCAGTTTCTTTTGCCAAATTCTCACTTCATTAAAGTGCTACTAAAATGAATTACCTTTGTCAGATGTCTCCATTAAGCCATTAACATGGGCTCTTCTCTCTCAAAACCTTTGGTCTTAAAGGTTAGCAAACTGGAAGTTCAAGTATTTGGCCTTTATCATTAAAAGGTTAAGGAAAAGCTATTCTTAAATCTGCTTCCATGTTTAGCCTCTAAATTATATCCGGTCCAGCATTAACAACTATATTTCCCAGAGGAGAGTTGTCCTTGTCATTTACATGTGAGGAAACATTTGAATTTCTTTTAGAGAAACTAAAGTTTATCAGGAAATACAAGCAGGAACTCTTGATCATTTGAATAAATTCTTTACCATAGACAACCAGTTTCCAAAATCCTTTTTATATGCAAAAAATGGACTTTCTTCCTGATATGAGAAAATCATAATCCCTCTGTCACTCTTCCAAATGTCATCAGTCTATCAATTTGGAAGATGGTAACTAAAGCTAAAATTGTGAAGCAGTTTCTCCTATTGAAGAACAGTAAGACAAACACTGGTTTTTGTGAAAAATTTTACTTAACACTTTTGCTTGGACCTGTATTCCACTTGAAAATCTCACTTTGGCATGAAAATCTCTGAATGGTCTTCCCCCATTCCCTCCCCAGGTGGTATAACTAGCTGATTGCAACGTAAGAACAAGTTGGGAGAAAGAAAAGGCAGTGATACCTAAAAAGGATTACTAAGGGCATAAATAGATCTTTTATTGGTAGAGATCTCTGTAGAGGATGGGCATGCCAGAAACTTTGATTCAGGACTAGATGCAAACTTCATGCTAATATCTTTGAAATCTAAAGCTGGCATAAGCAAAGCTGAGAGCATGGTGGAACAAACAAATAAAAGCTAAACTAAACAAACCTGATCTTTTAAAGCAGTCAGGATGTTTTCTGCTTTCCAATTGTTAGAGACTTGTATTCTACTTTCATGGAGGCTGTTTTATTGTTCCAGGAAAACCATGCACTGAAAATGTGCTTTTTAATTTTGAAGATGTAAAGCAGAGATGTGACTCCAAGGGATACAATTGCTCTGTCAGATAATACAAAGAGGTTGGCTATGCTGCAAGTAGAGTTGAGTATCTACAGATTGTGCTCCCTTTAGAGGAATTTTTTTTTTCCAAGTATGGCTTTAGAATGTGCTGTCTCTGAAAATAACAGCAAGTCCTTGGGGGAAATTCTTGTGAAAACAATGCCCACAAGACATAAGCAATTAAGACCTCTTAAGACTTAAAGAAAGATGAGAAAGCCCAATTAACTTGAGCTAGAAGAGAAACTCTACATTGGAAATAAATTGGGCTTGGCTAAATATTGGACTATTGCATCAAACTGCTGATATCCCACACTATTATTATTTAAGACAAATAACTTGTCAGGTAAGGGGCTGATGCATGACTACTGTATTCCAAGAATATTGTTCTTTTGAAGACAATGGGCCAGACTGCACCTCTGTGGTTGGAGGTGGAATCTTCCTTAAAATAAGTAGAACTGCTCATGACAACCATCCCCGTGAAGAGGTCAAACTGGGGACAGGAAATGAATTCGGTAGGTCTCAGATTCCAAGAAAAGAAAGACATTGTCTGTCCTCCTGTGGGTAGTAGGATTGTGAAGCTCAAGAACACTCTTTTAAGCGTGTGGCAAGCAGAGGGATTAGGAGGGAAGAAAATTGGCCATTACCACACAGATACAGACAGGAAGCTAAACAGGAGCCATCCTGTTAGAAATGTCTTAACGGTAAGTTTAGTTTAGGTGGTACCTTTGAGCTGACCTGTCCAGTACCAATTATAAATTACACCCAGGGTTTTGTTTCTTTTCTATTATATTTTAATTTTCAGTGGGAGATTAGGGGAAAGTTCATGCCCATGCTTGAGAGACAAAGCAAGAGAGAAAAACACATTCAGAGACAACCTACTCATTTGTTCATTCTGTAAATGTTCGTCACACCTTCTCTATACCAGGCACTATTCTGTATGTGGGGAATAGATGGGTGAGCAAAACAGTCTTGATGAGTAAGACAATGTCTCTCATAAAGCTAACATTTTAATATGAAAAGATCAAAGAAACAGAATTAGCAATTTAAAAAGCAACAAAGAAAATAATGCGAAGAATATCAGATGCTTATTAGAATAATAAAAAAATGTTAATAAATAATAAATTACTGCATGATGGGGACATAATTTAGATAGGCTGGTCAAGGACAGCCTCTCTTAGAAATGACTTTTAAACAGAGACCTGAAACGATGAGCAACCAGCCTCCTGAAGAGCTGGGTAAAACATATTCTGGGCAGAGGGACACCAAGTTCCACAGTCTTGAGGAAAAGCAGAGCAGTAATGTCCAATGGGTGGGCAGAGCGAGAATCATAGACCAGAACCAGATGTGGAGGTAAAATGAAAAATGAAAACCAGGAGTGCTCTCTAGAATATGTAAGTGTACTCTAAAACTTTTCTGATATTCTGCAGAAGAGGAATTCATTGAAAAATATATTTTTATTAATAAAATCAGACTTGCCATTATTGGAATGTAATTTTGAGGGAAAACATGAGCTAATTTGATACTCAGGGACTCATTGATACCCTGGCCATACCATTCACACTTGTATCTTTTAAAAAAATAAAAGAACTAACTTATTGTGACTAGACATTAATATTTGAAGCTGATATATATATAGGATCTCTCTCTATATATATAGAGAGAGATATATATATAGATAGATATGTAGATATCCTTTTCTACTTCAAAAGTTGACCTCAACCTTCATAACAGGCCCTGATTTCTATTTGGGGATCTATGTTGTCCCAAACAACCCAACTATCCCCACAGTGCCGGGGCAGAACACGTGACCTAAGCTAAGGCAGTAAGTACCTTTTCACTACAGGGATTGGACTGGGGACAGGCACTTGCCCCAAGATGATCCAATCAAATTGAATCCCTAGAGTTTTTCAAGGATTTCTGAGGCTAAGATAAGATGAAGGAAGCATGCAGTCCTCTGAGCTGCTGGATACCATCTTCATATCATGAAGGGAGAAAGTCTTAGGATGACCCCAATAGCATTAAAGGCAAAGTGGAAAGCGAGAAAGAAACCTCATCCTTGAGAACATCACTGAGTCTCAAAATCAAGCATTACTGAGGACACTGCTCCATCAAGTCTAGGTACGTAAGTCAGAAACTTCCTTTTACTATTTAAGCCAATTTTTGTCATGTTTACTTATCGTTACTCCCAACAACAAAAACAAAACACTGTACCCACAAATTTGCACATAAAATGGAGACGAGCTTGTAGTTCACTAGAGTGCAGTAACTGGAAATGTTTGTTAAATGTTGTGGAATTCTTATGAGAAACTGACAAAAATCGTCAGATCAGAAGTATACAGAGTTTAATATTACAGTACTTTAACAGCATCACATCTTTTATGCCACAATTAATGCTTAACTATTCTTATAGTACCAAAAGTGTATATTTGTGGAGTTTTGTTTTGTTATTTTTTTTCCCAAGAACCTTAGAAGTCTTTGTTAAGTAACTCATCAACCCTCCTCATAATCTCTCTCTAAGGTAGTCAGGTTATAAGCTGTATTATTCATATTTTACATAAGGCAAGAGCAATTTAAAATTCTCATAATCCCAGTTATCTTAAAAGATAAAACTATTTACCTTAAACCGAAGTAAATATAACTTGGCAGTGAGATGTGTGGGTCCTGAGTTGCTTTAAAGTTTAATTCATAAGGCAACTAAATGCTTTAGATCTTTAGGTTTTTTGGGGTTTTTTTGTTTGTTTGTTTTAATTTGGAGCAGGAAAAGCTGGTAAGGAAAAAACCACCAATTTAACAAAATCTTTCTTATGTGGTAATGTATTTATATTTATGTATTCTAGTTACATTGTTTTGAAACAATATTGTCATCATCTTAAGACTAAATTAATATCTCATTTTATATGCAGAAAAATGACAACTAATATGATGTCATCAAATAGAAAAAAGTTTTGAGACACTATTTTAATTATGATATTAATTATACTGAATAATAAATTTAATATTGATTAAGTTCATCCATCCTACCCTCAGTATGTCTTTGGATTAATAATGCATATTTTGAAAGACCAATTGTCAGAATTAGAAACACACAGTACGTGGCAAGAAATTATCTATGTTAACCAACTGAGACAATTCATTAATTAACAGACTGACAATCACTGCTTTGCTAATAGTGAGCAGATAATTATCATGATTTCCCACAGTAATCTGTGAGTTTTAGACTCAGTTTATAACATTAAACATTGTTCATACTTTGGGATTACAGTTAGTAAACTAATTTGAGGCACATTATCATTATTGAATGAATATAACTTGCTTGCACAGACTGCCACAAAATCTGGTGCTATCAGTTAATGAGCTTAATTTTCAACTATTACATGATTGCTGCCCAAACAGTCAAGTGTTCTTTAAATATCTTTCTAACATAAATGAGAAACGGTGGATCTTCCATAGGCTATTTAAGAAACTAAATACATTTTTAATTTACTCTTCATAAAATCCCATTAAAATGAAGTAATCATGAATTTTCGTAAAAGTAAATTCTAACACAACGTTACTGGAAAATGAATCAACTTTAACTATTAAATCCTTTCTAGATTCATATATGTTACTAGGAAATTCACTGTAGTGTGCACATCTGTCACTTTAAACTACTAATTGGAATGTCCTGGCCACAAAAACTCACCTTAGATTCTGCAGCGACATGACTCAAAAAGTTAAATACAAGTTCCAGAAAATTTTACTCCTGAAATTAATAAAGTCTCAGTAATTAGAAGTTTCTGTAATTCAGATAAAAATTATATTCAATTAAGAATGGTTTTAATAAAAAGTAAAAAATTGATATATCTGTTTTAAAAAAATTATAAGCTGGTTTTAAAATTGAAATTTTCCAATATACACCAGTTTCCTTCTAAAATTGCTAAAAATGTTAAGGCGATGATTTACACAGTAGCTTTTCTGGCAAAAGGGATACATTAAATGGTATAAAGATCTAATTTCAGAAATTAGGCAATGTAGAAAAATGAGCAAATATTGAAAAGAACAATATTTTCCTAATCTTGTTGACACTTGGTTAGTGAATTATCTAAAAACTACAATGCCTCTGCATTTTAATTAATACCGTTAGGAGCATTCATCCTCAAGACAACAAAGGATGTTAAACTTGAACTTGTCAGTGCTGACAACACTCTGTAAGTAAACACACAAAGTAAATTGTTTAACATACAGTTCAATTGAACCATTCCTAAAGTTCACTTCATAAAGGAATTTTACTGTCATCTAGTTCCTGCCCCATATGTGATATGCAGGGGGGGGCACACACACACGCACACAAATATAAATACAAACACAGCAAAGTGATCTTCATGCTAGAGTTCCTCATCATGTTTTTTATCATGATGTATAGTGCTGAAATGAGATTCAGGTTTGGGTAAGGAACTAAGTAAATAGTTGAGTAAGGTAAGACTCAGGTATAGAGTGATTTCAAGATGAAGTGGGAGATGAGGCAGTTTCAATAAAATAATTAACAGTAAATTATGCTATTTAACAAAGTAAATTGATAAAAAAAATTTAAGCTCAAATAAAGTTACATATTTTAAACCCAGTCATCTCATTCTTGAGAATTGATTCTTAAAGAAAATATGTAAAATCCATAAGGAGTGGGAGATCAATTGTATAAATAAAGATGCTCCTTGTAGTGACAACATTTATAGTGGCAGATGTTGGAAACAATCTAAAATTCCAATAATATGCAAATAGCTTGCTTATTTTAGATACAACCACTTGATAATTTTTTTTGCATCAATTTATTCATTTAGCAAGCATTTACTGAGTGCCTTTTCTGTTACAGGAAATGTCCTAAGTGTTGGAGATAGAGTGGTGAAAAGTTATTCATGGTTCCTGTCTTATTGGAATTAACTACAAATCAGTCATCATCAATTATGATACTCTTGAAGGCTGTACAAGTGCATGAAACAATGGCCATGAATTTTTCAACTACTGACTTAAAAAATCTATTTGCAAAGAAGTTGCAGGGCTTCCCTGGTGGCGCAGTGGTTGGGAATCCGCCTGCCGATGAAGGGGACACGGGTTCGAGCCCTGGTCCGGGAGGATCCCACATGCCGCGAAGCAACTAGGCCCGTGTGCCACAACTGCTGAGCCTGCACTCTGGAGCCCACGAACCACAACTACTGAAGCCTGTGTGCCTGGGGCCTGTGCTCTGCAACGGGAGAGGCCACCGCAATGAGAAGCCTGTGTACTGCAACAGAGAGTGGCCCCCGCTCACTGCAACTGGAGATAGCCTGCACGCAGCAGCAAGGACCCAACACAGCCATAAATAAATAAATAAATAAATAAATAAATAAATAAATAAATAAATAAATAAAAAGAAGTTGCAAACATGATGCAGAGCATTCTCATGCATCCTTCACCCAGCTGCCCCTAAAGATAAAATTTTACATAACCGAAGTACAATTGTCAAAGCCAGGAAACTGATTAAAATACCTAGGAATAAATTTAACCAAGGAGGTGAAAGACTTGCACACTGAAAACCATAAGACACTGATGAAAGAAACTGTAGAAGATACAAATAAGGTTATTATTAAAATGACAAGAAATAATAAGAGTTTGGAAGGATATGAAGAAAAAGCAACCCTTGTGCACTGTTGGTGGGAATGTAAATTGGTGCAGCCACTGTGGAAAACAGTATGGAGTTTCCTCAAAAAAGTTAAAAATAGAATTACCATATGATCCAGCAATTCCACTTCTGGGTATTTAACTGAAGAAAACACCAACTCAAAAATATATATGCATCCCTGTAATCATCACAGCATTGTTTACAATAGCCAAGGTATGGAAACAACCTAAGTGTCCATCAGTGGATAAATGGATAAAGAAATTGTGGCATATATGCAATGGAATATTATTCTGCCATAAAAGTAATAATGAGATCTTGCTATTTGCAACAACATAGATGGACTTGAAGGCATTATGCTAAGTGAAACAAGTCAGACAGAGAAAGACAAATACCATATGATCTCTCTTACATGTGGAATATAAAAGACAAAACAAAACAAAACAAGGTCATAGATACAGAGAACAGATTGGTGATTGTCAGAGGCAGATGGGGCAGGGGGCAAAATGGGTGAAAAGGTCAAAAGGTACAAACTTCAGTTATAAAATAAATGTCATAGGGATATAATGTACAGCATGGTGAAGATAGTTAATGATAGTATATTATATATTTGAAAGTTGCTAAGAGAGTAGATTTTAAAAGTTCTCATTATAAGAAAAATAAATTTTTTACTATGTATGGTGATAGATGTTAACTAGACTTATTGTGGTGATAATTTTGCAATATATACAAATATCAAATCACTATGTAGAACATCTGGAACTAACACAATGTTATGTGACAATTATACCACAGTTTAAAAAAGATAGGAAAATGACATTGGCATGATATTATAAACTACACTACACACCTTATTTAGATTTCTCTAGGCTTTATAGTCATTCATTGTGTGGGTGTATAAATCTATACAATTTTATCACATGTATAGATCCATAATCAGGACACAGTAATATTCCCTCACTCCAAACAAAATCCCTCTCACTACACTTTGTCACATCTTCCCCACAACACTAACCCTTTACCACCACTGATCCGTTTCTCATCACTACAATTTTATGATTTCCAGAATGAGCAGAATCATACAGTATGTGACCTTTTGAAATTGGCTTTTTTCATTCAGCACAATGCCCTCAAGATCTATCCAAGATGTTGCATGTCCCAATAGTTTGCTTTTTCTTATTGCTGAGTAGTATTCTCTTGCATAGGTGTATCACAATTTGTTTACACATTTACTCATAGAAGAATATTTAATAATAGATTTGTGATAATATTAAAGTGACATGAGTTATGTGTATGTATTTTAAAAGTATAAGAGTACATGTGCTCTCTTAAAGTCTCAGCTCCTAGGCAGATGACTAGACCCATGTGGAGATTAATAAATATTTATTGGTTGCATCAATTCCAGAAAAGAAATATGGAAAAATTATATCAATTTTTTGAAATGATATATATTAATGGTTGTTATAATTTGGTTTATAGAGGTCTATTTTGAAAAGAGCATGGGAGGTGGAACATAATTAAACTTACATCTCTATCTCTTATTAGCTATAATACTTTGACATTCTATTAATAATTATCTCCACACTCTAGGTTATATTACCTCATTTAATCATCACAATAAAAAAGTTCATGAATTATTATTCTACTCATGTTCCAGATAAGAAAACTGAGGCTCAGCAAACAATGAAGAATGCATACAAATTAATTTTAAAAAGAGACAAATTCCCTGACAGAAAAATGAAGAAAGAACATTAAAGTAATACCTAATAATTATTTTTAAATATTTAACTATCTTAGTTATCAAATACATACTTATTGGAAGATCAATATTATTTTTAACTACCAAATTACCAAGGAGTTTTTTAAAGGATAAATACCAAGAACTTGTATCTAACTACTTATGGGAGCAAAAGTTAGCACAAAGTTATACAGGGCAATTGACTGTAAATATTTTCACTAAGATTACTTAATGAATCCACTTCATGTATTTTATTAAAGAAATAATTATATGTATGTGTGTGCATACACATGTATATATGCATCCACAAACACACATATACATATATATATATACTTGTTTACAAAGGTATTTATGCTGATGACAAAAAAGTTACATGTAATTTATACATACAAGAAAAGTGATTACATAAAAAATGAATAGCAATATCTATAGAATTTATAGATTTTTTCATATAATTAGTGATCTCTCTAATTTTTATGTTTCCTAAAGTTTTACAGTATATTGCAATATTTATATATACTATGATTATATTTTAAAATAAAAAATATGTATGTAAAAATATATAATTTATTAAGCCACTTTCTATGTTTAAAAATCACATCTCACTTATGTCTCACATGACTTTCACAATAACCATTTAAGAATGTCATTATTGTTCCTATTTCGCTGACAGAAAACTGAGACCTAAATTGATGAAGAGATCTGCCAATATCTCACAGAATAGTGAATGTAAAATTTACTTCTAACAATAGTGTTTTCTTTCTCAAAGTGCAGTATTCTTTGTACTACATCTTGCTGACAGCATATGAAAAATTACAGTTCATTGGTAATAAAAACATTTCACCAAATTTATGAGCTTTAAAACTTACATTTGCATGAGTAGTAGTTTTAAGTACACAGGCCTAAAACGGTTACAGCAATTTTTACATCATTCAGTACTTGACAAATCTAAATGGTGACAAATACATTTCCTATCAAAAGAAAGATTTTCAAATAACTAAACATTGACGGGAACACTACCATTGAGATTTCCAACATTTGGTTGCTGTGAGAGACACTGAATTTCACTGTAATACAAGCATAGACCAGGGGTACTATATTTAAAACTACATCGGCATTTCTATTAAAATTTAAGCTTTTCAAGGTTTATGACAAAGCCATAAAAATTCTATTTGATAGAAAGACAGAATTGAAAGCCTCTGTGGAGATTGTTTTCTTCCCTTTTCATATAAAACCAGCCTACCTATTTGTTTTCTTCATGGAATCCAAACACTTTAGCAGAACATGAATCTTGGATAACTATTAAGCAGTTAAGGTATATCAGCACTCTACCAACCTGAGAAAATGTGAGCAGGCCATACTGTCTGAAGGCTTGCCTATTCCAAATTCTGTTCTTATAAACCTATAAAAATTTTTTTGGTAATACTAATGGACTTGAAACCCAGAATATTTTGAGTCATTGTGCCAACAGTTGATACTGAACAGAGAAATGATATGTTGGGTTTTCCATGTTGTTGAGAAAACCCTACGATTTCTATTTTATTTTTAGAAGGATGACACAATCCTGTCAGTTATCACTCAGAGGCATATGAATTTTAAAACTCTTTATAATTCTTTTTCTGTTATTCAATTAAATATACTTTTACTGAGCCCTAGAATTCTCTGCTTAGAATCATGTTATTACTGCAGGAGGTAAGGGGAATTACCAGAGATGGTTCTGTCCTTAAAGGGCTAACAAGTTCATTGGGGAGATAAGATAAACCTATGAAGCATCATGGTTCAAATACATAGTTGTAATCATTGTGAAACATTTACTAAGAACAGAAAAGAAAAATTTTGTGCTGTTGAATACAACTCAATTATTGCCTCACTTCTTAAGGACCTTACGACTGAAAACAATATGACACAACTATGTTCATAAGGAACATTAGGAAATTGGTAGAGTTATTTATAAAACTTAGTCTCAGTTTTCTTAACTATAAAGTGAGACTTCAGTGTTTTTTAAACTTAAAAGGGACTATTTCACCTCCTTTAGTGGGCATGAAATGAATTAAATGGGTCACAACCAGCATTCTTTATAAAATTAAGTAGTACAGAGTAGATGAAATAGAAAATATCAAAGTGCATCCCATAGTGTGGGTAAGTGTTGTTTCATGAAACTTTTTTTAACTTGCATGTGTGTGTCTGCATATGTAATCCATCATAACATATATTTCCTTTGGTGGGTCATAATATGTAAAGTTTAGATTAGATGGACTAGTATCATTCCATCTATTAAGGTCTATAGTTTTGTAAACTGTCTCAGATTTCATTAGGCTATAGAAACACTATATCACATTAAATATTAATCTCCATTGGCTTTAAATATTCATCAGTTTAAATAGAAATTTATCTCATAAAATCCCTGTTCTTCTGATCTGTTTTTGTAGAGAATATGAAAGTGGGTAGTATCTCATGTGTCATGACTTTTCTAGTATAATTTTTCTACCTTGACGTTCTTTTCTAGGCATTGGACACATCTGTCCTGAGACACATTGCCAGTCCTTGAAATATTTGCAAGTACTGTATTTCATGCAGAGTATCATGCTGACCTTGAAACACCAAGGATCATTCCTGGGATCTCATAGCACAGCTCATAAACTGAATTCTCTCAACTCTTTTTTTTTTTTTTTGGAATAAACAAAACAGAATTTATTGATTCACTCAACTCTTGAATCGGCTTTTTTTTTTTTTTTAACCAAAGCTCAGACCCTGTCCAACTGGCTGGTAGGGCAACAGATGCTATCATTTTCATACTTTGTCACTTCTCTTGCCTTGAGTACTTCTGAAAAATCCCTTAGTCTTCCTCTAGCCAAAAGAGAACAGTCCTTTGTGTAGATCATTTGTCTATTTGCTTTTTGCATTCCAAACTCCACCTTTCCTGGCTCTGCTATATAGTTCAGGAGTCTTGGAGCCAGAACATTTTATTTCCCAAAGCCCTTTTGACAGCTGAATTTTTGATGATTTCTTATCATTAGGAGGTCAAACAGGCAGTCAGAGAGTGGGAGGAAGAAAGAAGCTTCCAGCTTCTTGCTCCCACAATTCGGTAGTTGTTGAATATTGCTAGAGATGCAGCAAGCGGATATGATATTGGGCTTAAGCAACCTGAAAAAGGCAGTTACCTTTTCAGAGTCAGTCTTGGTTGAGCTGAACTTCTCTGGTGGATAAAGCAGCAACTACAATGGTTTCCAACAGCTTACCAGCAGCATAAGCTCATAGACTCCAGCACAAGGACTTCTGCAGCTTTTGATCTTTATATATCACATCTTTTTTTCTTTTTCTTTCTCTACATAACACTACCTTTTTTCCTTTTTACTCTTCATACCCTTCCAACACTTGCACAACCAATTCTCCAGATTAAATTTCCTTTAAATTACTAGAGTTGATCTGTATTTCCTAACTCAACCCTGACTGATACAGCCCTATATATGTTAAATCCTTCATTGCAATTGGGAATGGGAGACGTACCACTGAACAACACTTCACAGAAGAATCTCAGTTACAGCTCTGGTTTAGTCTATGAACTAACCAAGGGGAACGTTTGCCTTGTGTTTATTAGTCATTTTAGTAACTCATTTTTTTGCCGAAAGTACTTGAAGTAGATCGGAGTATTTTTCAACAAAACTTCATTTCTCTCTAACCTCCTCATAGGGAGTATATTTCTCTGCTCCACAGAAGTTTTGTATGGCCATGTGATTTCTTCTGACCCACGGGATGTGACATGAGTAGCAGCAATAAAGTAATGAGCTTATTAGCCCTTATGGAGCAGCCACATATTTCTGCCAGTTCCCTTGGGGAACTTCTGACAGTTGCCAGAAGAAAATCACAACCACTTGGCTTCTGCCCCTCTAGCCTAGGAACTCAGCATAAACATGCATGGAACAGAACCAACCCAACACACATGTGGGACCTGCAGCATGAAACTGAGTGAGTTGCCAAACACAGTCCCATGAGCATGTCATTTGCCATTGAGATTTCTGCAATCGGTTGATTATGTGTACAAAGCTACTAATGCCATAGATTTGCACCATATTTTTTCCTATCTTGTTGATGTAATTGCTGACATAGATAATCTCTGCAATCAATATCTGTGTAACTCTGACCTGGCCATTCTGATCTGTTGTAGCCTGCTACATAACATCTAGTTATTTCACTTAGAACCCTGAGAAAATGAAAATGTGATTAATATTTCAGGAACTGCATAACACTGAAAGCAATTAACAGGCATAGTCAACACTTTTAAGAAATAATATTTCTCAAAAAAAGATATTGTACCCTGCTTAAACTAAAATGTTATCCTTCATTCATTCATTCATTCATCACTGTTTCAGTTATGGGGAATACAGCAGCAAACCAAATGAAGTTCTCTGTTCTCATTCTAGAGGTGAAGACAGACTCCAAAATATAAACACATAAACACATAAATCTTTATACTGCCACTAGCTGTTTTAGGCAGGTTAATCAGAGAAGACCTCTGGTCTTCTGCCAGAGTTGCAGTAAACGCTAGCAGAGCTTATGTTTATGTTATTGTACATATATAATAAATTAGTTTATAAGGTTAGTCCAAAAATATGAATGTTCTTGTGTTTCATTCAGCAATAATTTTGTTAAATGAGTTCCTAAGCCTTGCAGAATACCTGATGATTAAAAAAAGTTGGCCTTTATTATAAAGTTACAAAGAGCATCTTTCAGAATCCAACAGTAAAAACTGCAACCAGACAATCAAGTGTTTAGAATGAAAAATTAGAAAATTTCTGAGCTGATTTTTCCATTCCTCTTTTTACTGAAGCTATATTTTTTGTTTCTGCTTTGCTCTTTGCTTGATGAATATCTGATTTATTCCTTTCTCTGCAAAATAACTTTCTCTAATTGCACATGACTCAACCTGGCCACTTCAGCCCCAAACTCACAGATTTTACACAAAGATAGCTGGTAACATTACCCAATTCTAAATTCTAACTAAAGGGAATCTTATTATCCTTGCCCAAGCTTGGACCTTCTCTACATCAATGATTACCAGTGTGATCCCTGGACCAGTAACAGCAGCATCACCTGTGAATGTGTTAAAGACGCAAATTCTCAGATCCAGGCCCAGATTTATTAAATTAGAAGAAGCTCTGGGGTGAGGATTAGAAATCTGTGTCTTTACAAGCCTTTCATGTGATCTTGATGCATACTAAACTTTGAGGACCACTGTTCTATGCTGTTGTCTGTAGCACTGATGAAATTAGCTCTAGGTAGATTGCTTAGGTCATAAAATAAAACGTCTTCATTTTCATGACCCATTGCCTGGGGTGGGGAATGAGTGTTAAAGGAGAAATTTCTTTAAAATAGAAAAATAAAATATGGAATATAGAAGAAACGATTAACTTCCTTCATACATTTCCTAGGATCATTCTTATCTATTGTTCCATTTTTGGAAATTGATTATTCATAGGTTTTTCTCCACCTAAGAATTAGGCTGTTTCTATTAATAGAAGTTGCTTCTATTAAATATAAAAATTTTGTTTCGGGTATTTAAGTAAGTCATAAGTTGGAACACACAAGAAACGTGCTTTTAATTTTTTTTCATATGGATGAAAAAGACACAGAAAATAACTTTATTTATATGGCTCCTCATAAAAAGTAGAGTATTTGAATTTCTCCTATATTGACTTTGGGATTTTAAACTAGTATAAATATTCTTTTTAGGGCAGTTTGATGGCTAAATAACTCCATGGGAATCCTAACACAATACAGTTCATAAATACTGGATAAAGCTATTTGACATTCATGAAGTCTTTTCTCTGACATCCTTACATGCTATGTTAGTATTAAATTCATAAAGACAGCAATGAGATTTAAAAGCATGACTTGTTCAAAATTCAGAATATTTTCCAGTAGAAGTATGAATAGAGGTCTTGATATTTGAGTACATGACAGTAGAAGGAGAGGAGAAAATTCTGGTGACTTAATAACCATCATTTACCCTGACAAAGTAGAAATTAAAGAAAATCCTCACCACCATAATGCTGTCACAGGCACTGAACAAAGAAAACTACAAGACATACCCTTTGTCCTTCAAGAGATTACTATCTGAGAACATTTATTTTGCTTTAAAGAAACAGACTTAAGTGACCCAAGGCAGAGCAGAAGTCATACATACAGTTCTCAGGCAGTTAATATGTTGATAAAACAGAAATGGGAGAGACAGGACTAATTTTATATTGATGGAAATGCAAGCCTTCTAAGGGTAGGAAGAATCGATCTTTTCTCCTGTGTTAAATACTCATAAGGCACAAAATAACTTACTTGATTTCTGTTCAAAATCTTTTCACTGCAGTTCACTACCTTTGCTTCTGTTTTCTCTCTCAACCGTCAACTGCTAAATGAATCATAGGAAGTAAGACAAAAAAATATTTGCTCTGGGGGGGCTTCACTGGTGGCGCAGTGGTTGAGAGACCGCCTGCCAATGCAGGGGACGCGGGTTCGTGCCCCGCTCCGTGAGCCATGGCCGCTGAGCCTGCGCGTCCGGAGCCTGTGCTCCGCTACGGGAGAGGCCACAACAGTGAGAGGCCCGCATACCGCAGCAAAAAAAAAAAAAAAAAAAAAAAAAAAAATTTGTTCTGGGAATAATAGAGGTAAGTAAAACCGTACTGAGACCAGTTTCATGCAGAAGGCAACAGAGAGAGAAGAATGTTCTCATGGCAGAGACAGGGAGAAAAATAAAACAAGGCATGGACATTATCTTAATGGTGGCATCAAGGTGCACAAAGAAAACAGTGAGAATTAAATGGTGCTTGAAAACCTGAAAACTGAAATGGAAAAAGAATGTGAAGACAGTGAGTTGTTTTCTTAAATACTATGTAATATTTAATACATACAAAAAACCACACATACATTAAAAAACCACCCCTGAGCCCGTCAATAATATAGTAACGGGAACATTTCACACCTGTGTGCTTCTACTTGGCTTTATCATTATTTTGATTTTTTTGTCATCACTTATTTCATTATAAAATGGATTTTATCACATATGCATGTGTCAAAAGAAAAGACTGATAATATGACAGCAAAACTTTTGCTTTGATAAAAAAGTAGGAAAAATAATCTTAAAAGATATACTGTAAGTGATGTAACTTATTACTTATATGAATAATTGATAAAATATGAGAATAAAAGTAAAATGAAAAATTAACAAAACATATGAATAAGCAGTATTTAAAAGCAGAAACTCAAATGACCTATACATATATGAAAATTGACTACTTATCAGTAGTAATCATAGGCATTTAAATTTATAGAAGTCATGTATTACTTTATCATTCATCAGATCAGAAAATATGAAAAAATAATATTAATATGCTAACAATGCCTTGGCAGGTTGTGAGGAAATAGTGTTTTCTTTCATTCTTGATGGGAGAATAAAGCAGTAGAGCAAATTTGATGAAGAATTTGACAATATACGTTAACACTAAAAATGCACATATGCTGTTATTCAGCAATTCTCATATTAAGTACCTAAGATAGAAAAAGCAAATTCACATATGCAAATGGAGACATTCTAAGGTGCTTAATGAAGCCCTGCTTACCAAAATTAAAAACTAAAACAACCACAGTTTAAAAACAGTTAAATCTAGTTTGTTCTTTTGATGGAATAATATATAGCATCTATAAGGAATCAAGTATATGAGTTAGCATAGACAGACTGAAAACATATTTGAGTGAAAAAAAAGCAAGCTACAAAATGATATGTACACTATGGTATTATTTTTATAAAAATAAAAATCTGCATTAAATTTTTTATATACTTTCTATCCACGTATTTTGATATATAAACAGTATTTTTAGTTTCTACTAGAAAGATACATATTGCATTCTGACAAGGATGAGGAGAAAGGAGCATGGTGATCAGAAAGGACTTAAGCATTAAATGTAACACTCTTATTATTTTTTAAAACCAATGCAATAATACATTACTTGTGTTATTAATTTTTTAAAATAAATACAATATTAAATAAGATCAAGGTACTTTCCGGGAAGTGGAAGCTTGAATCACACACTCAATCTGAACTCTAAATGTCATATATATTGTATCTTCATGGAAATGGATGCCTCATATAATCATAACATGGAACATGCAAATAATTGTTATCCCTTTGAAGTGTATGTTCATCTAGCATCTTATAGTTTTGACATCTATCAAGGAAAGAATATGCTAAGCTTAACAAAATAATTCATTTGTTCAGCAAGTACTGTATACTTACCATGCAAAAGTCACTGTTCTGCATTGTGGGACTATAACTGAACAAAACTGGCCATGATTCTTGCCCTGTGGAGCTTACATTGTAGTGCAATATATAAAGATGTTAGGTAGGAGTAAATGATATGGAAAAAATAAAACAAAAAGGAGGACACAAAATTTGAGGAGGGAGTAGTTGGGAATGAAAGCTGGGCACAAGAATCATTAGATTGTTGTAAGTTATTCTCAAGATTTTGAATCTTACTCTGAGTTAGATGAGAAGAAGTTGGTGGGTTTTAAGCGGAGGAGATTTTATTAGGATCTCTTTGGGGTTGTGCTGAGAATACACTAAAAAAGAGCAAGGTGGAAATAAGACTCTTCAATAAGTTACTACAGTAATCCAGGCAAGAGAACATGGTGGTTTGGACAAGTGTGATAACAAGGGGATGGTATGAAATGTTCTAATGTGTTCTTAATGTAGAGTCCACAGGATTTGCTGTAGGATGATTGTGAAGGTTTAGAGAAACACGGAAGTCAAAAATGAGTTCAAGGTTTTTGTTTTACGTTATAAGGATCCACTGCCAACTGAAATGAATAACACTAAAGCAGGAAAAGATTTGGGTGTTTGGGTGTTGAACATATTAAAACTGAGTTCAATATTCCTTAATATATGACTGCTCTAATTCTCACTGTAAATTAATAATAGAAATTCTGGTTAACATATCATTGTATTAAGTGTGATTTAAAAAATAACATAGTGCCGCTCTCAATGCACAGGTATGATCATGAATTTAAACTATAAAGAAGAGGAAATGACTGGATTTTTTGGAGAGTCTCAGCAGTCGGCCAGCCAGTCTGCCATGTGACATTTTCTAGGAACATCCAGGCTTCAGAATCTACCTGCTTTCAAACTTTAGACTATGGTGAAAGTAACATGTAACTGAGACTTGATAAACCTTATCTACCATCAACTTAGAAAAGGAAGGAGAACAAGGGTTTGGGCTCCATATCCCAAAGGTATTTATTCAGTAAGATGTACTGAGCAGGAAGGAACAAATAGCAAATGAGGAACTATGCTATGAACTTGGATTTGGCTGTGGTTGACTGCCTTTCACACACATCTTCCTGAGGGTTGAAGCACAAGGAAGCAGTCTTATCAAATTCAGTTGAATTTCCATATATCCTAGAACAATTCTTTATCTTCTTTGCTGCTTCAAAAGCTCTAGCAAAGAAAAAGCTAAACAAAGCTTCTTTTGCCAACTAAGTTCATCCCAGATTAAAATGTAGTCACAACAGCTGCTACTGAGGATTTTGTTTACTAAAACTTTCACAGATCTTTTTAAAAAAAAAAAGGAAGCTTGGGAAGAAGCAGATTTTACAGTAGATTTTTCTCCAGAGAATGCAAGGTATATTAGAATAAATTAGTAATTTTTATATTTTAGGAATGAGCATCAAGAAAGGTCTATGTTAATTTAACTTGTGGAACAACAAAATATGCTTACTATATTGCTCTGTTTCATAATCACAAGACACAGATTTTTTTTTTTGCCTTTTTACTCTGCATTTAATCTTTACAATGGATGTATATTGAAATCAATAATGTTTCCAAACAGCAGTCAGCCAATTAGCAACTGTGGCATAATTGCCATTGCCTGTGTATGGGCAACCATCAAAATGCCAGATCAAAACTCACAGAAAGGAGAGCAGTGGCCTGTAGAAAGGCCCAGGGATAATTCTGGAGTATTCTTTTAAACCCTTAGACACCATCAGTAAAGACATTGAATTAGATAGTACTTAGCAAAATTTCTGAAATGGTATTTAAAAGTAAGCTAGATCTTCATAACCTCAAAGTTGTCTTAGGGCCTATTACTAAAAGGTTTTAATTCTCTTGTGTAAGATTTTAAGAAATGCTGTATCACCAATGTTCTTGAGGATATTAATGACTGAATTAAAAAATTTCTAGAAAACTTTTGTCTGAATGTATAAAATTTTCAGGAACAACTCAACCAATTTACTCTGATTATACTTTGCATGTATAAAATTGATAAAAGATAAAACCCTATGTCTAATTAAGCCTAGAAGAGTTCTTTCAATATAAAAGTATAGAATATGAATCTAAGTCACAATAAGCACTGAATTATAGTCTAATTGGAAGCATCTTTTTTAGAGGTAACAAGTGCATCTTAGAAGCAATGGTAACTTAAAGTCAATGAAATACAGTATATGCTTTAAAGTGATGGCTTTTTATCAGAAGATCAAGTTATCTTTAGAAAATGTGATATCCCAGGAAAAGCACTGGGTGGTGATCAAGAGGTCTAGCTGTGACACTAATTTGCTGGGAGACATTAAGTAGCAATGAAATTTTGCTTTATTTTACTGGTCACTTATGCAAAAATGGAAACAATTCGTTAGGAAGTAAATTATCTGGCAGAAGTAATTGTGCAAATTCACTTAGTGTTCCAAACATTTTCATGGCTCCTTATATACAAAACAATAATCCACATGGCACATAATGTTACAGCAGTCCTTTTACCGAAGATATGACAGTGCATTTCAAAATAGCAACTTTAGAATTAAGTATCTATAAACGCTCAAATATAGCATCAACTCTTAAGTCAGTGAAGCTATCTCTTCAGGGACCAGAGATAATATGATCCTTTTGGAAAATCTACAGAAAAAAAATCTGTCCATTTGTTTCTGTGATGATAAGAAAAATAAAAATTATTAAAATCAAATAGAAATGTGAATCCTGCCATTTCCTTGTCTACCACATATGAAGTAGAATCCTAGACACTCTTTGTTACCTGCTTCTGCCTTACTGTAGTTATAGCATGTATTATATTTGCATTTTATATTATTTCTTTATTAATTATGGTCCTTCTCTATCTCAAGAACATAATGAGAGCAAAAGATTGGTCAGGACCTTTGTCTCCTAGGGAGTGTCTGATATATAAGGCATTTTCAATAAAAAACTGTGTGTAATGGTTTGATAAATTAGGTATTTGGGAAAATCTTTAAGCAAAAATATTGCTTTAAGCACTATATAAATGCAATATGTTGTGAGAATGAGACAAAGGACAGCATGGACCTTACCCTATATTTTCAAAGGCACATATGTATAGGGTATATTTATTTGCTTGGGGGCAAGTCCACTTATCTGTGATGCCCAGCAGAGATGTTTTCAATCGAAAAGATAAGGCAAGGGTTAAGAAAATCAAACTTGATCTTTCTTCTATTCTCTGGCTTCTCTTGTTTTCCATTCCATTCTGACATAGTTTAAGAGAAATTTTAATGTCATATATTCTATGACATGGAACAATTTAGTGATGGCTTTAAGAAGAATTTTGAGAGTAATTTTTATATCATAGTTACTGAAACTTAAATTATTCTTTTCTTTTAAATTGCTATGGTTATGTATTTATTATAAACTCTCAAAAAGAGCTTTTTACTGCTTTGTAGTTCTCTCTTGCTTAAATCTGGAATATATGTTTTAGCTATCAGTGAAATTACTAATCTATTTTCTAAACAATTTAATTTGAACAAGTTGCTGTTTCACCTTTTTCTTTAGATTTAGATCTTTGATCATCTATATATAAATAATTATTAATAATTTTATATATCTTTGTGTTTGTAGTACATGTTTGACCTTAAGCTAAACAATTTTGCAAAAAGCAGGTAATGAATAAATAATGTGTACATATGGACATTTAGAGAAAATTAATCTTTGAAGTTTTTTTTGTTTTTTCTTTTGTTTGCAATAAATGGTACTTCGCTTCTAGATATATATCTAATCACAATTATAGAATTGCTCCAATTTTTAAATTTTCAGACAACGATTTTTCATGTTTTCTCTCCTGATTATGCAAACTAATAAAGAGGGAACATTAAAGAAGGTCTCTGTCAGTTAATCTTCAGAATTTTTAAAATGTAACCTCATCTCCAGGTCTCAGATTACTTCCACTGAGGTAAACATTAATACACTAAGCATATTCTACAAGGATTTAACAAAAGTTGAATGCTCTCCTTCCTGTCTCTCATCAAAAGTCTAAACTATTCAGGCCATAAAAATAGTACTAACAACAACTAACATTTTTACGTCCTAACTACTTGTCACTAAGCACTAACACAACTGTGTATAACTAAAGCACGCAGTACTATATACATATTCCTTCATTTAATCTGAAAACAACCCTATGAGGTAGATAATATCTTAGAGTCTAGGTAAAGCAGTATGAAGAGGTATATTGAAAAAAACCTACAGATTTCCTCCTGTGTGTTTCTCCTTTACTTTTTTTTTCTTTCAGTTTTATTGAGATATAATTGACATACACTACTTTGCTTATACACAGAACACTATTACTGACACTTCTGGTCACCAAATGTGTGTGGGTTTTTTCCCCACACCAAAGCAATTCATGACACCAACTGGGTATCCTACAATTTAACTCAGTTCTGGAAATGGGTCAGATACCACAGGTTAAGAGCTCAGTCCCACAAGAATGTTCCCATGACACTTTAGATACCAACTGAAAGTAGTAGGTCCCCAGAGTACCCACAACTTCTGTCTGACTTGGCTAGAAAACGGAGGTTTTCACAATTCCCTCCTCGGGTTCTATTAATTTGCTAGAGCAGCTCACAGAGCTCAGAGAAACACTTATTTACATTTCCAGTTTATTGAAGAATATGATAAAAGAATACAGATGAACAGCCAGATGAAGTAATACATAGGCTGGGAGGGTCCCAAGCCTGGGACATTATGTCCCTGTGAAGTTGGGATGTATCACCCTGCACATGAATGTGTTCATCAACCTGGAAGTTCCCAGAACCCCCTACTCTTGGAATTTTATGGAGGCTTCTTCACGTAAGCATAATCAACTATTAACTCCATTTTTAGCCCCACTCCTTTCTTTGGAGGATGGGGGCAGAGCTGAAAATACCAAGCATCTAATCATGTCTTTCTGGTGACTAATCCCCATCCAAGAACCAACCAGGAGCCCACTCAAGAGTCGCCTCAATAGAACAAGATGTGTTCCTAGTGTTTTTATTACTTAAGAAATCACAAGGGTTTTAGGAACTCGGTGTCAAGAACTGGGAGCACAAACCCATATTCCATTACCTCATGAGAGGTAATGAGACTTACCTTAAAGAGTTTTCAACACAGGTCTTTCCAACTCTAGATCTCAGATCTTGACATCAGTGCTATAAGGAAATGCCATGAAATAATTAATTATCTTACAAAATACAACCTTGTCAATTACACAATTTTACTACAATGAAATATAGCTGGTTAAAACTACTACTATAGTTATTCCTAATAGTTCTATGTCTCAAACACCATACTTGAGAGGACTTAAACTGATGTATATTTAAGAAAATTCTAAGGTATACTAGTTAGTATGATAAGCAGATCTTTAATTTGAATAAGGAGACCTCCAATGTATCCTCTGTTATTCTTAAAAAAAAAAACAAAAACCCACATTGTACCTTCAACACATTGTAATTTGGCTCAAAAATTTTACTACAGATGATTCCTTTGACCCATGTGTTTTTTAATTATTATTTATATGCTTTACAATTTGTCACATTATCTAGATATATTTCAATGTAAGTTCATTCAAAGTAAACTGCAGAACATACTCATATTCTTTTATAGATCATAACATTTGCCATGTTATAAATATTAATTTAATACTTTTAATTAAATAGGAATAATAAAAAAGGAATAATAACATAAGTATCAGAAAATAATTATTCAGAAAAAGTAGAGATACGGTATATGGGCCTAAGAAATATCTACTTGTTAGCTCTGCAGTTGTCCTAAAATGAATTTGACATGTGTGGTAAACTGAATAACCGCCCTCAAAGATGTCCTTGTCTTAATCTCTGGAACCTGTAAATATGTTACCTTACATGATAAAAGGAACTCTGCAGACGTGATTAAGTTTAGGATCTTGTGATAGAGAGATTATGCTAAATTACCTGGGTGTGCCCGAAGTAATCACAAAAGTCCTGTAAGAGGGAGGCAGCAGGATCAAAGTCATGAAAAGGAGTTGTGAAGATGGTAACTGAGGCTAGAGTGATGTACTTTGAAGACAGAGGAAGGGACCATGAGTCAAGGAAAGCAGGGAGCCTCTAGGAAAGGAAAATTAAAGGAAATGGATTCTCTTCTAAAGCCTCCAGAAGGTCCTGCCAACATCTTGATTTTAGACCTCTAGAACTATAAGAAAATAAATTCATGTTCTTTTAAGCTACTAAGTTTATAACAATTTGATAGAGCAGCATTTGAAAACTAATAAATTACGGTTGTTAAATAGAACTTCTCCCACTTTTACCTCTGGCCAAGATTTACCAAAAGTTTGTTTTAAGCAAAAACAAGCAAACCAACATATTGAATACAAAAATAAAAACAAAACAAAACCCAAACTACCAAAAATAAAAAAAACTGTATGTGAAAAGTAGTTTTCAAAACAATGGATATCATGCAATGAATGTTAGCCATCCCTGACAGGCACGAAACAAATAAAAGCAGTTCAACAAGTTTTCTAGTTTAATGCTTTGAGAGACTCTTCAGGCCATGGCACAGGGAGGAGGAAACTAGGCGTAACCTGGAGAATGCACTGAGCTGAGGAGACAAGCAGAGTCTGAGGAGAACCTGGCAGCAAGATTCCACAGAACAGAGTCCCTGAAGAGAAGGGGCCGCTGAAGAGACCTACAGCTCTGGGGATCTGCTAGTGAGGAAACCACCTGAGGCTGAAGGAATGCCAACCATAAGAATTAGAGTGAATGGGGCCTGGAACACAGACATGGCGTGAATCGTGTCTGACTCCACCAGGCAGCCTGTGTAAACTCCTAATTCACTTGACAGAGTGCTCAGAAAATGTTTACCTCAGTAGTGGGGTATAATTATCCATAAACTGAGCACTGTTCCAGGCACATATAACAAATTAAAAAAAACAAAACACCTGAAAGGACCAAACTTCTTTCCAAGTAACTTCTCTGAGTCCCCAAAGCTTAATATTTATATAAGTGCAACAAAATACGCACGAGGGGCTGCGTGGCACATCCTGCAGGCGGTGGCGGGCAGGCGGCCGGGCGCAAGATGAGGAAATTTCGGTTCCTTAGGCAGAGCTTCCACCCGCCGCACGAAAAGCTAAAGCAGGAGCTCTTCGCCTTCCCCAAGACCGAGGAGCATGGCTTCCCCAACCAGCCCAGCCAGCGCCCTGGCCTTCGACCCTGAGCTTCGCGTCATGGCCTGCAGCACCAGGTCTGGAGCCGTCAAGATCTGTGGTGCCCCCTGGTGTGGAGTTCACGCGCCTGCACCGAGACATGGCCACCATCACCCAGATGCACCTCCAGCCCGGCCAGGGCCACCTCCTGACCCTGCTGGATGACAGCAACCTCCATCTTTGGGAGATCGTCCACCACAATGGCTGCGCCCACTGGGAGGGAGCCCTCAGCTTCCAGCTGCCTAGGCGCCTGGACTTTAACAGTGCCACTGGCCTGCTCAGCCTCTCGCATATCACAGTGGTCCGTCTGGTGGCTTCTGGTGACAGGGCAGCCCTGGGCACTGAGGGTGGTAGCATCGTCTTCCTGGATGTTCCCACCGTGACGCTGCACGAGGAGGGCAGACCCTTGGCGCTGAAGAAGTTCCCGTGAAGGTGAGGCCATCAGGCTTCCCAGCATCCTCTTTGCCGGGCAATCAGCTACCCGCTCACACCACCCCTGCACCCTGCTCCTGCCATGCTCCCTCTGGGGGGATATACTATACATATATACAGTACGTACTATATATATATATAGTACATGCACATGCACATGCACATGTGGGCACCCACATACACAAGGGATAAATTTCAAAATGAATGGTATCTAATCAGATTGCCAGGCATGAAAGAAGTAGAAAAATAAAACCCGCAATGAGAAGAGTAACTATCAATTGAAACCAGATCAAAATTTACACTGATATTAGAAATATCAGAGAAGAATTTTAAAACCATTATAACTCTGCTGTATATGCTGAAAATGCTAAGTAAAGACCCGGAAAACATTTTTTAAAGACTCAAATCAAATTTCAAGAAATACAAACTACAATGCATATAATGAAAAATATACAACATGAGCTTAATGCAGATTAGAAATTACAAAAGAAAAGATTAGTGAACTTGAAAGATAGTCATAGAATTATCCAAATTATGTTATCTAATGGAATAATCCAAAGTGAAACACACAAAGAAAAAAAGGATTAAGAAAATGAAAAGAGCATAGGAGACCTGTGGAACAATTCAAATGATCTAATATGCATGTAACTGATATTTCTTAATGAGATGAGAGTGGGGAGACAGAAAATTTTTGAAGAAAAAGTTCTAAATTTGATTAAAACTATAAACCTACAATTCCAACAAACATAATGTATTGTAAATACAAGAAACTTGAAGAAAGCTACACCCATACAGAATATAATCAAATAGATCAAAACTAGACAAGGAAAAAACTTAAAAACAGCCAGAGGCAAATGATACATTACACACAGAGAAACAAAAATATTGATGGCGGCAGAGCTCTCATCAGACATAACACAAGGTGAGAAAACACTGCATCAATGTCTTTAAAATACTGAATTAAAAAGAAAATCAACCTGGAATTCTGTTCTGAGTAAAAATATATTTCATAAACAAGGTGAAATAAAGGTGCTTTCAGACATTCAAAGATGAAATAATTCTTCACTAACAGACCTGTTCTATAAGAAATGGTTGGGACTTCCCTGGTGGCTCAGTGGTTAAGAATCCACTTGCCAATGCAGGGGATAGGGGTACGAGCCCTGGTCCAGGAAGATCTCACATGCCGCGGAGCAACTAAACCCGTGTGCCACAGCTACTGAGCCTGCACTCTAAAGCCCGCGAGCCGCAACTACTGAGCCTGTGTGCCACAACTACTGAAGCCTGTGCACCTGGAGCCCATGCTCCACAACAGGAGAAGCCACCACGATGAGAAGCCCGCGTACCTCAAAGAAGAGTGGCCCCTGCTCGCCACAACTAGAGAAAGCCCATGCAGCAAAGAAGACCCAACGCAGCCAAAAATAAATAATTTTTTTTAAAAAAGGATTACTATTGTTTAAAAAAAAAAAAAAGAAATGGTAAAGGACATCCTCAAGCAGAAGAAAAATAATAACAGCTGGAACACTGAATCTATACAAAGGTAGGGGAAAAGAAATATAGATTACAACTAAATGGGTAAATATATGATTTTTTCTTAATATTTAAATCTCAAAAAATCACCACAAACTTCCACATCTAGAAAGATGAAATAAATGTAAATTTTTCTATTCCTCCATTAAATATAGTTAGCATTCTGTACATTATATATAAAACAAATATAAAAAGTTTCTGAAAGAGAGAAGGCAAAATAGCTAGAGAACTCAAGATTTAAGAAATGTGCTCAAAAAAAAAAAAAAATGAAGTTCTTAGGAAGTAAATCCAATAAAACATGTCCAGTTTTGTATGCTGAAAATTATAAAATGGTGATGAAAATAGTCAACAAAGATCTAAATAATTGGAGAGATATAGTGTGTTTATGGATTGGAGGACTCAACATAGCAAAAATATCAATTCTCCCCAAATTGCTATATAAGTAATATACAATTTTTATCAAAATTCAAGAATTTGTAGAAATAGACTAAAACTATTATAAAATTTGCATAGGAAAAGGAAGAAACTTGAATAGCTTAAAAATGTTTTGAAAAAGAACAAAGTGGGAAGAATCAGTCTACCCAATTTCAGTTACTAGATAGCTACAGTAATCGAGACTATGTGATACTGCCAGATAGACAAACACAAATCATGGAATAGAACAGAAAACCCAAAAACAGACCCAACAAATATGCCCAAACTGACATTTTTTTAAGGTGCAAAACTAATTCAATGGAGTAAAGATAGATTTTTCAACAAGTAGTGCTTGAAGAATTGGACATCCATAGATTAAAAAACAACAAAAAAAAAGAACACAACCAGTTTCACATCTCATAAAAATATTAACTCAAAATGGATTGTGGATTTAAATGTAAAACTATAAAATACTTAGGGGAAAAAAAAAACTAAGGGAAAATTTTTGATATCTAGGGCTAGGCAAAATGTTCTTGGACTTGATGCCAAAAATACATTTTATAAAATAAAAATAGATAACTTATACCATATCAAAACTTAAAACTCTGGCTCTGCTAAATACCCTGATAAAAGAATGAAAATATACGCTGCAAAGTGGGAGAAAATATTTGCAAACCATTAGTCTGTCAAAGGACCAATACCTATAGTACATAAAGAACTTTCAAAACTCAACAGTAAAAAACAAATAATGCAATTAGAAAATGGGCAAAAAACATAAAGAGACATTTAATTGAAAAGAATATATAGCTGACAAATAAGCACTTGAAAAGATGTTAAACATCACTAAAGATTAGAGAAATGCAAATTAAAACCACAATGAGATATCATCTCACATCCATCAGAATATCTAAAATAAAAATAGTGTCAACATCAAATGCTGGTAAAGATACAGATGTGAAAGGGCCAGATGGGAAAGCCAGCCTCTCGCTCCTTCCAATTGCAAGTCTTTCAGCTGAAGCCGATCTCAGCCTGGGATGGTAGAAAAATCTTATGTTAAATAAATTCAAAATTTTGATTATTAAATAGAATTGGGCTATTTTCTAAACTGAGATGGTTTTAATTCAAAGTGGCCCACAAACTACTTATATTATACAGAAATGTATTGGAACTGAACAAAGTCTGAGACTGAAGATCTAGCCTCTATTGAATCTATATTGGGAAGAGTGGAAGACAGTTTCTTTATGATATATCATTAATTGTAACTTGTAAAATATTGTGATTCATGTAATAAGCAAGAGATTGCTGAGAAATCATTCAAAACAGTTAAAATACTTACTTTTGACAAAGAATTTCAGAAATAGGAACATGAATAAGGTCCAGTATTACACAATTAATGAATCCCATTTTTTTAAACAATCCCTGTAAAAGAGGTATCCAAATATTCTCTGGAACATGAAGTCACTGATGGTAGTGCTCCTGGTGATAATGGACCTGTTAATGCATTTTTGTATTTAACCAAGAACGATGTATTAGAATACCTTTAAATATTAAGAATATTTATAATAGGAAATGTCATACCCTTTTGTAAGTATAATTGAAAGGACTTTATTCCTTTTCATCTGCAAATAAACACCACATCTCTATTGGCATCTTTATTAGTATTGCTTAAACTGATGTTTTCACAACTGCCCCTCGTGAGAACCCTGCACTGGGAGTCAGCAACTCTGGATTCTTTTTTCACCCTGTTGCTGGCTTAACACATTACTCTAGAAATACTACGTAACCTCTCCCTCCTCTCTTTCCACATTTTTTAAAAGACATGTATTATAGCTACTCCAAATATGCCAGAAAATCATTTTCAAGTGCCAAGCATGTATTTATGGCGTGGTTTCCCAATATCTGGAAGTATGCTTTACCTTGTGCTTAAAGGAAACTTATTGAAAGATTTAAAGTTGCCTAGAAACAAGCTGAAACTGAAGTTTAAAAAATGGGATTGGAAGGTGCTAGAATAACCAAGTATTCATATGGGGAAAAAACATTCCCTTCTATTTCACCCAATACATAAAAAAAAAAATATTTAATGGGCAAATTCATAGAGACAGAAAGTACAACTGTGTCTACCAGGAATTTAAGGGGAGAGGGGAATGGGGAGTTACTGTTTAATGGATACAGAGTTTCAGTTTGGGATGGTGAAAAAATTCTGGAGATGGATAGTAGTGATGGTCACTCAGCAGTTTGAATGTACATAATGCCAATAAGTTATACACTTAAAATGGTTAAAATCATCAATTTTATGTTATATATATTTTACCAAAAAATACAATTGAAAAGAGAAAAGGAATTGAGTCTTTGGAAAGTAGGGCGGCCCTCATAGCAACCTCTGGTCCTAACTAATGTGTGGCTTATCAAGTAGGATGGGATAAAACCACTGCCTCACTTAAAGGCTGGGGTTAAAAGACAATAAAATAATGCTTCAGGACTTTAAAGTATACATCAAACTGGTGGAATAAAAAATGCATAGCAAGTATATGTTACAAATGTGTGCTTAGAACTATAAAAAAAAGTGAAATAGCATAATTTCCATTAGACTGAGACATCAGACTCCCTTGAGATGCCATACATCGCGTCCTACGTGATATGAGCAGTTTAATGTATGCCAATTATACCTCAATAAAACTGTTAAGAAATTTTTTCTTAATTCAAAGTGAATGATAGAAAGAAATTTAAAAGCTAAAAATATAAAATTTCTAGAATAAAAGAGAAAAATATCTTTATGATGTTAAGATAGACGAAGGTTTCTACAGAACACAAAGAGCCTTAACAATAAGAGAAAAAATTGGTAAATAAGACTTCAACAACAACAATATGTATGCTCATCAGAAGGAATAATTAAGAAAATAAAAACATAAACCACAGACCTGGATATTAATATCTGCAATGCCTATATGTGATAAAGAACTTGTATCTAGAATATACATGTATGCATATATATATATATATATATATTTAATCCCTAAAACTCAATAATAAAAAGACAAACACAATACAAATGGGGAAACAACTTGACAGACACTTCCCCAAGAACATACAACTGGCCAGTAAACACATAAAAGGTGTTCAATATTATTACTCATCATAGAAATGCAAGTAAAAACCACATCACTAGAATTGCTAAAATTAAAAAGAATCACAAAATCAATTGTTAGTAGTAGACATGTGGAGCCACTGGAACTCCCATATTTTGCTGGTGAAAGAGAAACTGGTACCATCACTTGGAAAACCACTTGGCAGTTCACTATAAAGTTAAAACATACCTACCCTGTGATTGAGAAAATTCACCTCAAAATACTTTTCCGGAGGGAAATAAAAACTTCTGTCCCAAAAACCCTCGTATAAGAATGTTTATTACAGTTTTATTTATAATACTAAAAACCAGAAACAAATTAAAATGTGAATGAGTAAACAAATTGTAGATATTTATACAAGGGGATACTAGCTAGAAATATAAATAAAAGTACAATCAAGGCACACAACAGCATGGATGAATTCCACAGAAATCATTTTGGGCAAATGAAGCCAGGTATTTAAAATTCCATTTACATACAGCTGTAAAACAGGAAAAACTGGTAACAGAAATTAAATCAATTTTTGCCTTGTATTTCGGGAGAAACTGAATGTAAGAGATTGAATGTGAAGGTGCATGAGGAAATGTTCTGAGGTGATGGAAATGTTTTCGATTATAGTGTGGTCACATAGGAATATATATTTGTCAAAACTCATTCCACTGAAAACTTAATACCTATGCATTTTAGTCAAATTATACTTTGTGATGATTAATTTTATGTGTTAACTTGGAAGGTATTTGTGGATGAGATCAACAGTTAAATTGGCAGTTTGAGTAAAGCTCTCCATAATATGGGTAGGCCTCATTCAACCAGGTGAAGGCCTGAATAAAGCAAAAACGACTGGCCTCCCTAGCAAGAGGACTGCCTTCCTCCAGCTGACTACCTTTAGACTTCATCTGCACCGTTGGCTCTCTGGCCTGCCACCCTACCCTGCCAATTCTGGACTTGCTAGCCTCCATATTTGTGTGAGCTAATTTCTTATAGCAAATCTCTCTCTCTACCTCTCATATATACATATACACAAACACACATCCTATTTTTTCTCTGGCAAACAATGATGAATATGTACCTCAAATCCAGAAAATAGTATAAAGCAAATTCTCCAGAAACAATATGCTAATTCAAGGAAATCCTTCCAAGACAGTAGATTCCATTCCAAGCCAGATTCAGAGTCCACATCTCAGAGGTAGCCAAAAATACTGTTTATTTTTCTTTATGAATCTTGCATAATCCTACTACTGGGAAAATCAAGTTTGAGCTTTCATTCTATCAACTTTTTCCTTCCTGAAGGTTCTGAGTCACTATCCGCCATGTAATCTATTTCTTAGCAGCTATTTCAATTTGTCCCTACTCTAGGACCAGAGTCATTATGGCTATACTCCTACAACAGAATCTTACTGCTCTTCATGACCTTTCTGGGTCATGGCTGGAAGCACTTGGAATCAAACAAGGCCCCTCCAACCTGTCAGGGTCTGAATAAAGTGTCTGCCTTCCCTGCACTGTGTAGCTGAAATTCCTGCTCACCTGTTTGGCTGTTAGCCACTGTTTTCTGCCAGGTTTCTTGAAATCTTGCTCTACACAGGCATAGCTGAAGAATCAGCCAACTACTTGAGAGAAAATTTGCATACAGATTATTGTATCCACTTTGCTGAAGTTCATCTCGCCAAGATGTTTCTCCCTCAAGTCCCATCCATTTTCTCAGTTCCAAGCTCACTTTTGTAAAATAGGCCATTTTCTGCCTTGGCTCTATTCCTAGGAACTGAAAGCCAAAAAATATCTTCAGACGAAACAGCCAAAATATTTGAGTAACATCATTTTCCTTCCTTTCTCTTAAAGAAAGGAGCCCTATACCCAGCCTGTCTCAGTTGCTCTCCAGGGCTTTCCAAAAGTTGCTTTGTGTAGTTTGTCCATATTTAGTAATTATTTTCAGGGACATCACAGCTAGAACCAAGGTTAGCAGAGTGCATCTTTAAAAACATAAATTTTATCAAGTCACCCCCACTCTCCAACCTTAAAATCCTTCAATGGTTTCCAACTACACTTTGAACGAATTCAGATACTTAGCCTTGACCTAAAAGGACTGCATAATCTGACCCTGCCTATCTCTCCTGGTTCACCTAGAGCCACTGCTGCATTATGTTCAGAGTTACTTAGCCACATGTCCCTTCTTGCAACTCTTGAAACATAACACTACCATATATAAAATAAACAACAAGGACATACTGTATAGCACAGGGAACTATGTCCAATATCTTGTAATAACCTATAATGGAAAAGAACTGAAAAAAATGAATGCAAACATAAGCATATATATATATATATTATATATAACCAAATCACTTTGCTGTACACCTGAAACTAACACAGTATTGTAAATCAACTATACTTCAACTAAAAACAAAAGACAGAACTAACATAACAAGCCTCTTGGTGGCTCAGGGGTCTTTATTTTGGCTACCCCCTCACCTCTGCTTGAAACACTCTTCTCTCTCTTATTAGCTTATTTCTTCTCATGATTGACGATGATTGACCCCAATGCAACTTTTTCAGAGAGGCCCTCCTTAATGACATTATGTAATTTCATACTCCCTTGTTATTCACTATTTCTGTACACTCCATTTCACTTTACTCTTTCAGTGTGCATCACAATATAAAAAGTTACATAGCAAAATCATACCCAAAGAAATGGAGAAAGTGAAGAAGAAGTAAGTAGGATTTAGCTAAGCAGAGAAAGAGAATACAATTACAACATCTGCAAAGTCACTTACATGCAGAGATTAGTAATAATATTCAAGTCCGAGGAAGGGAGATGATAAAAGGGAAGTGAATATGTAAGGCTTTTACTAAAAAGTCAAGTCACTTTTTGTATACTGTTGCAAGATTTGATTGACTTGCAAAATGAACAATTAACAAACATGAAATTATTTTATTTTTATCAATACTTAGGCCAAATTTGCTTTGTGTGTCCTCATCTCTTTCTATGCAAGTGAAGAAAATTAACATTAGTGGTGTCTTTTGTTCTCAACTCACTCATACAATTAATGGGATTTTTGTTTTCTACTAAAAACTGTCTTCAAAGTATTTTATGTATTCATCTTGCAGTAAGATTAGTAAATCTTTATTAAATCTGTTGCACATATTTTAAAAGTTCTTGACATTTATTATAATTTTTTGCCATATCAAAGTTTGAATTTTTGCAGTTAAATCTGTCTTTTTCTTTATCACTCCTCTTGATGTGTCACACTTAGAAAGTACTTCCCTACCCTAAGATGCATTCAAGTTTTTAAGTCATCTTAAAATTTTATTGTTAGTATGTATTAAATACATGAGAATTTCTTTTGATTTATGTTGTAAATAGGGAATCTAAATTATCATTTCCTAAATGTCAATCATCACTATATACTATATGATAATATTTTCCCCATAGCTTTAAGATGTCAATAATAAAATACTTAATATTTACAATTATATGAATACGTGTGAATTCAGTACATACACACATACACCCCTGTATCTAGGTATTTTGCTCTGCTTAATTGATACATCCATTAACCTTTATAATAGTGCTTCTTAATGACTATTTGTCAAATAAATAGAATTAAATTACATATTAATTAGTCATTAAATTTTTACTTAATATTTATTTCGTAACCAAATTAAATATAGCATCTCAACTTTACATGTATATTTTAATATGTTCTAAAACAAAGCACTATTTTTTACTCTTGTTTTCAAAAGTTATTGAATATTTTACTTTGTTTATTCTTAAAGTAACAATATGAAATGATCATCTCAGACCACATTAGAAAAACATGTCACATTTGATGCAAAAAAGTGTCATCTAGAGACTGGTATAAATATACTGAGAGAAATGTTTTCTACAGAGCTGGGATAAAACTAGATTTCAAAGATTTGCTCAACCTTATTTTGATTCATCCAGTGCCTTACTGAGTACATAGAAACCTTTCAGTAAATATTTATTGATTGAAAAACATATTTGAAGGCGTTTCAAATGTGAGCTATTTGTCCAAGCTGTACAAATAAAATTACACAGATAAAAAAATTCCCCTTTATAATTTTATTAGACATGAGTTTTCAACCAGCTTGAATTAACAATTAATACATGTTTATTGGCTGCTTGTAGAAGTCTCAATTGTTTTTACGGTATATACAAAGAAGTAGAAGATGTAATGAGTCTCTTGTTTCAAATAGTTGGCAATAAAATGGGGAAACGTATTGTGTATTTAACCACTAGGAGGAAATTAAGAATTTTTAGGGGAAGGAAGTTTGTAAGGTCTGGAATCGCATAGGTTCCCTTACAGAAGGCTAAAGAAGGATGGATGGCCTTTCACCTTAGATACATAACAATAGGCAGGGAAAATGTCAACACAGCAGAGATCCTCCCCTCTAGTACCAGGAATCTTGGTGTGAGAGCTTTGATGAACTATTCCCATGAAGCAAGTAGACTTCATGAGTCCTATGCCAATTATTTTAGATGGAATTCTTTTTGAAAATATACTTAACTGGAAAAAAGTAAAATATGATATTTTTACTTTTTACACATAGTGTGCATTTTCCTTTCTTTTTTTTATTTTTTACTTTCATTTTTTAAATTCCATTTTCAGGCAAAAGGCTTGGGTTCTTGGCAGAGGGTATTAATGTAAGTATTCAGTTCTGTATTCTCCAGTTCCTAGTACTACACAGACATTTAGGTTATCTATTTTCTACATATTTATTTTCGTTAAATGCATATACAACAAACGAAGGAAATAAGGGAAAAAAGGATTAAATATATTTAAGCCCACTGTGTGTTGTGCCTGTAGACATGATGTTAGGAATCCACATGAAAATACAAAGATCAAGCCCTTCAACAGGTCTGATTTTTGGTGCATTGGGCCAAGACACATGCAAGAAAAAAACAGAGCAGTTAATGAGCTAGTGAAAAAATTTATTAAGATTAGAACCTACATAATTAGATGATACTTGCTGATGTTTTTCTTAGTGTGTATATATCATATATCCTTAAAATATCTGTAATATTTTGTTTGCTTGGAGAAATAAATTCAAAACAAAAAGCTTCACAACAGATATGTCAACGTAAGGATCACATTTCATATTTTATCCTGGAATGTTTATGAAATCTCTGCTCCATTAAGTCTTCACCCCAATAACCTTAGAAAGCCCATTGATATTACAGTTTAGTTCTTGTTCGTTGATATTTATATCTTTCAGCAATAAATGCTTTTATTTTGAAATTGCTTATGAACAGGTTAAACTAGTTCACCATATGCAGAAAATAAACACGTATTTTCCCTCGGATAAAATGCCAAGAATATGAAAATAAACAGGTGGATTTATGGATGTATACCAAAACATCACTAAAGCTTAGTTGATTCTGCTTACAAAGTCACCTTAATATTCAGTGGAGATCACTGCCAGATCCATTCGACAATAGTGATTGATGTAAATAAGTAAAGACAGAATCATTCCCCCAATTATATTGCGTCCTAGCTCAGCTGTTCAGGCTAGGCAGCCATGGTTCCAGATACTGAACTTTCTCTGTCACTCTCCCCTTCGTTAGTTCTCTTTTATCTTCAAACATTTTACAGAAAATAGCCCACTTTTGACCCTAGAGGGGTTTTTTGTTTGTTTGTTTGGTTTGGGGTTTGATTTTGGCCATACCACAGGGCATGCCGGATCTTAGTTCCCCAACCAGGGATCGAACCCATGTCGCCTCCAGTGGAAGTGTGGAGTCCCAACCACTGGACGGCCAGGGAAGTCCCAACACAAGAGTTTTAATATAAAAGTAAAAAGGTCTCTCTCTCTCTCTCACTCCTAGACCTAGGTCAAGATGGGAAGGGGCATAGGGAGACTCAAGTGTCCTCAGTAACTTTACTTTGGTTTTGATATGTAGTAATGACTGAAAATGGAGTAACCAAGGCATTTAGCTCCCAACTATCTCTTCTTATACTCAGGGTGAATTGATCAGCAAGGTTCATGCTCTGCAGGAAAGCCCTGTGAGCAAACAGATAACAATTTATGCTCCTGCAAATCCCTTCATAAACTGCACCCTTGCTGTTAGTGTTCTTCTTAGCAAAGAAGCTCCCGGGAGAATGGGAGATATAGAGTGTCCAATAAGTAAAACAAAGTCCTTTGGATTTCTCAACTTTTTGGAAAAATATTCTAATCCTAGTAGATAGTTCACAACACTTAGATTTTAATAGAAGTTTTTTTCCAGTTTTCTGTTCTAGTCTAACCTTGCCTATAAGCTGTTTCAAAGGGGCCCTCAATAAATAGGACTTCTACAACAAGTGTGATGGTTTTCATCAGTTAATGAGAATCAACTTGGATGTGTATATCAGTTACTGTCAACATTATGATGACTCTGAACCACAGTCATAGTGGCAGTCTCTTGTTTAATGTTTTTTTCCTTCTCCGTTCAATGTGGTCATGACTCACATGTTAAGAATAGTACTACTTCATAGTGTAAAAAATTAATAAACAGAAGCCTCAATAAAACAGAGCTGCAAGATCAGAAAGGGGAATTCTCATGCCCTGTGACGGTAGCAGAGCCCGACGGTAGAAAAACTCTTCTTTCCTGGCAAGGACTCAGTCAATAAAAAGCCATAGACTCTTTGTTACTATAGAACTACCAACGTCCTTTTCCTCTTTATAAAAGCTTTCTCCTTCCCTTGTGGGGTGGGAACTTGCATGTGGCCGCCATTGTTGCAGACCCCAAATTGTAATTCTCTGCTGATTCCAAATAAACCTATCTTTGCTGGAGAAATACAGGGCAGTCTGCTTATTTCAGGTCAACAATAGTATTGGGAGAATTAAATGAATTGATACATTATAGCATTTAGAACAAAGTAAGCATTCAATGAGCATTAATAATTTGACCTTTTTGCTTCTTGCTGTGGCTGTTGTCTCTATAATTACCAGTACTGAATGCCAGCCTGCATGACTGCCTCACCCTCCCATTCCCTTTCCAGCCCCCATATCCTCTGGACCATTGCAGATATGAACCGGAAAGCAGATGGGAGTCAGGGCATGATGGTAGGGAAGGAACAGCCCTCCACTTTAACTTTTGACATAGGGACTTAAAATAGGTCCTCCCCTAAAACTCTCTCAGCAGGATTGTGACTAAATTGCAACTTTACAAAAGATTTAACTGAAAGTTCATGGTTAACAGAGGGGTACACAATCAGCAGTTATTTTCAAGTGCCAATCCATGTGGTTCATTTCAGAGCACTCTAGCCCAAGATTACCCACATGGATTTCCTAACAGTCTGGCACTCTAAATGACAACTTGCCCACAAGCAGTAAGGTCAGTTTAGCTTTCATTATCAAAAAGGCAGTGGAGCATTCTGTTCTACATTTAATAATTATGATACCCAGAGAAAAATATTCTCCCATTACCCCAAATGAAGACTTGTTTCTCAATTTTCTCATTTCTTCAGATTCTGTTTTATCCCAGAATCTGCTGTTTCCTCTGAATCATTTTCAACAAAAACTCTCATCTCTACAATATAACAATACAGTTTAATGTAGTGTAATCCATTCTAATTCTTCTAAAGAAAAGAAGCATTTCTACCATCTGTTTCCTCCAGCCTTCTCATCCAGGCAAATACAGCAACAAAGTCAACAGGGACAGAAACTCTCCCTCAGCCAAATGTACACAATTTTATATTGCAAAGTTGAATATTTAGCTTCTTCATCTAAATCATCTGCATTTCGGTAAAGGGACACGTCAGTTCTTGCCACAGAACAACAGTTGGGTACATTATGGGATACCATGAACAATTACAGATGCACTCATTAATTTATTTCAAAAATTGCTTTAATTGCTAATGATATGCCTGGCACTGGAAAATAAAAACAATTAAGAAAAAAATTTTGAAACATGAGCCTGTCTTCTGAAGCTAAAAATCTAGTGTTAGAGAAATAATAAATAAGTTAAAAACCGAAATATTATTATAGAGTGCTGTAAGTTTCATGAAGGAAACAGGGATCTGTGCAAAACAATGGCAGATGGCATTAGTGAAGATATGGCATCCTTTCAGTCACTGTGTGCTTTGTTCAGCAATAGTATGTTTTCTGGGTATGATCTTATTTTTGAAAATATCATTGTCTATGTTACGTCTAAAAAGTACAGAAGCTGGGTTAATAGTTGAAAATATTACAAAAAAGTGTTACAAAAAAGCGTTTCGCGATAGTGAAACTAAAAGTGGTAGCAATAAAAATAATTAAATATGTAAAGAAAATGGCAAATTTGGCATGTCAGGGATCAATCTTTTGAAAATAATATAGATTCTGAGGAAAAAGTAGCAAAGTATACATTATATGCAGAAGTCCATAACCAGCAAGAGTGGTCTGCTGTCTTCCCTCATCCCCCATCTGCTCTGTTATTCCAGAGTTTTAACAAGCATCCAATAATCCTATATATGTTTCTTATATACCAGGTTTATTGCTCATTTATTCCCATAAACTGCAAATTCCACAAGATCAGGGTTTTCTTGTGTGATAAATTTCAAGCACCGTGAATAGTACTTTATGCATAGCAGGGTTAAATAAATATTTGTTAAATCAAGAAATATGTAAGTAAATGAGTGTACAAATGAACCAACAAAGAATCTAATAATTTCAAAATGAATAATATTGGATGAATTCTAAAATTAACTTGCATTTTTGTCTTTTAAAGCTCTCTGAAGTAGACCCATTTAATCTTCCCTATTTTTCCTTTCTCCTATAGAAAGCTGGTATAATTTCTACATATAAGTAATTTTCATGACATTTTTTATTGAAGTATAGTTGAATTATAATGTTGCGTTAATTACTGCTGTACAGCAAAGTGACTCGGTTATGCATACATATACATTCTTTTTCATATTCTTTTCCATTATGGTTTATCACAGGATATTGAATATAGTTCCCTGTGCTATACAGTAGGACCTTGTTGTTTATCCATTCTATATATAGAAGTTTCCATCTGCTAATCCCAAACTCCCAATCCAACCCTCTCCCTCACCCTTCCCTCTTGGCAATCACCAGTCTATTCTCTATGTCCCTGATTCTATTTCTGTTTCACAGATAGGTTCATTTCTGTCATATTTTAGAGTCCACATATTAAGTGATATCATGTGGTATTTGTCTTTCTCTTTCTGACTTACTTCACTTAGTATGATAATCTCTAGTTGCATCCATATTGCTGCAATGGCATTATTTCATTTTTTTATGGCTGAGTAGTATTTCTAATTTTGATTACTTATATGTTTTATTAAAATATAAGAAAATAATGTGAAAAACACTGGGGGAATAATTCATATGAGCAAATATAGGGATTTTAAAAATATTCTAATATGATGGTCAATATATTCATTCATTAGTTCAACAGATATGTTTTGAGCATCTGCTATGTGTCAGGGGTATAGCTTTGAAAAAGGAAGACAATATTACTGAACTCATGGAAACACATGCAAAGAAGTAAACACACTGAGTTATTTCAGACAGTGCTAAATGCAGTGAAAACTTAAAATGGAGAAGGGATGAGGATCTTGTTTTTGGCCAAGGTAATCAGGGAGAGTCTCCATCAGAGGTGACTTTTGAATTGAGACCAGAATGGAGAGACTGCACACCCTATGGGAACATGGAAGAACAGAGTTTTCTAGGCAGAGAGAACAAGTATGTGAGATTAGAGGGAGGCAACATGAGCACAGGTACAGAAAGGAATGAAGTCCAGTACGGCTGGAGGCCACTGAGAAAAGAAGAATATGATGTGTGTTGAAGTCAGAAAGGTCTCAGGGACCTAAATCACTCTGGGCCTTGTTGACACGGACAGTGTTTGGCCTTTATTTCTTGTTCACTTGTACTTCGCTGGAAGGTTTCATCTTGCAAGTAACAAAATTTGATTTATTTCAGTTTTTAAAATATCCCTAGCTGTGTATAGAAAATGACCAGCACTGCTGGGGGAAATATCTTCCTCATGTGTAATTTTCTTTTTCCTATGAAATCTCTCGGTGAGGAAAGATAGTATATTGAATTACTATTACAATTCTATGCGTCTTGCCTTTTATGCTTTAAAAGTCACAGTTCTGAAATTTTATTCATGTGCACCACAAATACAATTTCTTTTTAAATTGATCATTAATTTTTGTCTAAAAGGTGTCTACTTCTTTAGAACTTAAGTTCTCCACAATGTGGGGGAAAAAAATTAATGACAGTTACTCCAGTCCAAGGATATTACTTTTGATAGAAGTATCCCTAAATCTTGGTTTACTTCAGTCCTTTTCAGTGAAATTGCACATTAACGTTGGCAGGTTGCAATGGGTAAAAATCATCAATATTCCACTTCTTATTCCTCCTAACAAACTAAAGCCTGATGGGCTAAAGTAAATTTAAAATCTAAACCACAATGTTGTACTAAATTCAGTTTTGGCAGTTAGTAGATATTTTTTATCCTACAACAACAGATGTGACTAAAAGAATTGATCTTGTTGACATCGCTACCCTTGTATGGATAGAAATCAATATTAACAATATAATTTACCACTGCATATTTTGGCAAGGAAATTTTAACCATTCATAAAGTCAGGCTGAGCTTGTTCTCCATTGCAGTGTCACAGCCTACTTCTGATAGAAAACATTTTTATCTGCAATTGGCTAAGTCATTTAACTTAGTGAGACATCACAGGCAGTAGATGGCATCAGCAAATAGATATAGGAAAACCGCCATCATTAATTATAGTGAAGGCTGGAATTGGGGTCGCTGAGCTTCCAGTGACAGACTCACAAAGGAGGTAATACAACTTGTGATTCAAGTACAATTAAGTGTAATATATTAATGTCTTTTTAGTCACCTCTTTAAGTGCAGGATTAACTCTAAGTCTTCATTATAATGACTAGTGTCCAACCAAATTTGGGAGTGTCTGATCTAGATTTAGTACTGTCTTTGCATTTGAGCTTCCTGACAAGATTCATGACAATCACCCATGTGTTATGGGTAACATTAGCCAGTATCTACACACAAAAAATAAAGTGGAAGACTGAAACAATACTCCAGATAGTTTTTCCCACATTTTGATTGTCTGCATGATTACAATTTCAAGAGTAATTTGCGGAGAAACAACAAGTTTTCATTTTCTGAAAAGTTTTCTGTAAAGGTTATTTAACATACAGTTATGTAAGAGCATAATCATTTTGACAAATAGGACATACTTTCAGAACGTAAAATGGAATAAATAAGATTATATGAAAAATGTGCAGTACATTTTGTCCCTGGCAAAAGGTATTCAAATCTGGCTGACCCTAATAACTATTAATCAATATTAATTTGGTTACTTATGCATTTAGCTATTGTGTTTTATATTTTCTGTCTTAAAATTTGCAGTTTTTAAATACATTTCTACCTTTGTTCTTCCATATTTATTGCAGTTTGTTTCTCTCTAGCCTCTGGTTCTTCTATTTGATGCCTTCTGTAGCATTTTTCTATGCTATTCCTTCCATTTATACTCATTCAGCTCTTTAATATTTTGAGTGTATTTAGCATTGAACTTTAATTTTGGTCTGACTGTCTACTTTTTTCTTTAAAATTACTGCAGTATGTCTATTAAAGTTTATCAGAACTTTTATATACTGGTTCATCCATTTTTACCTTTCTTAAATTAGGGGAGAAAAACACCTTATACAGTAAAATTCACCACCCATTCAGAGAATTCCTTGATTACATAAATCAATGATAAAAAAAGCACATACCTGTTACAAATGCTGTTTTTTAACTCGATTAAATTTAAAATATTTTGCTATATGTAAGGCTGGTTTTGTTAGAAAGCCTAAGTTTACATTCAAAAAGACAAAATTTATAAATCACTCAGAGATGTGTATGGTTCTTAGAAACACTATTTACCTGTCACCTATCAGTATGCATATTTATAAGTTTGTGTGTATGTGTGTGTGTGTGTGTGTGTGTGTGTGTTAAGTGATAGTGGATTTGGAGGAATCTGTTGGTTTGGCATGATCACGGGAAAGCCATGTTTCACCAAACACTGAGAAAAATAATGAAAAGTTGTACACGTATCTTTTGTTTCTATTTGTTCCCTCACTTTGCTATGGACTTATATAGACTAGTGTTGGGGTGGTAGCATAGCAGTTTCCTGTCTCAAGGTGGCTTCATACTATTAAAAGCAAAACAGCACACTCCCTCTGGTTCAAAGGAGACTACAGTAAATAATTACTCACATTGTGAAGGTGAGCTCTTTCCAGATACAACCCTTCTCCATCCAGACTGATGTTTCTAATCTTCCGTATCCATTGAGAGATGGATGGGATATGGGAGAAAAAAATAATCCCTGAGGAGGTTATTATGTGCATGCTGCTCCTGGGCCATGACTCATCTAGTGAGCCTCCTGTAGGAATATGCTTACATGAATATTATCTCATGGAATCCTCACAGCAGTTCTGTGAGGAAGGGAGACATGATATATTATTACAGATAAGGAACCTGAGACTCACAGAGGCTGCCTTTTGCAAAGGCTACATACTAGAAAGGGGCAGTTTCTCACTAAGAATTCTGTGTGTTCTGACTTTAAAGTCCACATTCTGTCCACATCATGTAGCCCCTAAAGCAGATCTCAGCACAGCTGGCAATGCCTGCAAAGCACAATGAACTACTGGGTTCTGTTATTCTGCTAAGAATTTTTTGGCCCGGTTATACAGCACCAGTTCTTGCTTTGCAAGAAAAGAAAAAAAAAAAGAAAGAAGAAAGGTAGAAAACAGTAAGAGTCAGTCTTGTGCCCATTACAGTAAATGGTAATGTACATAATTTTTCGATTAAAAAAATTTCAAAAGTTTCCATATATTCTCCAGTGGCCTGCCCCTGACAGCTTTGAATTCCACCAATCTTACTGTATTAATTCATGTTAGGCATTTTCTTCTCATGCTTCAAGTTGCAAATATCTCTGGAACAAGTGGGGCACTGAAATTAGTGTCACATATTTAATTTTCTTAAGTAATTGGAAAGGCAAGCAGTATGGGAGCACTGGAGAAACTGAAGTGCGAGAAAGAGGAGAATGAAGGAGGATACCTATAAAAAGCCCTCTCCATTTCACTATTTCTTTATATTTGATCTTGTTCATAAATGAAGTTGTACGAGTTAGAGACATAAATATCATCATAAATGTCTTTAAAAAGGCACTGATGACAGTTCCATACAGGCTTTCAAGGGAAACAGTGGTGTTTTGGGAGCTCTTTTTTAACATTCAGGTAAGCATCATGTACAACCACATCTCCCCATGGCAATTCTTTATTGCCCTAGTAAGTGGCAGGATTCTGATAGGGACAGTGCCCAACTGACTCAGAGTAACAAATATCATACTTTTGGCTCATATGCATGGCCCCTGATTTCTTGATGCCATCTTCAGAGAAATAAATCATCATAAAGTTGACTGAGTGTGTCCTATGTACATGTGCTTGACTGTATTTGATATAATTGACAACAATAAAAAGACATTAGAGAAGAGCGGCATCAGTGTTGTCAAGTGAGTGTCACCTGACCCACGACTTCCAAAGAATAGTCAGGATATGGATGGGCTGAGAGGAAAGAAGAAGCCATCCAACAAGAGTAGGGATAGATAGTACAGAAGTAGTGTAACCACATGACATCTGTGTCTGTGTCTGGAGGGGGCTGCATGTGGTGGAAGAAAAAGGAGAGGTATTTTGCAAAGTTGAAAGGTTAGTCTGATTAAAATAGTTCATGGTACTAACAGGAGATCATTTTAAAACTGTAGAATTCAGTGAAATTATTGAATACCATAATTTGGGTTTATTTTTATATCACATTTGACATCTCAGCACAGTAGCACTTATAGCACATGGAGAAAAAAATAATTATGTTTAAGTGAGCATTCTGTATATGCTGTGGCTTTCGTACTTCTTCATCCTCTGTATACCAGAATATAACAGAAATATAGTATACCTAACAGAAAGTCAGTGTACAGACAGACCAGGATGCTCCATCTATAGCAAAATTTTGAGGTGTTCTTGGAAGGATTGTATAAAGAGAAAGAAAGAATATGTAGAAAATAGGTGAACGCATATCTGTTATGAGAGTCAAGTATATGTTACTGTAAATACTTATATGCAATGAACTCTAACATCCACCCAGGGGTTTTTGTTTTAATGTTTAGTTGCTCATGTTAAAGAAATCATGTAAACAATTAGCCAGTTTTTCTGATGCTCTGTTTGGATTTACTGCCATCTCTCTCCTGCTTAAGGATTGTTGTTACTCATCAGATAAGCTGAGTTCTTAGCATTTTCTTGTTAATTCCTTCAATCACTTTTGAAGCTTTAGTTCTGCTTTTCTAACTTCAGTGACTTGTGTGTGTGGTCTTGCCCTTTGGGTAGCAGTGTTCTAAAATGAGAGAGAGAGGATTTTTTTTAAACTTTTCCTGGAGGATCTTGTGACTAGAGTCAATCTAAAAAGAAAAAAAAGAAGTGTATATGCCACTTATACATGTTGAGTTCCTACCTTTGAATTATCCCAATCTTAGAAACTTGTTATACTTTAAACTCTGTCTTATAAGTAAATGATCAGGGCAAAGTACTTAATCACTGTAGGGTAGCAGACTATGCCACCCCCAAAATATGCCACTTTAGCATAGGGTTTATTTTGAGCTGAAGTTAATTGAGAGGAATTAGATACAAAAAAGTTTTCTGCCCTCCTCCTATTTCTCTAAAAGTAGAACATAAATTTAGGAAGGTGCCTCTCCTCCCCTCTCCAACAGGAAGGACAAAAGTTAATCACTGAACATTAGTTTGTATCTCTGGATCCCGTACCCCTAACTTGCACCCCCCCTTAACAGATAAGCAACGAGGATCTATTGTACAGCACAGGGAATTAACCATTATCTTGTAATAATTTTTGATAGAGTATAATCTGTTAAAACTCTGAATCACTATGCTCTATACCTGAAATTAATATCATGTTGTAAATCAACTGTACTTCAATTTAAAAAAAAGTTAATTACTGAAGAAAATTTTAGATCCTAACAGCCTGGAGACAGCATCAGAGGAATCTACATAATGAGATTTACTAATGAGGCTTTATCTACCATTAGTTTCTCATATGTTTACCTTTCCACATTTTCCTGCCCCTAGAGACTCAGGACCTTTCCACTTCTCTAAAAATGTATTATTTCTTTGTTAAGATGCTGTATAAGTCCAAGTTCTAACCAAATCTTTGAGTCACTCATCTCCAGGTACTCCCATATGCCATATGTATGATGTACATGTTAATAAACTTCTGTTTCGGTTTTCTCTTGTTGATTTGTTTTTGGCCAGTCTAATTTATAGGGCCCCAGCTGGAGAACCTAAGATGGGTAAAAGAGATTTTTCCTCCCCCACATCACTTAATTCCAAAATTCTGTGAGTTTCTCTGCAAATTTTTATGACTATATAATTTCATTCCATGCCTAGGCATAATATTCAATATGAGAACCTTGAGTGCCAGCCGTACAGTGCTGGGCAAATCCTTTGCACACCCAGTCTCACCATATGGTATAGCTCTAAAGATAGATAAGAGCAATGAAAGTAGCGAGCTCCTGGGCAGGGAGTGAAATGGGAATGACAGATAGCAGGACAAACAGAAGAAACAACCAATTTAATCAATCAACATGGATATATGGTGTTCCTACTAGAGTCCATGCCTGGCATTAAAGGAAGAGATAACATGGGCCTTGCCTTACAAGATCTGATTTAGAGATCCCATATTCATTCAAATATTTATTCAATAATTAAACTTGTAAGAGCCAATGGTGACATTAAAAATAGCTAAATATTAATGTTATATGGAACCATTAGGACTGAAATGTTAAGGGAAAGATTTTTTTGGCGTAGGACTTTGTAGCAGGGTTTAAGATGAGGGAGTTTCAGAAACAAATATGTAAGTATCATAAGAAGTGGGAACAAATGAAGCAGAGAAAGTGAGGAAAGGCTAAAGGTGGAATATTCTGGAAATAGTGAGATTTCACTCAAGAGAAGCTTTCATCAAGACAGAGTCAGGAATAACAAGAAGACCAGCTCTTAAGCAGTTGGAAATGTCATGAATCACTCAGCATAGGCAAAAGGGCCACAATTCAAGGGACAAAGTGTAAAAGGTATTGAAAAAAAGTTCAGCAATTAAAACAGCTTTAAAATCATGTTTCTTACTGATGGTCTGTTGACATTCTGCACATAAGAGGTGTCCAAATAATACCAGAGAATTATTGTCTAGGCAGAATGAAGTATGTTGCTTTAAAAGTCAAATTGAGGTTTTTCGCCCCGGAATATGTTCTGACTTTGGAGATTTATAATGATCAATTTCTATCACTGGTAGAGAGCTATACACTGAATACTGAATTTAAGATCTATCACTTGCTTGAGCTACATTATAATAGTTTAATTTTTAAAACAATACAGCTGAAATAGTTTTCATACAGGAACTAGATAATAGACTGTAATACAGATTAGAAGAAAGTACAGTACATTTCTTCAGGGTACAAAGCAGGTGCCTTCAATGTTTGTGTATTTTAAATGGAAATTGTTTTCTTTTAAGAGAAAGTATTATATAGAATATTGATACAAAGGGATTATATATTTTTGTTTTATCTTCCTGAGTTGTAAAACTAATTTTCTTCCTCTAATCAGAGTTCCGTGAAATATTCCATGAAGTCTGTAACAAATCTGGCCTATAAGGAAATGGATTTTTATAAACTATAGCTGGGATTTTTCTGTATCTCAATGCAATTTCTTTCTTTGTAACATTTTATGCAGGCTTATTATGATTTTATCTACAGAGGCATTTAGGTATGTTTTAAATGGTAAGGAAAAAAATCAAAATTTGAAATTGAAAAAAAGAATTCAAAGTGAGTTACCAGGACAATGAGTTCTTGAATAATGAATTTTAGAAGTAAGATCAAATTCTTACTATATAGAGTGCACATCTGAACAATTTCCAATTGTGACCTAGTAATCAAGACTTCTCTATAACACTGCCTATGATTACCATCATTAAGAATGGTATGGATATTATATATAAAAAAACACTGGAGAGGCCTCCTTTGAAATTGATGGCCAATATAACTATAACTCAGAGGCATTTACACGAACAACTTTGTAATAAAGAATAAGCCCAATGGTGTAAGAACAAGTTGATTTAAATCACAGTTTTAAGTTAAAGCTTGTGGGGGCCACAGTGAGTGTCTGTAATTATAGGAATGTGCTGTAGGATGGTGTGGGTTTTTTTTCTGAAGCTATTCCTGAAGAAGATAAATGAGGCATGATGGTGGTACTTTTTCATTGGTTATGTTTTCAATAGATCTTTTGTAATGAATGTAAGGTGGCTTAGGAGAAGAAAAACTGATAAATCTGAAAATATAGATACTAGAATGATCTCTCTATGCAATGATGAGCAAAAGAAGTAGTTGAATTCATCAGTGTAACATATCCATTGAAAATGGACAGACCATGTATTATTGTTGTTAGAAAAAGAGTTGGAGCTCCACAAACATCAAGTAAAAATGTAATAACCAAAAGAAATTCTGGAAAAATGATTCCTCAATAGATGTTCTGACCATCCAACCCTCTCAATTCCAATATCCTCAACTACTGCTCTTATATGAAGCACTACTGAATAGATTGTAAAAGTCTTAGGCTTTGTTGGGTATTGAGGCAATGAGGAAATAATTAAACATACCACTATCTAAACTCTAAGTTCAGGATAGTTCTATTACTGTTCAAAACTGGTCTGAAGTGTAGAAGCAGTGGGCTCCTACCCCTCTGCACTGCATCAAATCCATTTTCCCAGTAAAAACATAGGCCTTTGCCCTTTTTGAGCTCAACACTGTCCTGATAAACTGACTACATGGGTGAGCCATACAAAATGCAACTTTTCCACAGATGATCAGTTCTAAAATACAGAAAACTCAGACGTGGTTGGAGCAAAACAGTAACTCAAGCTGAAGCTTCTCCACATGAAAGCTTGAGGCCAGAAAAACAGAACTCCTGCCTTCAAACCCAAACCCGAACTTGGATCTGGAAAGAAAGAGAAGCTATATGCAGAAAGTTTATCTTCTTTTAGCCAGAAGGATGCCTGGAGACAGAGGGTAGACAGTCTCGGGATGAGAATTAAATTCTGAGGTTCTTAGAGAAAACTCAATCTGCAGAAATTCATAGATGTTGGTATTTGAATAAGTGTGTAGTGCTAAGAGCACTCAAGCCTTGGAAGAAATGCTGGAGCATCATACCATTGGACACACTTTAACCTAAATCTCATAAAATAGCAAAGTTTTCAGTGAAAGAGACTGTGAAGAATAAAGTGTTACTGATGGAGCCTCAACAGAGGGCAGATAGATTGCGGGTGGTACATCATCAATGCCCAGTTGTAAATACTGTAGAACCTCCCACCACTTGTATCCCTCATGATAGCTCAATAGCTTGATCTGAGTCATAAAGGCAAATAAAGCCAAGAGCAAATATATGCTTAAGGAAATTTAGCACATAACACAGAACACCCAAAGAAAACAATCCAAACAAGTAGGTTCTTCCAGTGAATTTGAATCTGGAATTTGAATTTGAATCTCACCTTGAAATTGAATCTGGAGGAAACAGATGAAACTGTTAGAGAAGTAAAAAGGAACACTGAGATTAATTCAATGATCATAATAAGGCTTTCAGGTATGGAAACATAATTTTTAAATTTAGAAAATATTAGAAATACTGAAAAAGTAGATGGTGATTGTTAAAAATGAGGCAGTATCCTGAAATCTTGAAATGATAAAAATGCAAAGAGACTGACAAGGAACTTGTAAGACGTATCCAGGAAGTCTAACACCTGAAACATAGGAGTTAAAGAAAAAGGGAACAAAGAGGTTGGGGAGAGACAATTGCTAGAGAAATGATAGAGAAGAATTTTCCCATGCATATGCACATACGAGCATGCTCATGCGCACACCCACGAAGAAATTTTTGGGCCAAACTTCTGAATTCTAAAAATAGAAAAAAAATTCTAACAAGATTCCACACAAAAGAAACAAGTTGTTTTTTTGTATTTTTGTTTTTTATAAAGGAAAACCAATTAGACTGGCATTGAGCTTTTCCCTTATAATACCAAAGGAAGAAGTGTATGGAATAACATCTATAGGCTATTGAAAGAAAAGGATTGGAATCTAAGTATCTACACCCAGCTTAGAATCATTCACCTGCAAAAAAAAGAAACATATTTGTTGATAGGCAAATATTCAAAACCATATTATTCTATATCCATCAAAGAAAATACTCGAGAATGGATTTAAAACCAAAAAACAAATAAGTGGAACAGTATCCTTATATATCATTATGGAGGATGATGGGCAAGAGAGTTCCTTCAAACAAGAAAAGTGAGTTTTGTTATCCCTGTCCTGTAGTATTTGTGTATGTTTTATATCAAGGGCCTATTGCTCTCATTTCACTGACATTTCTTTATAATAGTTTTCCTCCACTGCTTTAAAGTGGGAATGGGTATCTGGGTTCATTTTTATTATTAGTCATGAATGCCAGAATAATGAGAAACCGTATTTATAAAGAACAAGAATATCCTAAGTTTCCTAACAACACGTATCCTAAAGTTCCTGTTTTTAGAGGGAAACTTTAATTTGGATGAAGTTTGGATTGTCTCTCTTTGGAAATAGGGTAACTGTGTTTCAGTTGCATATGGAATTGCTGAATTGGGTCCATGGGCACAGGTTTAGAATTATGTATCTGGGGGAAAAGATTGGGGTTGCCAGAAGCGAAATTGTAGTGAATTTCACTACAATATAGTAGGTATATAGTTTGGTCAGCTTACGTCAGGGAGCAGCTAAAGTCCTGCTCTATAATAATTCTCTATTCAACTGTGTTCAGCCTAGGGTTATTATAGCTATGGATTTTTGTGTGTCTATCTTTTTAATACCAAGATTTCAATTGATATTTCTTTTATATTCATATCTTCTTGTTTTGGTTTTCAGGTTTTTTTAAATAATTGAAAACATACTTATTCCTATTATAATTGTATGCAGAGTGAGTTTATCATGAGTATTTAATCACTGAGTATGTCTTTCTTAGTACTATACTACTTAATATGCAGACTTATATTGAAAAAGAGAATGTCATGTGATTATTTACACTCTCTCTCCCCCACTTTAACTGCCTTATCAGAATCATGCCAGCCCACTCATCCCTCTCTCTTTTTCTAAGGCAGCAGTCATAGTTCTGTTAGCTCAACCTGTAACTGGCACTTTTGTTTCCTACAGCAGCCAAACATGTAGCCTTTCTTTTTTTCACCCAGATCCACAGCCTTGCAGGACCATAACTTCAGCCCTACTCACTGCTTTGGTTTTTTGTTTTGTTTTGTTTTTCTATTTCTTATCCACAGAAATATTTGCCTTTTTATTTATTTTTTGATCCCAGCTACAATTGTTTTGCTTTACTCTTTTACTATAGTATCTACTAGTGTGGATTTGGGGGTCTATATTGCATGGAATATTCCCTTCTTCTCTCTCTCTCTCTCTCTCTCTCTCTCTCACGCACACACACACACACACGCATGCACACACACACACATTTTATTTCCTTTGATGCATTTCCTCCTCTGTAAAGTAAAACAGTAATAGTACTTATAACTCTTTTTTTCTTTCCTCTAAAGATTAAGGGAGATAATACAAATGAAACCCTAGTACAATACTTGACGCTTAGATAGGATTAAATATATACTAGTTATTTATTAATCTTGTTTCAAATTGAACTGACATTTTTGTGGGACTTAGATACACATATAAAATGAGATTTAAATTTAATTTTAGTCTAAATTGAAATTGAATAATTTGTTCTGTCCTATATGTACTCCCTCACCAAAGTCTCTGAGAATGTACAGTATGGTGATAAATGGAGGAGGATGTAGCTGGGAAATCAGCAGCCATAACTCTGCTCTTGAACTCACATTAGCCTGGCACTCCTGCCTGTGTGGGAAGCAGACCCTGCCCTTAAAGCTGACCTGCCTTTGTGCAGCAAGCACCTGACCTGCTAATGATGGAGGAACTCTCATCTTTTCATTTGGGCCAAATGTATCTATTGAATCCATATATTTATAGTCTCAAACTGCAACACTTTCATCACCATCACTCTTGCCTCTAGTGCATGATTTATCACACAACATGTCAAACCATTTTGAGGAAGGTATCAGGAAATACAAAGTCAAAGTTGTATCTGATTTCTTTACTGAAGAACAAACTTAGAAAGGAAAGAAAAAACAGCACTGCCAATGTCATGATAGAAAATGGAATCATTCTTAAATTCATGAGGCAAAATATGTTTTCCAAAATCTGTATTATAGATATTGGCAAACAGAGATAGGTAAGAAAAACAGTGGGGCAAGTAGAATGTTCTTATAAGTGCATGGAGTTTTCTCTTAGTAGACACTTTTCCATTTAGTTACTAAACAAATTCTCTAAACATTGAAAATATTTTAGAACTTCTCAGGAAATGATCATTAAAGTAAATTGTTAGTGTTTGATAAATTCTCACTCCAGCGTCCATCCGTGGCTCCTTCAACCAATACCTCTGTTCTCGGCCAGATTCTTTACTAGCAAGGAGTTCTGGGAGCATTTTATATTCACTTGTCTATGTCAGGTTTGTCTAAGATGCTCAGCCTAGGTTGGTAAAAACATTCCATCCCTTTTAAAATTAGTTTCTGAAGTACTCTGTTAAGAAGATGAAAGACCGGACTTCCCTGCTGGTGCAGTGGTTAAGAATCCGCCTGCCAATTCAGGGGACACGGGTTCGATCCCTGGTCTGAGAAGACCCCACATGCCGCGGAGCAACTAACCTGTGCGTCACAACTACTGAGCCTGCGCTCTAGAGCCCGCGAGCCACAACTACTGAAGCCCACATGCCTAGAGCCCGTGCCCCGCAACAAAGAGAAGCCACTGCAATGAGAAGCCAGTGCACCGCAACGAAGAGTAGCCCCTGCTCGCCACAACTAGAGAAAGCCCGTGCACAGTAATAAAAACCCAACGCAGCCAAAAATAAATAAGTAAAATTAAAAAAAAAAAAAAAAGAACATGAAAGACCACATCTAGGCACAGAGGAAAAGAGTACAGTGTGAGCTCCATTAACAGGGACTGCCACAGGCAAGGAAGAAAGGAGTAGCTTCAGGTAAGTATAGACACTTCTTTGGAATACTCTCTGACTTCCCCAAGCAGAAACATCATTGCTTCTTCCCAATTCCATGGGGATGTATTTTCAGGATACTTTGAATAATTAAATTCTAATTATGTTCTCTGGAGATTTAATAGATCAAATGTAAATATGAAATAACTACTATTCTTGGAAGTTTTTGGATCAGCTATTCACCTTTATTACATTAATCAATAAATTCAATTAATTAATCAAGTGGATTACCATGTACAAATCATGTATCTAAGGACTGTGCATACGCTAGGGCTATCTAAACTGAGTTAACCCTCTTATGTAATTCAACGAGCAATATATGTGTTTTCTTATGGTGTTTGGATTATTAAGAAGGTATTGTACACTGTTCTGTAAACTCTATGTTAATGGACCCAAGTTTCACAATCATAGTAAGAGGTTTTTTTTTAATTCTGTAGTTATACTGTAATCAAGATGTAGAGCACAAGAAGCAATAGTAATAAACGCACTAGTCATATCTCATAAATCATGAATAGGACTCTTTTAATAAGTAAACACCTTGGGTCAACTCAGGCTAAGAGGCAGAGTTGCAAAAAATAAGCTTTTCATAAAATCTCTTTAGCTGAAAATGTAAGCACAATCATTTTTGTGGTTAAACAAGGGAAAGGATTAATTCTAACTCTGTGGATATGTGTGTATATATTTCCCCAACCAAACTTATAATTGCTCATAATAGAGGCAACTTCATTTTTGAAAGGGTTGGCTGTGAGGTTGTGATAATGAAGAAAGAAGCTCTGATAAAGCATATTTTTTCTAGTGCTTCCACAGCTAGTTTTAGTACGTGTTGGGTATTTTTATTAAGCTGATGGCTTCTCAGAGAATATGTTTGTTTTATTGGTGGGTCTTTCCTATATTTTAATTAAAATTGCATACCTCTTGGGCCTCCCTGGTGGCGCAGTGGTTGAGAGTCCACCTGCCAATGCAGGGGACACGGGTTCGTGCCCCGGTCTGGGAGGATCCCACATGCCGCGGAGTGGCTGGGCCCGTGAGCCATGGCCGCTGAGCCTGCGCATCCGGAGCCTGTGTTCCGCAACGGGAGAGGCCACAACAGTGAGAGGCCTGCGTACTGAAAAAAAAAAAAAAAAAATTGCATACCTCTACCATGTTTTATTTATAATTTTTATGACAATGATATATACATTAAATTAGTTTTTACAGAGCATTGACCAAAAATTGGTAGTATTTCAACATACTTTTCTATCTGAAGACTAAAAGTAGATCTCTGAATATCAGAAAAACCTTAAAAATTAACATTTTAAAAATAAATATAACTTTCACTTTTATCAACTTGATTTGTGCCTGCTTAAGACCTCATGTTCAATTCTGATAATGCTGGGTCTATGTGGTAAACAGGTCCCCAGACTTATGGTCCAGAGTTTTGTTTTTTTAGATTCATATTCCATTGCCATAATGCTTTTTCCTTTTGTTCTCGTCACTATTAATGATATTTTAATATATTTATCAGTTTAACTGGTTAATAATAGATCCTGGTGAATAAAAACAATGCAGAGGCAATCTAACTAATAAAATAATTTAACAACTTGAATTCAGGAAACATTTTATTATCTACTATGCAAAAGGAAGTAAAGAAAGATAAAACTTCATGCTCAAGTAACAAGTACCCTAGAAAGGAAGAAAATTGTGCATACAGATATATTAAGAACTCAGCCTATGCTAAGGGCTATTAACAGCAGTACAGAAAGTGCTACAGGTACAAAAATGAATGCATGTATTTTTATTAGCAACAGAGGGAAAAACTGTAGAATGAGACTGGAAAAGAAGAGACAAAGAAGAATGAGAAAAAAGATTAAACTGAGATTTGTACTCTAAAAGAACTGATAGGAACAAGAGCTTTCAATGTAGAGGCTGTCAGCAGAGAAAACAGTTTGAATTTGCCAATTAGGAAATCATTAGAACTGTACCAGAGAAGAGGTTCAGTAATACAGTAGAAGTGGAAGTAAGATTTAAGGGGAGTTTGCAGTTAAGGAGGCACTTCAAAGGCATTTCTACTCTGTTCTTCCCTTTGAAGCCAAGAGAAAACTGAAAAGAAAACTTCTTAGAAAACGGAGAAGAAAACTCTCTCTTTACTAAAATGGGTAATGGCTATAATTGCAAATGACAAATTATGAAGAACAGCTGCTGAATACAATAAAGTCTCAGACCTAACATGTCTGGGTGCGAAGAGTGAATTCATATCTCACATGGTGAGCCCTGGAGTTCTTCCAAAGCAGGTGGCATGGTCCTATGGGAAACTGTAAAGAATATCTTATCCAGAAAAGTAATTCTGGAAAATAGGACAGGCTAGAGAACAATCTCTAAACTCCATTCCACTCTGAATATAGAAAAGAGACATAAGAGTGGAGGAAAGTACACAGATCAGCCGCCATCATGAGAAACTGCAGTCATTATGGTAGTGGGAGGAAAGAGCAGGAGCAATTCACTTTACCCACAATGACAAGAGTTAGCTAAGTCATCTCACAACAGAAAAACCTGTGTCACCTGGGCTTAAATGCTAAGCCATGCTGATTTACTGCTGCAGCAACAACAAAAAAGAATTGGACCATACTGGGTAGATAAATCCCCTCACACCTCCTGGATACCTCAGTCATGCTTCTGATTTTAACTCTGTCAAAGCATAATCACTCAGTTAAATAAAATATCATACGAAGCATTATAAAACAGACAATAAACTCTGACTGGAATATAAAGAAAATCCTGAGCTAAGTGAAAACTTAAGTTCATTTTTGGAAGAGGGCAATCAAGAGAGAAAAGAACATTTCAACCAGAGGGAAGTAACAACATAGGGAAAAACAGAAGTGGATGGAGAGTTTGCGCATCAAATTCTCATAGTGAGTTTAGCATGGCTGGATTATAGCATCCATGGGGAAGAAGGGCCCAAAATGAGGCTCCAAAGGTAGGCACAGTCCAAACCATAAAATACTTTCTATGTCATGTCAATAACTTCATCCTTCCTGGATACAATTTTAAAAGTCCTGTAAGTAGCATTTAACATATGACCTGAAAGATTAGTCTGTGAATGACATGGAATTTAGATCACAGGGGAAATACAGAGACAGGGAAGCAAGTTAAGAGACTGTCCAAAAGAAGTCAAAAGGAAGTCATAAAGTGATGACATGTTAGACTCGGACAAGCAGTGAGTGTAGAAAGGGGCGGAAGGAATGACTAAACAGTACTTGGGCAAATTGAGGACTCCATGCTTTCTGTGAAGTACCTATAGGATGATGATAGGTACTGTGAAGTACCTATAGGATCTCATAAAGAGTCACAGATAAAAGGAAATTAAGAACAATTCCTCTTGCACATCTTTTTCCTATTGATGATATTTTTGTTTTCTATTAGTTTTCTTTTATAAATTTAAATTTCAGACTGTCCTACTTGGCTACTAATTGCTGTTAGTAAAACATTAACCTCCTATTTCATCTGTACTGGATTAGGGCAGTGAGTCCAAAAGTCCACTCTTGTAGGCACAATAAAGTTACAGGAGCCTCTTGTGAGTGTAATAGTTACATGGAATTCCTTAGGAATAATTATAAAGAACAAGGAACAAAGATAACTGAAAAGTTAGAAGTCAGAGGATTTATAAACTGCCCTGTTGAAAGTAGGTCCTAAGTAAACTGCATAGGACATATAGCTAGTTACTGACCACTCTACAGCTACTTCCTGGCTTGGACACCACAACAAACATCCAGACCATAAAGGCTCCTTGTCTCATAGAATAGCCTAGGGATGCTCTGATCCAACAGGGAAAGCTATGGAGATCTGACCCTGCATTCTGAAGGCTTCCTCAGAGGAAGGACCATGAGGGTGAATATTTTAAATGGATTCTCTAGAGCATATAATACTAAACAACAGGTAAGGCGTAACTGGATTACTGAGCAGCAATTAGGGACCAGTCAAAGTGAGAGAGGGTAAATTTGTATGGGAGTAATAATCACCTTCTTATTTAATTACTTTTTTGTCCATTATCATTTAACCAGGGTGGTGAATTTATATTATCAATTAAAAGGCCACATGTACGTTGAAAAATAAATAAACATACTGATCCCATAGAAAGATTATTGTACAGTAAATACAAGAGGATATTAGAACTCAGTTATGTAAATGAAAAGTCTCACTAAAGGTAGTGCAAAAAGTTGATTTTAACCTCCCTAGCAGCCAAAGCAAAGAGTAGCACAATTCTTCATGGTTTTTCAAAAACTAAGACCTGAATGATATTTCTCCTATAATTTTTCAAAGCAAAATCATGTTTTGAGGTAAAATATATATAAAGTGAAATGCATGATTCTGCTCCTTTTACTCCTCTCAAGTCACACTGAAGCAGAAAGTCAAATTGGAGTTCTATAAGATCCAAATTCATTAAGAGCCAAAAGCAATAAGGTTCAACTGTGCAGCCTGAGGTAAAGTCTGAAGATCCTCAAAAGTCATCCAGTTGTCACGATTTCACCATGTTCCTTTAAATGCTAATGATACCTGAGGATATTCATCCTCAGAATGCCTTCCCTTGCTCCAAGGATATGTGTGGTGAGGGGGAGAATACACTTTTCATCACCTCTTTCCTGCATTCCTACTTGAACAAATTTATTTAATTTTGTAGACTATCTCAGTCCATTAAAGGTTGTCTCTTTACCAAATCATAATGTGTTGAACACCAACACTATTTTTTTATTTCCATCAAGAATAAGACACAAGGCTTTTGGCTGGAAATTTATGTAGAAAAAGGTTTACATTGCAGGACAGTAACATGAACAATCACTAAGGTTCTTTGTCTTTTTCTTATCTCCTTGTCCATCACAAACTCTTCCTGCTTGGGCCACCCAGCTTAAATGGTTTTCTATATACCATAGAAAGATAACTTATTTTTTAATATTTTAATTTTATTGGAGTATAGTTGATTTACAATGTTGTGTTAGTTTCAGGTGTACAGCAAAGTGATCCAGTTATACATATACATATATTCATTCTTTTTTAGATTATTTTCTCATATAGGTTATCATAGGTAGAGTTCCCTGTGCTATACAGTAGGTCCCCATCGGTCATGTATATTATATATAGTAGTGTGCGTGTATTCATCCCAAGCTCCTGATTTATCCCTCCCACCATGTTTCCCCTTTGGAAACCATAAATTTGTTTTTGATATCTATAAGTCTGCTTCTGTTTTGTAAATAAGTTTGTTTGTATCGTTTTTAAATTAGATTCCACATATGAGTGATATCATATGATATTTGTCTTTCTCTGACTTTCTTCACTTAGTATGATAATCTCTAGGTCCATCCATGTTGCTGCAAATGGCATTATTTCATTCTTTTTATGGCTGAGTAATATTCCATTGTATATGTGTATACCACAATTTCTTTATACATTTTTCTGTCAATGGACATTTAGTTGGCTTCCATGTCTTGGCTATTGTAAATAGTGCTGCAATGAACACTGGAGTGCATGTATCCTTTTGAATTATGGTTTTCTCTGGATATATGCCCAGGAGTGGGATTGCTGGATCATACGGTGGTTCTATTTTAAGTTTTTTAAGGAACCTCCATACTGTTCTCCATAGTGGCTGTACCAATTTACATTCCCACAAACACTGTAGGAGGGTTCCCTTTTCTCCACACCCTCTCTAGCTTTTATTGTTCATAGGAAAATAACTTATAAAATTAAAAGCAATTACAATTGTTAATAGTGAATATTTGAAATAAATGGGAAAGAATTAAAGAATTATGAAATAAAACCAATGAAATAAAATGAAAGAACAGAATACAAACAAATAAGTTGAGTAAAAATAAATAATAATAAACAATAAATAATAAAATAAATTAAAATGGCATAACAAGAAATAATAAAGGTCCATCTGTGTAAAGAAAATAATTTAAAATAACAGATTAAAATAAATAAAATAAAAATTGAAAATGTAAAAGTGAGTTATGAAATAAAGCAGGGAAAGAGATTTTAAAAAGTAAAAAAGAGTTAAAATTTTAAAAGAATCAATATTGGAGTAATAAGTAATAAGAAGGAAACACAAGGATCAGACTGGACAAAAGAGAAAAGTTAAGGCAAGAAATTTGATTGGAAAAATTAATATTAAAAATAAGTTGAGAAGGAAGTATTATATGGGAATTCTCTGTACTTTCTGCTCACTTTTGATGTGAATCTAAAGCTGCTCTAAAAAGCAAAGCTTATATAAGAAAATAAAAAAGAAAAACTAGATAAACAAGCTGAAGAAGAAAAAAAAACAGTTGAAAGCCATGTAACAAAGAACAAAATATGTTAAAACAATGCAGTGGAAAATAGCTATAATTTATTTTAAACAGAATTAATATATCATGAATAAAGATAAATCATTCTAATGAAAACAGTTAAGCAACATGATTCTTTATCAACACTTTTTTTTTTTAATGAAAACAGACTTTTGTACCTTAGACTCCTGCATTATCAAGTTTGGAATTAAGATTAGAAAAACTTCAGAAAATAAACAGGAAAGCTCATTTTTCCCCCAGTAGTCTGGAATAGTTTGAATAATATTGGAATCTCCTATTCTTTTAAGATGAACTATAATTTAACAATAGTTGTACAAAAGTATTCAAACTTCATATTGCCTTCTGTATGACAGCTCTTTAAACTCATGTCTAACCTCTTCTGAAGGAATTGTTCTTTTCAAGTATTCCTCCAGTTCAGTCAATTTTGAAAATGTGTATCATGTTAAAAAATAATCTCTTTTTTCCAGATTATAGAAATATTTCTATAAAGCAGGATACTATTCTCATATATAAATGCAAGTTAAATTTCAAGTTTATGAATGTTATTTTCTACTTCTTACTAACTCTTCTCTAATACAATGTACTTTCCTTTTCTAAAGAAGAGCCCCTTAGAAGCATTTCCTGTTGGCCCTCAGGAACTTACTGTAACATTCTTTGGATTCTAACTAATAAAATCTCTCCCATGTTCAGTGTGGGATTTAGGAAATTGCTATATTTTGGTGGATGTGTACTATAAAAGCTGTGGGAAGTAAATGAGTAGGAACCAGCAAAGCTGGTGTCTAGATAATGGACACATGCACAATGAGAATTTTTACAGCATTTGTTAGTGGTGCTAGAAACCATTTTGCCAGAGAATCACAGGAAGAAAAGTCAAATGCTAGAGGAGCATCTTGAAGAGTCACCTATGAACATCCACCCTTCATTGCCTCTCTTGATAGTCACTTTTAATATTTTAAAAATGTTTTAAGGAGAAGTGAGTTATTAAAGTAAAAGGAGGGCACTTGTATTTGTACTTGTACTGTGAAAAAAATTCTAGTGTATAAATCTTTGCCTTTTAATGGAAATTTTGCACGAGTGACATCAGCATCATGGCAGAAGACACTTTCTTTGTCTCACCCCTTCAATCTACACACAAACTACAACCAATGAAACATCCATAACTCAACAAAAGTGTTCTCTTAGCTTCATGGACTTGTATATCCAGTTCTTTCCTTAGGTTTGGAAATTTCTTAGCTATTATTTCTTTAAATAAACTCTCTACTCCCTTCTCCCTTTCTTCTTCTGGAATACCCATTATCTTTATACTGCCTTCTCTATTGGAGTCAGATAGTCCTCATAGAGTTTATTCATTTAAAAAACAAACAAAAAAACTTAGTTCTTGTTCCTCTTCTCCCTGAATCATTTCTAGCTTTCTGTCTTTGAGCTTAATAATTCTCTTCCTTATGGTCTGCTCTATTTCCAATGCTCCATCTCATTTATAGAGTTTTTCAGCTCTAGAATTTCTGTTTGGTTCATTTTTAGAGTCTCAGTCTCTTTGGTAAAGTATTCCTTCTGATCATTAATTTTATTCCTGACCTCATTGAACTGCCTTTCTGAGTTTTCTTGTAGCTCATTGAGTTTCTTCATGACAGCTATGTTTAACTCTCTCTCAGTTAGATTCTGTGACTTTAAGTTTGTTTTCTGGAGAATTGTCAAGTCAATGAAAAAGAATTTTAAAGGAAGCCAGGAAAAAAAAAGGATAGTAAACTACAAAGGAACTCCCATCAGGCTATCAAGATTCCTCAGTAGAAACTGCCATGATCAAGTGGGATTTATTCCAGGATGCATTGATGGTTCAACATCATAAATCAATAAACATAATTCAATACATTAACAACATGAAGGATAAAAATTACATGTTCATCTCAATACATGCAGAAAAACTATTTGACAAGACAAAAACTCTCAAAATGGGTATAGAAGAAATACACATCATCATAAAAATAGCCATATATGATGAACTCACAGCTATCATACTCAATGGTAACAAACTGAAAGCTACCACTTAATATCAGGAACAAGACAAGGATGCCCACTCTCACCACTCTTATTCAATGTAATACTGGAAGTCCTAGACAGAGCAACTAGGCAAGGAAAAGAAATAAAACACATTCAGACTGGAAGAGAAGAAGTAAAACTGGATGACATGATTTGTGGATGACATGATTATATATATTTGTGGATGACATGATTATATATAGAGAAAACTCTAAAGATACCACCAAAAAAATCTATTAGAAATAATAAACCAATACAGTAAGCTTGCAGAGCACAAAATCAATATAGAAAAATCTGTTGTGTTTTTGTACACTAACAACGAGCTAACAGAAAGAGAAATTAAGAAAACAATCTCATTTACAATCACAACAAAGAGAATAAAATACCTAGGAATAAATTTAACCAAACAAGTAAAAGACCTATATACTGAAAACTACAAGACATTGTTTAAAGAAATTGAAGAAGACATAAATAAATGAAAAGATATTTCATGCTCATGGATTGGAAGAATTAACATTGTTAAAGGTGTCCATATTACCTAAAGCAATCTGCAGATTCAATGCAATCCCTATCATTATTCACAGAAATAGGACAAAAAACTCCTAAAATTTATATGGGACCACCAAAGACCCCAAAGAGCCAAAGCAATCCTGAGAAAAAAGAACAAAGCTGAAGATATCATACTCCTGATTTCAAACTATATTATAAAGCTATGTAATCAGAACAGCATGATATTGGCAGAAAAACAGACACATAGATCAATGGAACATAATTGAGAGCCCAGAAATAGAACCACACATATATGGACAATTAATTTATGACAAAGAAGCAAAGAACCATACAAGGGAGAAAGGATCGTCTCTTCAATAACTGGTGTAGGGAACACTGGACAGCCAGATGCACAAGAATGCAACTAGACCACTATCTCACACCATACACAAAAATCAAAATGGATTGAAATTGAATGTAAGACCCTACACCATAAAACTACTATTTAGACAGTATGCTCTTTGATGGCAGTCTTAGTAATGTCTTTCTGGATATGTCTCCTCAGGCAAGGAAAAAAACAAAAATAAGTGGGATTACATCAAACTAAAAAGCTTCTGCACAGCAAAATCTACTGTCAATAAAATGAAAAGATAACCTACTGAATGGGGCATTTACAAGTCATACATCTGATAAGGGGTTATATCCAAATATATAAAAGATTCATTCAACTCAACAACAACTAAAAAACAAACAACCCAATTAAAAAATGGGTAGAGGACCTGAAGAGACATTTTTCCAAGGAAAACATACAGTTGGCCAATAGACACATGAAAAGTTGGTTAACATCACTAATTATTAGGGAAATGCAAATCAAACCCACAAATATCACCTTATGCCCATTAGAATGACTACGATCAAAAAGGCAAGAAATAACAAGTGTTGGAGAGAATGTGGAGAAATGGGAACCCTTGTGTAGTGCTGGTGGGAATGTAAACTGGTGCAGTCACTATGGAAAACAATATGGAGATTACAAAAAAAATTAAGAATAGAACTACCATACGATTTAGCTAATTCGCTTCCAGGTGTTTATCTGAAGAAAACAAAAACACTAATTCAAAAAGATATATGCACCCCTATGTTCATCGCAGCATTGTTTACAATAGCCAAGATATGGAAACAACCTAAGTGCCTATTTATGGAATGAATGGAAAAGATGTGGTGTATATATATATATATATATACACACACACACACACACACACACACACACACACACACACACACACACACACAAAGGAATACAACTCAGCCATAAAAAAAGTAATATTGCCATTTTCAACAACATGGGTGGATCTAAAAGTTATTATGCTAAGTGAAGTAAGTCAGATGGAGAAAGACAAATAACATATGATTTCGCTCATATGTGGCATATAAAAAACAAAACCTCAGAAAACCTCTCCTTATCAAGAGGATAATAGCAGTAACATTATTTTGAGAAAGTCAGTTATTAAATAAACAAACAGTAAAAGCATAACTACTACTACAAAATGGTTTATTTGAAAGCAAGCCCTTGTTCTAGAGTGGGAGTTTTAAAATCCTTAATGGTCATTTTCTAATTCATTAAAGTTCCCTCTATTCAGATGTGATGACTCATTGAAATAGGGCCAGCAATATTAAAAGCATTTGCCTATTTCAAAACTGTTTTGAAACTCTTTGTAGCTCAGCTCTGATTCTTTTATCTGCTTACTATTTGAATACAGAAGAAAAAATAGATAATTTTGTTAATTCCAGTTCTTCATATACACAATCAGATATTTGGGCAAATCGATATGCAAACATATCTAATAGAGAATATTCAACTTCCCCTGCTAGAGCACAACATATAGATTGACTTGAATGCCTCTGAATTTAACACTGAGGGGGAAGATTTGATCTAGGAAAAAGTGCGTGGGTTATAGGAATTTTAGTCTACAAATGAATTCTTTTAATATTTAATTAATTAATTAATTTGGTTGTGCTGGGTCTTAGCTGCAGCAGCCAAGCTTCTTAATTGCCGCTCACCTGCTCCTTAGTTGAGGCTCTCTGGCTCCTTAGTTGTGGCATGCATGTAGGGTCTAGTTCCCTGACCAGGGATCGAGCCTGGGCCCCCTGCATTGGGAGCCTGGAGTCTTAATCACTGAGCCACCAGGGGAGTCCCTACAAATGAATTTTAAGTACCAACTGGCAAAATGTCATTTGCTTATAATAAACCCTTGTATTTTTTCTCGAAAAAAAAAAACTAAAAAAACTAAAATACTGCATATAGAGGATAGGAAAGCCCGTGCTCATTACTGGGGAATTTTTCTAATAACCAGAATATATATCTCATAGGAAAGACAGAACAGATTATCTATTTAGCCTAGTGATTTACTGTTATTTGCTCTCCCTGTTAGATGTGACGGAGAGGGAGAAGAGGGAAGAGAGGAGGGGAAAAGAGTGGAGGAGAAGGAGAGGAGGGGCGCGAAGGGGTGAGGACAGGAGGGAGGTAATGGAGAAGAAGAAAGAAGAAAAGGGAGAGGGGCAAGAGAGAGAGAAAAGGCAGGGGAGGAGGATTAAGGAGAGTAGAGGAAGAGGGGGGAGGGGAGGGAGTAAGAAGGGGGAAGGATAAAAAGGGAAGGCAAGAGAAGAAGGCAGGGAAGGAGAGGAAAGGAGGGAGAAAAGGAAAGGGGAGGGGGAAGAACAGAGGAGAGAGAATTTGGGGAGGCGGTGTTCTGTTCTTGATATTGTTCCAATATTTTCCCCTACCCATGAAAGATTTGGCATTCCTTGGCTTCAGAATGAAATTGCTTGACAAGAACCCCCTGACCTGGGTTTTGAGAGAACTTATGTTATGTTGGTTAACCCTAAGAGGAAGGGGAAAGAGTGTTGGCAGTGCAAAGTGATGAGGCTGGGAAAGGAGAGGCAGAAGGGAAGAGAGAGAAGGAAGCTACTAGGCTGGCCCCAGAGTATTTTGCTATGTGTAAAACGTCTGGGGTATTTCCAACATCCCCTTGGAAGAAGAAGGAAGGAGCGTCCTAATAATGACTCATTAAATTTCCCTGCACAGAAGTGAGAAGCGAGTTCCTACATGTTTTTACTCAATTAGAAAAAATAGATCTATGTGAAAGTTCCTATATACTGTAGGGGAGGAAAAATAATTTTCCCTCTACCCTTCTGAGTTCTTAGCTGAGATCCTTGTAATAAAAGACAGATTAACAAGAGAAAAAAAAAAAAAAAGTAAGTTTATTAACATGAATACCTCATGTATACATAGGAAATATCCAGGAGAAAATGACTAACTCTCAGAGCTGGCTTAGAATTCAGGCTAAATTCCCATCTTAATAGGGAAGGGAAGAGGAATGTATGCCACTTCGTGGAGAATAAACGATTTTTAGGAAAGATCAATGGGCCCTTAGAAGAAAGGATGAGAGAAATAGTTTGTGACAAGGTCTGTCTGTGTGTGGTGTGGACTTCTAGTCTCTTCTGTGATAAGATTCAATCTCCCCTGGTTAATGAAACTTCTGAGGAGGGCATTTATGAAAATTGGGTTCCTTTCGGATCTATCTTTAGGCAGATAAAGGGAGTTCAGAGACATCCTCTCCCTGCATTTGCTGTTTTTCAAGTGCCTACAGCTCATAATAGTCAATATGCCACAGTGGCATATTTTGTGGTGACATGTCCTGAACTACTACAGTTCTGTTTTGGGGTGGCATATTATGCTACCCTTCAACACCCAAGTTTGAGACTGCAGCTTTTTATCAGTCCGTCCTCACTGGCCCCCGAGGTTCTCTTTTACTTCTACAGAACACTTTTAATAGTTGAACCTGAACTGGCCACCAACCAGCATCTTTGCCTTAGTCACATACTCATTTTTACTTACTGAACATTTAGCATTAGAGCTTCTAGTTGGATCTGTAGCCTTGGATTCTTACAGAAACAGTTGCTACACTGAATTTAATTTGATTAATAATACTGTGAGCCCCGACTGAAGTCTACTACTTTATGCCACACACTGGTCCAGCCTTAGTGAATAAGCCTTGAAGAGTAAATATAAAATTCACTGTTTAAGAATCAGTTTTTGAGAACAGACTTTCCCTCATATCCCCAATCAGCAAGTTTAATGGAAGGAAATGAATCCTCTTCTGAAAAAAAAACAACCTAATTCAACAGATATTTTCTTAGCTCTATTCATGGGCAAACTCTGAAGAGGATAAAATCAAATTTTCTGCCTTTCAGAGACATATCATGTTACAGGCCAGATGACATACATGGAAATTAAAAGACAACTCTGAATTGGTACATTTATCCTGGCAACATGTTTCCTCATTCTGTTTCCAAAAAAGAAGAAATGGAAGCTCACTCTGTTCTTTCTTTTCCCGCCACAGCTGGCCTTGCAGTGGATCTTTCTTTCACCACTCCTGTCACGACTTATTTCACAATCCTTTATATTTTTAGGGGCTTATGTGAGTATTATAAAGATTTTATAATGGAAAACCATTATATCCCCAGGAACAAAGAATATTCTTAATACTTTTTAAAAAATGAATAAAGGTAACAGATTAAAAAAGACAGATATACAAAATATAAGAACTAGAATGACAGCTTAGACCTCCAAGCAAGTTCTTTAAAAGTGGCTATGTTAAACAATAGTTTTTAAGACAATATTTTTATGGCATGGTTTTTAACATTATCAAAAGACTTTAGAAGAAGTAGTGTGAAAGTAAGACACTTTATCTCTACTTCTATATGTACCTATATCTGTCTCCTGTAGATAAAGGAGTATAATTCTCCTACAAAAATGACACAGACTTCACCCTCAGGCTCACTTCCTGGATACTAGAACTGGACAAATTGTCTAACACTCTTACAGCATAAGGAATAAACAAAATAGAAAAAAACCCACAAAATTTGAGATACTCTGGATTCAAAGTTTTACTCTTCCAACTTAATAAAATTAAGACACTCTACTTACTCTACAGTATTATTGTAATGATAAGGTTCATGAGATGAAATACATTTTCTTTTCACTGTTCAATTACTTGTATGAAAGTGACTTCATGTCTTTTATCCCCATCTCTCATACACTGGAGGGTAATGCTTTTGGTCTGGTTAACTAAAAAAAAATAGGGACATGTTACTTATTAACTTATGTGTCTTGGTACACTGGCTCTCTAGGTACATTGTTTTATATCTCAGTAATCTAGATGGAAAGGTACTTTTATGTATGTCTCCATCTGATAGATGACATATGAGACTCACCACAGGTGAGGTAAATTGTCCAGAGTTACACAGCAAACATATGGTAGAGATGATTGAATCAAATAATGCTATACCTGGTATGGTGTGGGGCTCAACAAGGGGTAGATGTACAAGTGAGTTAATTATTCAGGCCCAGTCTCTATCTTTGGTCTTCATTCTGAAACATTTTGCTCTTGGTTTTTGATACCTAAAAGGATATTCACTAAAAGACCCAAGCTCAGGAATAAGCGTAAAGAGATAATGAAGGTAGAACAATAGATAGCCCACAGGCTTAAAGGAATAATTTCTATTTATGAAGTTTCCTAGGCTAGTTTCCACTTGATCTTCAAACTCTCTTTCTTCCTTGATTGTTTTGTTAACTGTTAATTTAGGACTTTCTAAAATCCACCTATTAGGCAATAAAGTATATTCTAGAATTGAGGGCCAATATTAAACTTTCGACTAAAATGTTAATTCATTAAATATCAAACTCTACCTTCAGACTAGAAACTTACAGTGCTTTTGACAGTGGGGTACTGCCTCAAAATCTAAGTTTTCCTTATCTCCCAGAGTTGGGAAAGAACTTTTCTCCAGTCCTTAGTGTATTCCATAGCCCAAAGCAAGGAAGGATTGCAAATTTGGGGATTTAGTTCCTGGACAAACTCATTGGTTCATTTCACAAAAAAATGAGGATAATCTATTTACTCTATAGGATTATTATAGGATATAGCTCACATTCTCAAAGGTCTTAGTTGGAGGACAAAGAAGTGTTTATCTAAGTGTAAAGGTCAGAGCCCCTTAGGGAACTGCCCTAAGCAGAGCCCCTAGTGTTTGAAATAGAGAGCAGAAGCAGCATTTTGTTTAGATGTTTGTCAGTGATTGGAGATTTACAATCAGCATACACAGAGTGGGAAGAACTAAAGTTACCTCACAGATTCCCCGGAGGGTGGAGTCTGAGCAGAAGTGCTTTCAATTTCTCACCCAGAAGTCTGGCCTATAAATTTGTAAGGAACTCTTGAGAGGTTTTTTTTTTTGTTGAAGCAGAAACACTGGGAGCTGTGGACCCCATTGGAATCCTAGCCGGTAAGCCCTGAGACACTGATATATATACTCTGTACACAAATATACATTCAGTGATTTTTCTAAAGGGATATTCTGCTAGAATTCTTGTCATAATGCTTTAGAGGTTTCTTCTGCCAGTTTCTTCTCTTTTTCTCCTCCAAATTATTTTCATAAAAACAGTGCAACACCCTAAAAGTGTTCTCACCTTTAAAATTGCGAGTTAAATGAAGAGATTTTTACCAATATAGTAAAAAAAGAATTGATGTCAATAGTATACTGCAATTCATCTACTAAAAGATAGTTATAGTTGAATAAGTTAATCTTGGTACTTGAGTTTAAATGGTAAGATTTGATCAAAATTCAAATTATTAAATTAGCTTTAGGTCTTTTGTTTTCTGGTAACTCTAGTTGTCTTTAGTGCTGTTAGTCATACTCAATTTTTGTTTAGAGAAGTGAAAATGTCTATTTCTTGAGTGAGGTTTCTTCCCCTTTCACTCTGTGAAATGTTTGCCTAAGAATGGAAAGTTGATACACATTTTTTCTATATAGCTAAAAGAGTTTCTTTTTTCTTTCCTGCTTTTACTTTGAGGATGGAGGGGTGTTTTTTAGGTAGTAATATTGGAGCAAATGCATTGAACTTATTAATGTGAAACTCAGCATATAATTCATATAAGCTTAGATATGAAGTATGCAGCTATGTCAGTGATGTCACTCATTCCTCAAACAATGATATATTTAAAGAACACTGTTCTATGCACATATATTAAGTAATACTTTCTTTCTCAATGAAAAGCTACACACTTTCTTCATAATTTGCTTTACCAGGTTCTAATCTTTGGACTCAAGTGAATAATTTGCTCATTTCAGGCATGAAACCTGAAACTGTGTAAAGATTAACTACTGGGTATTCATTGTCATTTACTTAACTATTTAACCTTAGACCTGTGGGTAACTAGGAGATCCTGAATTCCATAATTCCATTAAAATTTTTTTATGATTATAAGAGTTTCAGCTTTAAAGTTTTAGCTGTCTAAATAAAATTGAAAACACAATTTACAAAATTTCAAAAGCTAAATTGACAGTAAAATGGCAATTTCCATCACAAGGTACTAATATGAAAATATATTATGAGACTATCTTTTATCTCTTTAGAAAGGAATTTACTTAAATAATTTTATTTGATCCTAACCATGATCTTCTGAAGTAGAATTTAAGATAGTTTTACATAACATTGCAGCAGAGAAATGTTAGGAGACTCGCCTAAGACCATATGTGTACATGTCCACTTTTAAAATAAAATTAACACTAAATACATGAAGTATAAAATTTGGAATTTTTTTTTTTTTGCGGTACGCGACCCTCTCACTGCTGTGGCCTCTCCCGTTGCGGAGCACAGACTCCGGATGCGCAGGCTCAGCGGCCATGGCTCACGGGCCCAGCCGCTCCACGGCATGTGGGATCTTCCCGGACCGGGACACAAACTCGTGTCCCCTGCATCGGCAGGCGGACTCTCAACCACAGCGCCACCAGGGAAGCCCTACTTCTGTCGAAAGCTGTGCCTGTTGGCAGGGTGGCACCCAGTTTGCTCTTCTGGAAAGACTATTTCACCAGCAGGTATCTTACTGTCAGTGCAGGTGAGGTTTTGACACCTGGGCTATGACAGGCCCAGAAGTAGGACCAGCACTTTAACCTTTGCCTGGCTGGGACTGAAAGGATTAAAAAGAGTAATAGCCTGTGGTGCTTTGCAGACTGAGTACAGGGCTGAAAAAAGAAATAAAGGGAGAGAAAGGGAATGAACCAAAGAAACATCGAAAGGAAAATCAAGAAACAAGATTGAAAGAAAAGGAAGTGAGAGGTTCAAGTCTTGGGTCAGGAATTCTTCTCTGCACATTCCACCCACATGCCCTGTCAAAGACAAGCACAATTTGACTCAGCTCCTCAGGCAAGTGCAGTCCCAAATTGTGAGCTCTATTATCCTTCTCTTTCATTTTTGTTTCTACTCTATTGATTCCAGAGTTTGGTCTCAAAATAGGGGAAAATGACTCTGATCCCTCAGAATTGTTACAGGGATTAAATAAGAAACAAATATAAAGAGGCTAATGAGTTAATACAAATATTTTTTTTAAATGAAGTTGAATTTTATTGCTAATATGATGGTAGAAAATTAATTTGTGTATTGATTTAGATAACCCAGTCAGAGTTTAGAGTCAACCCTGATGAACTCTGAAAGTGCTGACTCTCCAAAGGAAGTCTCAAATACAAGGCAAGCTCTCTTGATTCTGAATTCCATTGAAAATGTTCCTTTAATTATTTCCTCTGTGGTTGGAATGAGGAGGGTATTCCTCTAGTAACAGTCATTAATCCTGTCAAATAATTCACCAAGCTATTTTGTGAATCTTATTCAATTGCCATTTCGGGCGGAACACTCTATCTGAAAGGCACTGCTCAGGAATGGGTTGACTACAAAGATAAATTAAACAAGATTCAGGCGCCCAGGTAGAATACAGTTCAATAGTAACTCAATCAAGCTACCATAAGTAATGGGTTTATAGTAAAGACACACTTGATAGAAAAGCTCCAGGTTTTGATTCCCTCCAGACTGTGGGTCACCACACGGGCAAGAGGGTGTCAAGGCTAGATTGTGTCCTAGCCTCTTCTAATCACTTCAGTGTGGTTTTCCCCTCGTTCTCCTGATGTGTAGTTGATGCTCAGCCAGCCTTTAGGTTTTTTCAGAGGAAACTGCTTCATATGTAGTTGTAGACTCATTGTGTCTGTGGGGTCAAGTGAGTTCAGTATCTTCCTGCACTGCCATCTTAAACAGGAAGCCTCTCCTATTCTTGCTCAATTTCAAAAAACTAAAACTTTGGGAAATAAAATACAAATATAAAAACTAATTACAAAATAAATATAAATATAAAACTCCATTGTCATTTATCCCTTTCCAAAATTTAAGTTTTCTTTCCAAAAGGGTGGGAAGTGTTAGATGATGACTAAAGGAAGCAGGATGTGGTTTCAAGAAAGGGTCCTGCTTTGTTCAAAGATGCTCTGGGGGCTTCCCTGGTGGCACAGTGGTTGAGAGTCCACCTGCTGATGCAGGGGACACGGGTTCGTGCCCCGGTCCGGGAAGATCCCACATGCTGTGGAGCGGCTGGGCCCGTGAGCCATAGCCGCTGATCCTGCGTGTCTGGAGCCTGTGCTCCGCAACAGGAGAGACCACAACAGTGAGAGGCCTGCATACCGCAAAAAAAAAAAAAAAAAAGATGCTCTGTATGACTGTGAAATAGAAGTTTCTCATTAGCAGCAGCAGGTAGATCTCTTTGGTCTTCATATGGCAAAAATTACTAACATTATTTAAGGTGTTTAAATACTTTTTCATCGATATTGTTTTTATTCACAATAAAGAATTTGTTAAGGTTCTATTGTATATATGTTCATATTTTTAAAACTATGATCCAAGAATCATTGGGGAGGGGAGAGTGGAGGTGGGCTAGGGAGAAGGAGGATAAGCTAGTTGGGGCACTGCTCTTCTATACTTTTCACAAAAGCATCTTTACTGTTACCTCCTAGTAAGACACCTAAAGGAAAAAGTGCTGACATTATATATGTTTGAACAACATTAATTTGGACCACTTCTCAGAAAATAAAAATGGAAAGAGCTAACACTGATTGAGAGCTTACTTTGTCTTGAGCACCATTACCTAATTCAGTCCTTTCAGCATCCTTAAGTCACTATTATTTTCATTATTATGTGCATGAGAAAAACTCAGGCATGGGGTTTAATGCTGATTGTTAATTATATTATTCGTGAGGTTGGGAAGATGAGAAGCTTAGTTAAAACAAAAGGTGTTTTACCTAAAAGCTAATTTTCTACCAAAAAAAATGATGGTGGCTAGATTATTTTTAATTTTTTTCAAATTAATTTTTAGAGGAGAACTTATAATGGAACCTTCACCTCTTGAGTTACCAGCTAACACAGTCCGACGCATCGCATCTGAACTTAGATGTCACCCAACAGATGAGAGGGTTGCCCTCCGCCTCGATGAGGAAGATAAGCTGAGGCACTTCAGGGAGTGTTTTTACATTCCCAAAATGCAGGATCTGCCTCCAAGTAAGAATACTGGAAAGGGTTTTACTTTTCTTAATTAATTTATTAACATATTTGCTACTGCATGTGTTCATCATAAATCTTTGAAAATCATTGTTCTGTTACATAATAGAGCCACTGCAATTGTGTCCACAAAACAGCAGGCTCCTGGTGGTATTAATTCAACCTGTCAGCCTACCTTAGTCTCAGATTCTATGTGTTTCCTCTCCTCTTCTGAAGAAAATACTTACAGGGTTCTTATACTGTCATCTAGTTCTCTGAACAATAGAGTTACTGATTGAAAATTGTAGCAGATGCATTTACTTGTTCTCTTAAGCACTCAGAGCTCAAAACAATTCTTTTTCAATACAGTATTAGAATACCTCTTGTTTTGTGGCACCTAGTTCATGATAACATATCTGTCTAAGAGAGAATATTATTTTGGGACTTGGACATATTAGGAAGGATGTTACATAAGTAGCCATCTTTCTGTGTTGAGGCATGTATGACTTACAAAAATAATTAAATAAATAAAATCAATGCCTAAGAAATGCATATTGCATTTCAAAAATTTAATACAGTAAACTGACTTTGTTCTTGTTTTGGAGGATGTTCTGTTTAAAAAAAACTAGGTAGCACAGGTAAAAAAAATGAAACAATTTTTCATATTTGGCTTAGCTCCATTTTCCATCGATAAAAAAGTTTACAAGTTGAATAGACTTGATCCACCAAAATGGGTTTCACATACTTAATAATTCAGTCTAATTTCCTTTTTTCTTCAGATTAACTGTGGCGGGTACAATTTTGGATAGTCATAATCCAAGAGCATTAGCTAATATGATTTTAAGATGAGATTGGGTCACATAACTGTCATATTTGGTTTATGTTTTATTATGTAACACAGGATGGCACTTTGTAAAATTATGGAAGTGTAAAATAAAAGGAAGCCTAGTATCCAATTTAAAGTTGCTTACTTTCTGCCCTGCAAACCGGTTCATCTGTACCATTTTTCTAGGTTCCACATATATGCGTTAATATACAATATCTGTTTTTCTCTTTCTGACTTGCTTCACTCTGTTTGACAGTCTCTAGATTCATCCACATCTCTACAAATGACCCAATTTTTTCCCTTTTTATGGCTGAGTAATATTCCATTGCATATATGTACCACAACTTCTTTATCCATTCGTCTGTTGATGGGCATTTAGGTTGCTTCCATGCCCTGGTTATTGTAAATAGCACAGCAATGAACATTGGGGTGCATGTGTCTTGTTGAATTATGGTTTTCTCCGGGTATATGACCAGTAGTGGGATTGCTGGGTCATATGGTAATTCTATTTTTAGTTTTGTTTTTTTTTTTTTACAGTACACGGGCCTCTCACTGCCGCGGCCTCTCCCGTTGCGGAGCACAGGCTCCGTACGCGCAGGCCCAGCAGCCATGGCTCACGGGCCCAGCCGCTCTGCGGCACATGGGATCCTCCCAGACTGGGGCACAAACCCGCGTCCCCTGCATCGGCAGACGGACTCTCAACCACTGCGCCACCAGGGAAGCCCTATTTTTAATTTTTTAAGGAACCTCCATACTGTTCTCCATAGTGGCTGTATCAATTTACATTCCCACCAACAGTGCAAGAGGGTTCCCTTTTCTCCACACCCTCTCCAGCATTTGTTGTTTGTAGACTTTCTAATGATGCCCATTCTAACTGGTATGAGGTAATACCTCATTGTAGTTTTGATTTGCATTTCTCTAATAATTAGTGATGTTGAGCAGCTTTTCAAGTGCCTCTTGGCCATCTGTATGTCCTCTTTGGAGAAATGTCTGTTTTGGTCTTCTGCCCATTTTTGGATTGGATTGTTTGTTTTCTTAATATTGAGCTGCATGAGCTGTTTATATATTTTGGAGATTAATCCTTTGTCCATTGATTCATTTGTAAATATTTTCTCCCATTCTGAGGGTTGTTTTTTCATCCTGTTTGTAGTTTTCTTTGCTTTGCAAAAGCTTTTAAGTTTCATCAGGTCCCATTTGTTTATTTTTGTTTTTATTTCCATTATTCTAGGAGGTGGACCAAAAAAGATCTTGCTGTGATTTATGTCAAAAAGTGTTCTTCCTATGTTTTCCACTAAGAGTTTTATAGTGTCCGGTCTTATATTTAGGTCTCTAATCCATTTTGACTTTATTTTTGTGTATGGTGTTAGGGAGTGTTCTAATTTCATTCTTTTACATGATGCTGTCCAGTTTTACCAGCACCACTTATTGAAGAGACTGTCGTTTCTCCACTGTACATCCTAGCCTCCTTTGTCATAGATTAGTTGACCATAGGGGCGTGGGTTTATCTCTGGGCTTTCTATCCTGTTCCATTGATCTATATTTCTGTCTTTCTGCCAGTACCATATTGTCTTGATTACTGTAGCTTTGTAGTATAGTCTGAAGTCAGGGAGTCTGATTCCTCCAGCTCCACTGTTTTCCGTCAAGACTGCTTTAGCTATTTGGGGTCTTTTGTGTCTCCATACAAATTTTACGATTTTTTTGTTCTAGTCCTGTAAAAAATGCTATTGGTAATTTGATAGGGATTGCACTGAATCTGTAGATTGTTTTGGGTAGTATGGTCATTTTCACAATATTGATTCCTCCAATCCAAGAACATGGTATATCTCTCCATCTGTTTGTATCATCTTTAATTTCCTTCATCAGTGTCTTATAGTTTTCTGCATACAGGTCTTTTGTCTCTCTAGGTAGGTTTATTCCTACGTATTTTATTCTTTTTGTTGCAATGGTAAATGGGAGTGTTTCCTTAATTCCTCTATCAAATTTTTCATCATTAGTGTATAGGAATGCAAGAGATTTCTGTACATTAATTTTGTATCCTGCAACTTTACCAAATTCACTGATTAGCTCTAGTAGTTTTCTGGTGGCATTTTTAGGATTTTCTATGCATAGTATCATGTTATCTGCAAACTGACAGTTTTATTTCTTCTTTTCCAATTTGTATTCCTTTTATTTCTTTTTCTTCCCTGATTGCCATGGCTAGGACTTACAAAACTATGTTGAATAATAGTGGTAAGAGTGCACATCCTAGGCTCATTCCTGATCTTAGAGGAAATGCTTTCAGTTTTCAGCATTGAGAATGATGTTTCCTGTGGGTTTGTTGTACATGGCCTTTATTATGTTGAGGTAGGTTCCCTCTATGCCCACTTTCTGGAGAGTTTTTATCATAAATCGGTGTTGAATTTTGTCAAAAGCGTTTTCTGCATCTATTGAAATGATCATATGGTTTTTATTCTTCAATTTGTTAATATGGTTTATCACATTGACTGATTTACGTATATTGAAGAATCCTTGCATCCCTGGGATAAATCCCACTTGATCATGGTGTATAATCCTTTTAATGTGTTGTTGGATTCTGTTTGCTAGTATTTTGTTTAGGATTTTTGCATCTATATTCATCAGTGATCTTGGTCTGCATTTTCCTTTTTTGTAGTATCTTTGTCTGGTTTTGGTATCAGGGTGATGGTGGCCTCATAGAATGAGGTTGGGAGTGTTCCTTCCTCTGAAAATTTTTGGAAGAGTTTGAGAAGGATGGGTGTTAGCTTTTCTCTAAATGTTTGATAGAATTCACCTTTGAAGCCATCTGGTCCTGGACTTTTGTTTGTTGGAAGATTTTTAATCACAGTTTCAATTTCATTACTTGTGATTGGTCCATTCATATTTTCTGTTTCTTCCTGGTTCAGTCTTGGAAGGTTATACCTTTCTAAGAATTTTTCCATTTCTTCCAGGTTGTCCATTTTATTGGCATAGAGTTAGTTGTAGTAGTCTCTTAGAATGCTTTGTATTTCTGCAGTGTCAGTTGTGATTTCTCCTTTTTCAATTCTAATTTTATTGATTTGAGTCTTCTCCCTCTCTTTCTTGATGAGTCTGGCTACTAGTTTATAAATTTTGTTTATCTTCTCAAAGAACCAGCTTTTAGTTTTATTGATCTTTGCTATTGTTTTCTTTGTTTCTATTTCATTGATTTCTGCTCTGATCTTTATGATTTCTTTCCTTCTGCTAACTTTGGGTTTTGTCTGTTCTTTTTTCTCTAGTTCCTTTAGGTGTAACGTTAGATTGTTTATTTGAGATTTTTCTTGTTTCTTGAGGTAGGCTTGCATAGCTATAAACTTCCTTCTTAGAACTGCTTTTGCTGCATCCCATAGGTTTTGGATCATCGTGTTTTCATTGTCATTTGTCTCTACGTATTTTTTTGATTTCCTCTTTGATTTCTTCAGTGATCTCTTGGTTATTAAGTAACGTATTGTTAAGCCTCCATGTGTTTGTGCTTTTTACGTTTTTTTTCCCTCTAATTCATTTCTAATCTCATAGCGCTGTTGTCAGAAAAGATGCTTGGTATGATTTCAATTTTCTTAAATTTACTGTGGCTTGATTTGTGACCCAAGATGTGATCTATCCTGGAGAATGTTCTGTGTGCACTTGAAAAGAAAGTGTAATCTGCTGTTTTTGGATGGAATGTCCTATAAATATCAATTAAATCTATCTGGTCTATTGTGTCATTTAAAGCTTGTGTTTCCTTATTAATTTTCTGTCTGGATGATCTGTCCATTGCTGTAAGCGAGGTGTTGAAGTCCCCACTATTATTGTGTTACTGTCAATTTCCTGTTTTACAGCTGTTAGCAGTTGCCTTATGTATTGAGGTGCTCCTATGTTGGGTGCATATATATTTATAATTGTTATATCTTCTTCTTGGATTGATCCCTTGACCATTATGTAGTGTCCTTCCTTGTCTCTTGTAACATTCTTTATTTTAAAGTCTATTTTATCTGATATAAGTATTGCTACTCCAGCTTTCTTTTGATTTCCATTTGCATGGAATATCTTTTTCCAACCCCTCACTTTCAGTCTGAATGTGTCCCTAGGTCTGAAGTGGGTCTCTTGTAGACAGCATATATATGTGTCTTGTTTTTGTATCCATTCAGCAAGCCTGTGTCTTTTGGTTGGAACATTGAATCCATTCACTTTTAAGGTAGTTATCAATATGTATGTTCTTATTACCATTTTCTTAATTGTTTTGGGTTTCTTTTTGTAGGTCCTTTTCTTCTCTTGTGTTTCCCACTTAGAGAAGTTCCCTTAGCATTTGTTGTAGAGTTGGTTTGGTGGTGCTGAATTCTCTTAGCTTTTGCTTGTCTGTAAAGCTTTTGATTTCTTCATCGAATCTGAACGAGATCCTAATCTTGGTTGTAGTTTCTTCCCTTTCATCACTTTAAGTATATCTTGCCACTCCCTTCTGGCTTGTAGAGTTTCTGCTGAGAAATCAGCTGTTAACCTTATGGGAGTACCCTTGTATGTTATTTGTCGGTTTTCCCTTGCTGCTTTCAATAATTTTTCTTTGTCTTTAATTTTTGCCAATTTGATTACTATGTGTCTTGACGTGTTTCTTCTTGGGTTTATCCTGTATGGGACTCTCTGCACTTCCTGGACTTGGGTGGCTATTTCCTTTCCCATGTAAGGGAAGTTTTCAACTATAATCTCTTCAAATAGTTTCTCGGTCCTTTCTCTCTCTCTTCTCCTTCTGGGACCCCTATAACGTGAATGCTGTTGTGCTTATTGTTGTTCCAGTGGTCTCTTAGGCCCTCTTCATTTCTTTTCATTCTTTTTTCTTTATTCTGTTCCACAGCAGTGAATTCCACCATTCTTTCTTCCAGGTCACTTATCCATTCTTCTGCCTCAGTTATTCTGCTATTGATTCCTTCTAGTGTAGTTTTCATTTCAGTTATTGTGTTGTTCATCTCTGTTTGTTTGTTCTTTAATTCTTCTAGGTCTTTGTTAAACATTTCTTGCATCTTCTCGATCTTTGCCTCCATTCTTTTTCCGAGGTCCTGGATCATCTTCACTCTCGTTATTCTGAATTCTTTTTCTTGAAGGTTGTTGCCTATCTCCACTTCATTTAGTTGTTTCTCTGGGGTTTTATCTTGTTCCTTCATCTGGTACATAGCCCTCTGCCTTTTCATCTTGTCTATCTTTCTGTGAATGTGGTTTTTGTTCCACAGGCTGCAGGATTGTAGTCCGTCTTGCTTCTGCTGTCTGCCCTCTGGTGGACGAGACTATCTAAGTGGCTTGTGCAAGTTTCTTGATGGGAGAGACTGATGCTGGGTAGAGCTGGCTGTTCCTTTGGTGGGCAGAGCTCAGTAAAACTTTAATCCACTTGTCTGCTGATGGGTGGGGCTGGGTTCCCTCCCTGTTGGTTGTTTGGCCTGAGGCGACCCAACACTGGAGCCTACCCAGGCTCTTTGGTGGGGGAAATGGAAGACTCTGGGGGGGCTCACGCCAAGGATTACTTCCCAGAACTTCTGCTGCCAGTGTCCTTGTCCTCACAGTGACACACAGCCACCCCCTGCCTCTGCAGGGGAGCCTCCAACACTAGCAGGTAGGTCTAGTTCAGTCTCCTATGGCATCACTGCTCCTTCCCCTGGGTACTGATGAGCACACTACTTTGTGTGTGCCCTCCAAGAGTGGAGTCTCTGTTTCCCCCAGTCCTGTCAAAGTCCTGCAATCAAATCCCACTAGCCTTCAATGTCTGATTCTCTAGGAATTCCTCCTCCCGTTCCCAGGCCCCCAGATTGGGAAGCCTGACGTGGGGCTCAGAACGTTCACTCCAGTGGGTGGATGTCTGTGGTATAAGTGTTCTCCAGTTTGTGAGTCACCCACCCAGCAGTTAGGGGATTTGACTTTATCGTGATCGTGCCCCTCCTACCATCTCATTGTGGCTTCTCCTTTGTCTTTGGATGTGGGGTATCTTTTTTGGTGAGTTCCTGTGTCTTCCTGTCAATGATTGTTCAGCAGTTAGTTGTGATTCTGGTGTTCTTGTAAGAGGGAGTGAGAGCACGTCTTTCTACTCCACCATCTTGAACCAATCTCCATAATTTCTTCATTACATTTTTGATCCCCTTCTCTCTGTCTTCTAAAATCCCTATAATGTGAATACTGGCATGCTTAATGTTATCGTAGACATCTCTTAAATTGCTTTGTTTTTAAAAAATTTACTTTTCTGTCTGCTGTTCCAACTGGGTGATTTCCATTATTGTATCTTTCAGATCACTTTTGCATTCTTCTGTATCACTTAGTCTGTTATTCATTCCTTCTAATGTGTTTATTTTAGCTACTGAATTATTTAGTTTTGATTGGGTCTTTTTTATATTTTCTAGTTCCTTGTTAAAATATCAGTGTTTAGAGCAATTATTTTTTTCTAATTCAGTTAACATTTTTATTATCAATGTTTTGAATTCTTTGGTAAATTATTTATTTATGTTTTATTACTTTTTTCAACGGCTTCCTCTTGTTCTTTCAATTGTGGGTAGTTCTTCTGACTTTTCAGTTCACTTAACTTTGCCTCTATGAATTTACATGAAACAGTTACCTTCTGTGGTCTTGAAGGGATGTTCTTAGGTTGGAGCATCCCTGTGCAGACTGCGTGTGCCCAATGCTTTTGGTGGGAGAGCTGGATTTGATATGGATACTAGTCACATCTTCTTCCAGGGTGTGCTGGCAGCTATCTTATGATGTGAGTATCTCATGACTTGTTTAGGTGAAGGTCAGAAAGTTCTTCCTACACTAGCCATTTCTCAAATTCCTTCAGCTTAAAACATCCAATATGCCAAGGTGCCGTATTTTTTTAAATACTTTTTAAAAAATTAATTAGTTTATTTATTTTTGGCTGCTTTGGGTCTTTGTTGCTGTGTGCAGGCTTTCTCTAATTGCGTGAGCAGGGGCTACTCTTCATTGCGGTGCACAGGCTTCTCATTGTGGTGGCTTCTCGTTTCAGAGCATGGGCTCTAGGTGCGAGGGCTTCAGTAATTGTGGCACACAGGCTCACTAGTTGTGGCTCGTGGGCTCTAGAGCACAAGCTCAGTAGTTGTGGCACACGGGCTTAATTACTCAGTGGCATGTGGGATCTTCCCGGACCAAGGTCCGTGTCCCTTGCATTGGCAGGAAGATTCTTAACCACTGTGCCACCAGAGAAGTCCAAGGTGCCACATTTTGAGGTAGCATGTCCTGAACCCCATGACTGCCAAGAGTACCAACTTTTAATAAGAAATTTTCTTATCATTCTTCAGAGAAGAGAAGCCTAGGCCCCCACAGCTTAAAGTCCTGTTTGTCTTGCATGTTGTAAAGATATGATGGCTTTAGGTTGGAGAGTGGTGTGTTATCTCTTCATTCTTGTGGATAATTACCAAAGCACTTTCTTGATACTCTATTCTACCTATTCACATAATGCCAACTGAATGCTCACATGGTGACATTTGATGTGTTTTGAGACAAAAAACGAACAAACAAAAAAACCCAAACCTCAACCAAGTAAAAGGAAAATAGTTTAGGATGGGGAACCACACTTTGGGGAGGCATGAGATGAGATAATTCAGTTTACAATTCCACTTTTTTTTCACACTGAACACATTTTAAAAATGACTTTCTAAGTAAAAGTAACCCAATACCTATTTATCTGTAAAAGCGTCACCAATGAAAGAACAAGACAAAAAAAAAAAAAAAATGGGAGCAGAGATCTGGGTGATTGCCTCCTCTTCCTGGGTTGTTGATAAGGCTGACACACACAGAACATGTTTAGTCTTTAAACTACTTATTTGAATGCTTAGTTGAAATTTGAGCCATCGTACACCAATTAAAACCTCTGGATTCTAAAAAAAATCCTTCAGTATTTGTTCTCTAGATCGACAAAGAACTGTTAATTAATCAAATTTAAATGTGTGAACAGTATTTACACCTCTTTGATTGGGTCTGACTTAAGAAATGCCAATGAAAAAGTGACACAGGATCTATAAAAGTAGGTTGAATTAGATGGTATGCTTTTAAAAAGCCTGCAAAGATTTAAGTAATCTAAATAAAGACAAGTATACTACCAAATGATTCAAATTTCAGCAAGAAGCTTAATCTTTCTTCCCATAGAATTAAGATAAAACTTAGTAGAACACAATTATAAACTTGTGCATTTCTAGAAAATACTTGAAGCATATAGATTGGTTTGCTAATGAAATTGCATTTACTGCAATCAAGGAAAAATTATAAAACAAATCACTAAAGTTCTGATTTATTTGAATAAAAAGTAGATATAGAGAACAATCTTTGCCTACATATGTATTAATATTATATGCATACAAAGAACAAAAATCTATAAATTCAATATATCTACTTCAGATATATAAGTAATCATTTAGATTTTTTAAATTTGCCTGATCTACAACACCAGGATTATTACTTGTCTAAATTCTGGTAACCTTCTGCTATGCCTAGATAGGCTGATATAATTTCTGTAAAAATTCTGGTTTTAACTCTTTTCTATTGGCTATTCATGATTGGGAGTAGCTGTTAATCTAGATTTCCTCGTGGAGCATAATAAATATGACAGACCTGAACAAAAGCATCTATCTGTTTAAACCGTATTTTAAAATATAAATGTAAAAGATTATTTTTCAGAGAACCTGATGTTATCCTTGGGAGGAATTTTAAGATATGTATCATCTTTCTTGGAGTTAATTACATTCATTGTTTGTAGTGGATTAACAATGCCAAATGGAAGAATGTTAATTAATTGAATAAGTATATTTTCCCTTTTCTTCTATTTCAGTTGATTTATCTTTAGTGAATAAGGATGAAGAAGCCATCTATTTCTTGGGAAATTCTCTTGGGCTTCAACCAAAAATGGTTAAAACATATCTGGAAGAAGAACTAGATAAGTGGGCCAAAATGTAAGTATTATTTCAAAAGCTATCATTCAACATCTCATATAAGAATTTTAAAAATCACGCCAGGTTGTCTCATATTTGGAAAGGTGTATAGTAGAATCTTAGAATTTTAGAGCAGAGGGAACCTGAGGGATTGTGTCATTCAACACTGGATGAAATAACTGAGGATCAGTAAATAAGGTATTATGGCAAGTTAGTTGCAGAATCAATAGTAAAACTTTTGAAATATTTAAAAATTTAAGTTTCTCCCTTGAATTGACACATCTACATCGTATGCAATTATTTTATTTTCTAAATGATTAACAAAGCAGTTAATATTTAGGATTCAATTTAGTGTTTTCATGATTAGTTCTTGGCTAAACTCTACCACACTAATTTTTATAAATAAGAAAATAAAAATTGTTGAGGTGGGGAGAGGAAGTTGAGTGGAACAGAAGGTGCTTCCCTCCCCAAATTGAACATGATTATTGAGAAGATGCTCCATTTGGGCTTAGCTAACCATGCAGGAATCTTAAATTAGGATTCATCTTTTTCTCCTTCTTTTATGTTCTGCTTTTACTCTTCTGCTTATGAAAGTCTTCATACTCTCTGCTTACCTCAATGCTTACCCTCTTTAATATCAACCTTCTCAACCACTGATTAGCCCTCCCTGAATGTCTATTGCATTAATAATCAGTGCTCTACAATAGGCAGTTTAGAGGTGTCTACTTTCATTAGTTTCATATTCTTAGCTATATTGTAAATCCCTTAAGGAAAATAACCTAATCTTATGTACTTCTTATCCTTCCCCAGTGATTACTGATAAAGCTGGAACTGAAAATATTTTAAAATATTTTTAACTATTTAAACACTTTATATTTAAAATATTAAAAATAGTACAACTATTTTAAAAATAGTTTTTGACTCTTAGAATATGAAAAATAGATATGAAGGGGAAGCTAAACCTGAAGGACAGGAAAAAAAAAAATTCAGGAAGGAAGATGAAACTAAACCAGATAAGAATTCTGAGCAAGATATTTGGTTCTTATAGAAACTCAGAATGTCTTTTCCAGCTTTCTATATTCTTCAGGTCAGTGGTCTTTTACATTGAGACCAAAACCTCTTCTATAAAGTTTAGTTTACACTGACTATGCCAATGATTACTACCATGGCTATTAGATAACATTGCAAAGTTTCTTAATTTAAGTGGTTAAGAATGTAAGTTCACAACTCAATGCAAGAGTAATAGAGTTTTATATAGTTTATTAGGCATATTATAACTTTACCTGCATAACATTTATGCATAAATTGAAAAATAAATATCACCACATTTGGAAGCATTTTGCACTAGCAAGCTTTAGTATTTAAAAAATGAGGGTCATAGTTAATAAAAATGGTTAATATTCATTTTTGGCCTTAACGTAAAAGATAGCAAAGAATTAGATTCAATTTGAACTTTGGAGAGTGTCCTTGACTCTTGGATATTCATTCAGCAAGACTGTGCATTTTTATCCTTCAGGTATTTTAAAAAGATGCCACTCTTCTATCCTATTCATATTCTTATGATTATCCTACTTTATTAAAAGAATGGTTGATTATTCTCAAGACATGTATTCCAGTTATGTTCCAGGAAAGTGCCTCTCTGTCATAATGCCCTTCTATTGTTGTTACCTTTCAATTTTATATTTTACCTTGTGACAACAGAAAATTACATAATCTTAAACCCTTCTACCTATTTTTCATCAGACGATTTAGCAAGGAGGTGCACTGTAATGCTTCAAGCAATGTAAAGTAAATTTTAAAAAGACTTCTTCTGAGAAAAAGATTAGGTAGCTAGTTTGTTTTATTTAGTCTTTTTGCTGTAAACTGTGGTGGCCCAGTCAACATCATAGCCCTGCCAGCTCAATGTCAGTGGTGTTTTAGGTGCATGATCGCAATCCTGTTTTCCCCTATCCCACCCTTGATCTTTCATCTCAAATGGGTTTGTTCATTACTTTTTGCTCCTAAATATTTAGCTTAAAATTCCACTCTGGCCTTTTCCAGCTAAGGTTGTGTTGGGAGGAAAACATTTCCTCTACCAACTTACATTCTAGTGGTTGGGCGCATGAGAATTAATTGACAACAGACAGATTAGCAGGAGAAAAGTTTATTTCACATGTGTGCAGAAGCACTCTACAAACAGTGATTCACTGATCAGCCAGAGTAAAGGTTTAAAACCAACTTAACAAAAGGGGCGCGTTTTAGGGCTTCAGTAGGAAAGTATGGAAGGTTCTGTTGGGCTTTTCCATCCTGATGATAATGGGCAGTATCTTTCCGGGCTGGAAGCCCCCCAAGAGGAAGATGGAGGAGAAGTAAATTTGTAACTCCTAGTGCTAAGCGTCATTTTTCTCTGACGGTGGGTCAATGGCAATGGCATTTTCAGGAGGCTTTCCTTAAGTCTAGATAATGTTTCTTTCTTAGGCTGCTGTTTGTCCACATGCTTTTAGTTTAAAGTAATCTTCATGCCACTCTGGTGGCCTGTTGGTTACTTCAATTCCCTTTCTGGCTATTGCTTTTGTTTTAAATCTCCCCTGCATATATTTGATTTGCCTCTAGATCCAGGGCCTCCCATTACTGTGGTGAGTTTTATCCGATTATCTGTTCCTCTTCATCTCCTCCAACCCCATTTCTGCCCTACTTCTTAGCTGATACCCAAGCCAGGCCAGTGCCTCCCCCTCTTCTAGATTACTGAGAGATTTTGAGAAGAACTGAGTCAAAGAGAGTTACACAGTCACTAAACACTCTAATGCACATTGAAATTAGTTGGAAAAAAAATAATATTAAAAATTTATAATCTTAAGAGTAACATAGAAATTTGAGTGCTCTAAGCAAGATATTACTCTGGGATATTGATGTCAAGTCTCTGGCCATGCATGACCTATAATGTAGGAAATGACATTTGGCTCATGGTTTTCATCTCTATGTCATCATCTTTTATGGCCTATTGTAGACATACTACCTACTTATCTACAAAATAAACCATCACTGGTCACAATGCCATCCAATCTTATAATTCATATGGCTACCATATTTGATTATTTATACTAAAGAAAAGTCAAGGATACAGGCACACTTAGAAATATTTTAGGACCCAAATGATTTCTTCTAAAACTTCAAGTTACTTAAGGCAAAACTATGAAAATAAAATACTTACCTCTGTGTTTTTTATAAATGATTATCATTATTTTCCAAAGTCATTTTCAACTGTATGTGATTTCTAAAGTAGGTTAATAACACTTTACTTTGGAGAATATATTATTTGTTTGGTGAAATGATAATATTTAGATAATTTTAATATTCTGAAATAGAAAACTTTTAGGGTAATTTCACTCTTTGATATATAATAATTAGTTATCAGCAAGAAGCTACCATAAACAATAAGAAGCAACAATATCATATGTTTGTTCATTGTGGGTCTGCTAGGATGGATAGGCAATAAACTTAAATAATTTTTGAGAACATTTAAAATTATATATTTTACCAATGGCCCAGATTATTTAAAGGAGAATAACATGGGTTAATATTCATAGCGGTAAAGTTCGGCTAGAAGGGAAAGATACGTCAGTCCTAAAGAGCACATTGTAAGTTGAGAAATGTATATTGTGTCCCTAAGATATAATCACTATATCTTAGGTCTTCTGGGTTGTCTTATCTGCTAGATAAATAAATTTCTTTCTTTTTCACAGGAGCAAAAACTTGCCACATTTGTGTTTTTATAGGCATTCTTCTAAGAACTGAGACATATTAGGTAGAATTATTTAAAGAGAAAAATAGCCCGCTGAATTACATATTAGGAACAAAAGGCCTGGTTTGCAGACAGTGACTTAACTTACATGGCAATGTGTGTGCAGAAAAGGTACTGGTAAAGCACATGGGAGAGGTCTGCTCCTGCAGACCTGCAGTGGTTCAATTTATGGGTTTCTTTCTTTAAAAAAAAAAAAAAAAAGTGTATTGTAAGGGAGGAAAGGCTGTCCCCCTACTCTCCTAGATCCATTAGCTGGGTCTATGAAATAAACACAACAGGCAGATTAACAAGAGAGAAGGCATAAAAGTACATTTTTAACATTACGTGCATGAGGGCATCACAGGAAAAAGAAAAAAGTGAATATCCAAAAAAGCAATGAGATTTGAGAACTTAGGTACTGTCTTAATAGGGACAGAGGAGGGGTATATAGGCTACTCTGGGGAAAGTAAACGATTTTTAGGAAGGATGAATGGAAATTTAGAAGAATAGATGGGAAGTGTGATAGCTTGTGACAAAGTTTGTCTGGCTGTGGTGCTGACTTCTAGTCTCCTCTCTTGTGACAAGAGTAAATCTCCTCTAGTTGATGAAACTCCTGAGGAGGGAATTTATGACAACTGAGTCCTTTTTGGAGGATCTGTCTTCAGGCAGATAAGGGGAGTTCAGAGATATCTTCCCCATGTATTTGCTGTTTTTCAAGTGCATTCCTTTTTATTAATTAATTTATTTAATTTATTTATTTTTGGCTGTGTTGGGTCTTTGTTGCTGCGCGCGGGCTTTCTCTAGTTGCGGCGAGAGCGGGCTGCACTTTGTTGCAGTACGTGGGCTTCTCATGTGGTGGCTTCTCTTGTTGTGGAGCACGGGCTCTAGGCACGCAGTCTTCAGTAGCTGCAGCATCTGATCTCAATAGTTGTGGCTTGTGGGTTCTAGAGCACAGGCTCAATGGTTGTGGCACATGGACTTAATTGCTCCACGGCATATGGGATCTTCCCAGACCAGGGCTTGAACCCATGTCCCCTGCATTGGCAGGCGGATTCTCAACCACTGCACCACTAGGGACCTCAAGTGCATTCTTTGTGCTTTGTGCAAAATAATCTTATGCCAAAGAGGCCAGTTTTAGTGTGGCATATTCTGCCACCCTTCAGTATGAATAAGAAAATACATGGTATGACATGTGACAGAGCTTTTCCTGACATCTCTGTTGGCTAATCCACAATTGGATCACAGAAAAAAACTTGTGATATCATTAAGGAAGACTGTGAAGTCTTATTTATTCACTTATTGGGGGGAGCTTTTAAAAGCAGGGCCACTTTTCATTTTGTAGGATGGTTAAAGCACAGTCATATTTCAAAGAGGATCCACATTTCTATTAACTTCCTAATTAGATTTTATATTCTGAAATTTAATTTTCTGAGCAAATACTGCTTTGTAGACTTCTCTGAGAACAGCCCACTCAGGCAATGATTGATGCTATGGTAGTGAGTGAATGCTTTCCTATGCTCTCTTTTCCTTTCCAGCACTTGTAAAAGAAGATTGCAGCTATACTGCAACTATTTTAAGCAGTTTTGAATGAGAACAACATAATCTTTCTCTTAACTTGAATATGTACGTTATGACTGCAGTGTGATCCACATCAGCTCTTTCTAATGACAGGCCACTTTACTTTGAGTTTATTTGGGTAACACTTTCTAAATACATTTCACTATCTCAGGCTAGGAGACTGACAAAATGAAGAAGCTGACTCTGCATGTGATATTTTAAAGGGAGGAAGATGACAAAAGCATTCCAAGAAGAAAGTATCCTTAAAGATTATTATCATGGTGTCTACCAGAGTGAGAAGTAGGTGGCATCATATTCTGAGATATAAATTCTCTGAGGCAGAACATAGACTTTTACTACCTAAATGTAATAAGATGTATTGTGCTATCAGCAAGGCCATGGAGCTCTATATGATTAAAATAAAAATGTATCCAAGTATCTGCCTTTAAATACTATTTAATGATAATGATTTTTGTCTTTAGTATTTATATTGGAAGTCAAGAAAGAGGCAAGCTGCAGGCTATCTAATAATAATATGAATAATATGCACTAACAGTTGCCCTTCTTTTCCTCCTTAGTTCTTATAGTCTGTTTATTCTCAAAGAAAGTCTTCTTCCTTCATCTCAGTTTATATGGTAATTGAAATATTAGCTTAAAAGTTGTGTTTTACACCTCATGCTGGTGAAGTGAGTTTTAACATTAGATTTTCATTAGGAAAGAAGACTCAGAAAAGGGGTACCATGTACCAATCTTTTTCACATGTTACTTGTTTTTCATAGCTATCCTTTAAGTTATATATTGTAACCCATTTACTTTTATAAAAGTGGAAAATTAGGCCCTATAAACCTCTAATAAATGTAGCCTCGGGCCCAGTATTGCCCTGGACCTGTCTCATCCCAGGTGATGGAGCCAATTGCTAAATATTCAAGATTTTTGTTGATACCAAATTGGCCACGTGAATGGGGGTAGTCATACTGCAAAAAACAGCAAGGGCTAAAAAACAGGGCTCCTTCCTTCCAGTTCCCCACTGCTGTGTAGAGGAGAAAAAAAATTTTCCTTTACCCTACTGAGTTTTTACCTGAGAGCTTGTAATAAAAGATTAACAAGAGAAGAACAAACGGAAGTGTATTAACATGAATACCTCATGTATACATAGGAAACACCCAGGGAAAAATGAGTAACTCCCAAAAGTGGCTTAGAATTCAAGCTTAAATCCCTTGTTAAAAGGGAAAGAGGAGGAGAGATGAAGGCCTCTTAGAGGAGAGTAAAGGATTTCTATGAAAGATGGTCCTTGAAGAATAGATAAGAGGTATAGTTTGTGACAAAGTTTATCTGGGGTGTCACTGACTTCTAATCTCTTCTGTGCTAAGAATCAATTTTCCCTGGTTGATGAAACTCCTGAGGAGGGGATTTATGACAACTGAATTCCCTTTGAAGGATCTGTCTTTAGGCAGATAGGGAAGTTCAGAGAAAGCTTCTCCATGCATTTTCTGTTTTTCAAGTGCCTACAGCTCAAGATGATCAATATACCACTATGCTACATTTTAGTGTGGTGTGTTCTGCTACCCTTCACCTCTGAGAGAAGGTTTACCAGCTCACCACTGCCAGCTTACTTAATTTCAGAGTATGTGTTCATCACAATTAGCACTATACATAGAGCACATGCTCATTCTTTTCTTCCGAGTTTAAATAGTCTTTGGATTCCAAAAGAATTAAAAACAATCTAATTCAAAGCTTCCTAAGATATGTTTGTAACAGTACACAAAGTCACTCCCTTCTTAATCCTTTGTTTTAATTTCTTCTCCTATATTTTTCAAATATTTTGCCTCCTCATTTGATAGAAACTACCAGAGAGTTGAAGTTCTCTTATGTATTTTGTGTTTTTTCCATTATGCCTACTGGCATACTTACTAGAATAATAAAATTGAGCTAGAATATGATAGATGAAATTGCTAGAAAATAGGTCAAGAAATAGTGTTGGCTTTGATTATTGCCACGTTTTACTATCTACTTAAAATGTTACCATGAGTATAGTCACATTTTATATACTTCTATTTAATTTACAGATTGTAATTATATTTTAATGTTTAATTAATAATCATTTTAATCTCTAGCCTCAAATAACAGTTAATATGTTTTAGTATAGGTACAACTATATGGTATGGTATACAAGTAAGGTATTCAAATAGTCTTAAAATTTTCAAAAGAAAAGAGAAAAAAATAACATCTTAGACTCCAAAATAGAGAAAAATAATGAAATATATGGGTAATCGCCCCTACGCTTCCCAACAGAAAGGAAATCAAAGAAATTTTTTTAAATGACAAGTTAAAAAGCAGAGTTCTCAAGTATTACTTTTGGTTTTCAAAAAAGCATGCTTTTTATTAAAACACTACAAAGACTCATTTAGAAATGTCCAGTTGCTAATGCTGATATCTGAAAACTCTCACACACACACTCACACAGATACACACAGACACACACATAAACTAAGATTGTTCATCTCCCTTTTCAATTTCAGGGGAGCCTATGGTCATGATGTAGGGAAACGTCCTTGGATTATAGGAGATGAGACTATTTTAGGACTTATGACTGACATTGTAGGTAAGTATAAAATGAATTTTTTCCAAAAGAATCATAAAGATATGATCATTTAGTTATACACATAGGTTATATGGTAAAAATTTTATTGAAGAATGTCCTGATTTTCTATTTTAATCCATAACACTAAGGCGTAAGCATGCCTTTAATTAAGACTTATTGCTAATGTTATTTTTTATTATATATTCTAGGACTAGTATTTGCTCACCAATGAGAAACACACATATTTATAATTAAATAAGTTTCATAAAAATCAACTTAAAAGAATTTTCTAGGTTTTATTATATGGTGAAATAAACGTTAACCTTAACATGCTAAAGGTCTAAAACACCAATATGTTTTGGTTCATTTCAACTTAATTCATGGTGATCTTTTAAAATTAGGCTGAGTGCTGTTGAAAATAATATAGTTGATGCTGTTTTTTGGTATATAGTGTATTCCTTAAAGTGAATTCTATCTACTCTTGGTAAAACTATTCAAGATAGTTTTAGATGGTAAATGTGTTAACATTTCAAAAAAAGTTATCTGTTTAATTGGGTTGATTATTCAGCATTGCCTAAAATCTTATATGAAATTTCAGGTATTAAACAAACAAAAAATATAGCTCTGGTGACCAGAGACGAGTGTGCTTCTGGGCCCCATAGTAAGTTTCCTACATACAGCCTCTTCTTTAAGATCAGGAAATGTAACAAACTTCCCTAAAACATACAAATAAACATAGAGAATTAGGCAAAGTGAGGTGACAGGAATATGTTCCAAACAAATAACAACATGAAACTGAAGAACTAAGTGAAGTGTTGATAAGTAATCTACTCGATAAAAAAATCAACGTAGTGATTATAAAAATGCTCAATGAATTAGGGAGAATGGATGAAAACAGTGAGGAGTTAAACAAAGAGTTAGAAAATATAAAGAAGAACCAAACAGACCTGAAGAATACAATAACTGAAATAAAAATACACTAGATGGAATCAACAGTAAATTAGATGATACAGAGGAACGTGTCAGTGAACTGGAAGACAGAGTAGTGTAAATCACTCCAGCTAAGCAGAGAAAAGAATAAGGAATTGAAAAATAAGGACAGTTTAAGAGACCCCTGGGACAATATCAAGTGTACTATCATTCACATTATAGGGGTCCCAGAAGGAGAAGACAGAAAGGGGCAGAGAAGTTATTTGAAGTGATAATAGCTGAAAACTTCCCTAACCTGGGAAAGGAAACAGACATCCAGGTCCAGAAATCACAGAGATAAGATCAAACCAAAGAGGTCTACACCAAGACACATTGTAATTAAAATGTCAAAAAATAAAGAGAAAGAGAAAATCTTAAAAGCAGCAAGGGAAAAGCAAGTAATTACATACAAGAGAACTCCCATAAAACAGTCAGCTGACTTTTCAGCAGGAACTCTGCAAGGTCAGAAGGGAGTGTCATCACATATTTAAAGTGGTGAAGAAAAAAAAAAAACCTACGAACAAGAATACTCTACCTGGCAAGACTATCATTCAAATTTGAAGGAGAGATGAAGAGTTTCACAAATAAGCAAAAGCTAGAAGAGTTCAGCACCACTAAATCTGCTTTACAAGAAATGTGAAAGAAACTTCTGTAAGTGGAAAAGAAAAGGCCACAACTAGAAATCTCTCTCTCTGTTTTAATGTTCTTACACAGTATTCATTTGCTCTGTAACAATTCACATTTTAAATAGTGCTTCCTGACAACATGCCAGCTGGCTCTTCTTGAATAGGGGCAATAAGGATAGCAATTCACATTCAAGGTGGTGATATTACCAGACCACACTGGAAGGGTAAGCAGAGATCCTCTGGGGGGGGGGGGTGGGGAGGATGTTGTCTAGGGTAGAGGGTTTGTAAGGGAAGGAAAGAGGAGAGGTTGGGAGAAGGAACACCCTTGAATTTGCAGAAGTCATTACTCTATCTAAGTAGTGGTTGTATTGGCTTTGCTGGTAACCCCATGGAGGGAGAAGAGGAAGAAAGGAGCACTTCCTATCTTAGATGTTTGGCTGGGGGCTTGCCTGCGAGGAGAAGGAAGTTTAGGGACACATTTGACAAGAGACCAGCACCCACACCAATCAGGTGAAGCTTACTCAGTCTTCAGCCACCATTTACATCCTCTGTACTGGCTGCAAGAGGGAGAGGAAACCTCAAGCTTTTGTACTATGTTTAACAAGGAGAAATTCAAACTTATTATAGTCAAAACAATCTAAGGCAGTTTGCAAACATACCACAAAGAATTTAGGGACATTGTTTTTCTAGCTTCTTCTTATGTATTTCTGGGAGTCACCCCAGCATAAATATAGTCTTCTGCCCCAATCAACCCCCACAAACCAGATCCTCAGTAAACAACTTTGCATTTTACTCCTGCCCAAAGTGGCTGGCTTCCCAGAAAGCCTCAACATGGTAGAGAACCAGGCCTAGATGGCCCAGCCCAGGTTGCAGGACTACTGCCCAAGTTTAGGTATTCAGTCAACTAAAAATTAGTCCTTAGAATTCTCTATTAGACTAAAATCTCACTGGTAAAGGCAAGGAGGACACAGTTCAGTCCATAACATATTCCCTGTGAAAACAGAGTTAAATAAATGTTCATCCACCTCTACGCTAACTTAGCTCCCAGTATCTAGGCAGGAGACTGGAAAAGTCTTCTCTGCAATATTTGGGCAGCCTGAAGGTTCTGACATGGGTTTTCATAGCACGACAAACCCCACCACATGCACAGCGGGGAACACAGTGGGTGCTTAACACACCCCAAACTACCAGACTTTAAGGAAAACCTGTTTTTAGTTTATGAACTATATGAATGTGTAACCTGTTCCATTCAGCAAGTTGAAAAAAAAAAAAAACAACACTCCATCGAAGAGTTGCAAGCAAAAGCAACAAGCTCGGTTTGCTGCTAGTTATTACTGAGTAATCATTACACTACACACATTTCTGTTTTATGTGGTTATATTATAGGATCAGAAGATTGGCTTCTAGTTTAAGATAACCCATTAAGTACAAACTGAAAATGCTCCCTTCTATTCCAAAAACAGAGAAATGATAGAAAAAAATTTAGATTAACAAACATATAGCAACACTAAAAAAAATTAAATAGTAATCCCAACTGACCAGAAATATAGCAACTGCTGAGAAAGAAGCAGTTGAAAGCTGGAAGCACAATATCTGGGGGGTAGTGCATGGAGCCAGGAGTGTGTAGGGCCTGAGTGCAGGACTCTCACAAGCCCCAGGGCGAATCTGCAGAGCCCTGGATGCTTGGGGCTCAAACTCAAGGCCAGAACCTTGTCAGCCAGGGTGGGTAAAGGTGAAAACATAGCATCTCCTGCCAAACCAGTCAGGATCTTGGGAGCACAGAGCATTTGATCAGACTGCCAGCATTATCCAGAAGAGTGTATATTCTCATGGAGGGAATTCCCACCTGAACAATCCTGGACTACATTTACGGGTGTATTAATTAGTTGTTTGACAATGCTTTCATTTATGTTCATTTTTTAGACGCCTATTATATTCATTCAAATGCCTAACATGTAAATTTTTAAAAAAACTGAAAAAAATCCTGCATTAATTTGACCTGAACATATATGTTTTCCTTAGATGTGGACTGTCTCTTTCTTTGCTAGATTTACTTTCAGAACATAAATTGCATTCTAATCCTATTATTTTGTGATTAGTATTTATCATCCTTTAAAGAGGAGTTCAGATGTTTATATACAGGCCAGGGAACTGGTAAGGCTATCATTTAGTGAGATTTATTTATGAAGCCCATAAAACCTGCAAAAAGATTTCCTTTGATCGTTTAAAAGTTTATAGCTCTATTGCAACTTATTAAATGTGCATGTGTTTTGTTGCCCAGCAAATACACATATGTCAGAATGATCAATGAAATTTAAACCAGCTCACCTCTCATGATGATTACTAAGGAAATTAAAAAACAACAACAACAAAATACTCAGATTTATTTAGATAAGTAAGAAGATTGAGCTTACTAAAAATGTTTAAAGAATATTTATCAGTTCTAGCTTTAGGGATTTTTGTGTGTCTTTGAAATACCATAAAAAGCTGTAACGTATGGGACAAACTTCATTATGTTTTCTGTGATTTTTGTCCTTGAATGTTGTATAAATTAAATTACAGTCATTTGATCCTAATTATACAGGATATAAAAATAACAATTATGTCTTGAAATGGGCAAAGTCACATTTGTACATATGAAACTCAATAAACAGTATATATATTGTTTATTTTATATATATACAGTATATATATATTCTCAAAGTTTCAAGCCTTAATATGACAAATGCATTGTCATATTTTATTTGAAATATTGTCAGTGCATTAAACTAAATATTTAGTTTAATGATTAGTTTATTAAATGTTTATTTAATAAACTTAATTGTTTTATTATTATTTATTTATTAATAAACTTAATAAAATTGTAAATTATTTATTTATTATTAATAAACTTAATAAAATTGTAAATGCTCTACAATTTATGTTGTATCAGGAGAAATATTTCTACTATTTTTGTTGTTGACAGTATCTGCAAAAGTATATTATAAGCAATATTTTAAAAGCTTGTTTTTCTTTTTAATTTCAGTAGCTATCATCTATCCCCAAATTTCTTTACTTTTAAAACTGTATATATTAGTCCAAGAAACGGTTCTTAACTTAAGTTGAAAAATGAATGAGTTCACTTTGTTTGATTTAGTAGGAACTGATTCTTTTAGAAGGTATTGTGTGTCTGTTTATGTTTATTTTCTTTGCTGCAAATCCCATGCAGGTTCCCTTTTGCCTTGGTTGATAGTAAGTTCTGAGAAAATTTGGTAGAGTTCGAAGTAGCAAAAATATTTAGTTAAAAAAATATATATATTTAATAGCTCCTAATTTGTTTCTCATCCACATATATAGTACTCTGTTGCAATTTTTTAAAATCATTCTTTCTCACATGTAATACAAGAAACCTAAAATCCTCTTTGGAAGTAGATATTGTATAAATCACAAAATAAATGTTAAAATTATGTGGTAACTACAGAAGAGAGCAGCAGAAGTCAAACTGATTTTTGCTACTTGTGGGCTGTCTAAATGTGTCATGAACAGATAAGTTGTATATTTTGGACTATGACTGAATCTTCCAGGTTCTTAAAACCACAACCTGTATTTTGCCATAAAATTTCTCAAAAAGAAGTAACAGGAGTATAATAAAAATTATTATGTGTACAAATTGATAGAGTGGATAGAGAAGCGGAAGACACAGTGAGCAACCCTATATTTCCATGTCCACAGACATAGAAAAGAATTTCCATTTCAGATGAGAAGAAAAACCATTAATAAAACATTTTATATGGAGCTAACAATTCTGCAAAACATGGAATAACTTTCCCTTATAGTTAATGTCATATTATCAAGATGCTAGAAATAGAACTGCTGAAGAATATTATTAGTATTATTATTAAGCCTACTTCTCCCTGGGTACATAAACATCACAAAGGGCTAGATACATACATTTCGGCTTATAAAAATGTTGTAATGTGAACATAAATTTGCTTTATGAAACTTGTGGTTGACCCTCAGAGAAGCAATAATCCCTGGGAGCTCTCTCCAAAGTCATAAATCCTCAAACACACACTAGCCACCTCCAAGGCCATAGGAATTTGCTATTTGAAAAACAGAGTGGAAAGTTCTCGGACTTAGCCGAACTACAAACCTTACAACAAAATCCACAATTAACATTTACATCTGCTTAATAAAATATACAGAACATGGTATGGCAGTTATAAGATCCATCATTAACCTTCTTATCAAACACTAAGCAGCCTGGAACCCTGCTGACCTCACTTTGCAAAATATTTGAAATTAAATGAAGATTAGAAAGGTGCAGAGGGATGTTAGTAATGAACATGGGCTTCCTATATTTGACTTACAGGGAGTGGATAATGTAGACAACACTTCCAAATGCTACCTTGAACAAAGATTTTAATTAATATTGTTTTCTATAAGACTTTGTCTCCTACTTCCTATCTGTGAGACCTTAAGCGAGTTAGTTCATTTCTGTGCACATCAGTTTCCTCATTGATAAATATGGAAATCAAAGTAGATACCTTATCAAGTTACTGTGAAAATAATACAAGTTACATTAGAAGTGTTGGCACATAATAAGGGCTCAATAAACCTTAGCATGCCAGGCATTGAGATAAGAAGGCAGTGCTTGTACATAACTTTCACCTTCTGGTAAACAAAAAGTTACGTTCAATAAATAAGCAAGCAAGAAAGCACTCTTCAAATGAGAACCCTGGCTCACACCCATCTCAGATGAAGTAATTCAAATTTTTACATTTACTGCAGTGGGTTTTATATGATCTTGTAAAATAAAGACTCTTTCAAATCCTGATAAGTTTTCATGAAGTTTTTTAAAAAAAAACTTGGCCTCTAGTAAATTTGCCCTCAATACTTGTGGTTCTTTCTTTTATTTTTATTTTTTATTGAATTTTAGTCAGATGAATGGATAAAGAAGATGTGGTGTATACATATATAATGGAATATTACTCAGCCATAAAGAAGAATGAAATAATGCCATTTGCAGGGGCGTGGATGGACCTAGAGCATATTATGCTTAGTGAAAGAAGTCATACAGAGAAAGACAAATACTGTATGATATCACCTATGTGGAATCTAAAAAATAATACAAAAGAAGGTATATGCAAAACAGAAGCAGAGTTATGGATGTAGGAAACAAACAAGTGGTTGCCAAAGGGAAGAGGGAAGAGGGAGGAGCCAAACAGGGGAGTTACAAACTACTATGTATAAAATAGATAAGCAACAAGGATATATTGTACAGCACAGGGAATTACAGCTCATACTTATAGTTATTGATGTTTCAACATTATTTCACAAAAAGTTCTTGGGAGAAAGAAAAGGTACAAAGAAAAGCAACTTGAAATAATTTCAGCTTGCTTAAAAAAAAATTTTGTCTTATGGAATGCTGATAATATTGAAATATCTTAAAACAACAAATGTTGATTTCAGAAATACATATTAGACCAAAAGAGATAGGTCAATTAGATATATTTCCTTTGGAAAATAGGCTAAAAATCAGTCTGACTGGTGGCCCTTTCATGTTAACAATCCTTGTTTCTTTAGTGCCTTTAGGTCATATTTGGAATAAACATTTCTGTTAATGTTCTGCAGCATTAATATTTGCACCATCCTTAGATATACATAGGTACGCACGCACATGTTAAGTACACCGAACCTCTCCTTGACAAAGTTCGTTAGCAGGTGAGGAGGGCATTTTGTGAAGAGCTTGATTGAATTTAAAGTGTGCCAAGGCGGGATAATTTTTGCGGGCAAATTATTCAAGTTAGTGAGGGATTATTTACAAAGAATTGATCCAATGTTAGCATGCCATTGAGAGTGAGGGGAGGAAAGGCCACGTGTATGTCTAGATTAATTCAGCCTAGCACTTGTGGTTCATCACATTCCATGCAAGAAAAATTTTAGGTGATCCAAAATGAACACTATTATTTGAAGGACTAACATTCCTGAGGAATGAATAATTATTTTAATCAGAAGGTAATCACTAAGCAAAAATGGAATGCCTGACCTTGTATAGAAAGTCTCATTCCCTTCCTGCCTCTTCTATTTCTTTGTTTTCATTTTGTGATAAAATTTATGAACTTTCTCCTCTTTTGTTTTCTTCCCACCACACTCTTTCAAATGCTTTTCTTTCTACTAATTCTGCTTTCTCAGTATGTTTGGGGCGTGGCTCCCCCATGGATACCAAAATAGGAGGATGCTCAAGTCCCTAATATAAAGTGAGTCGTGCCATGAATAAAGTCCGTCCTCCATATCCGCAGGTTTCATATCCACAGATAAGGAGGGCCAAATGTATTATTTTTCCTTCCTTTTCTCCTTCCACGCTCCCTGCCAGAATATTTTTTATTAAAATGAATAGTGTTCAGAAAAGATGTGTGTAAAGAGCTAACAGGGAGTTAAGGGTTATATAAGATTAATATAATAGATAATGTTTTGTTTTAGAAATAACAGTAAAAATTCATACCATAATGCAAAGAAACAAATAAAATAAAGCTTGCAGCATTTCTTTCACCATATTTCTAAAAGACTTTTATACCGTAGGAGAAGACATATGCCCCTGTATACAAATTAAGCTTTCTAGTATGTTTGAGACATTTTATTTAGTGCTAGGAATGCAGAATGAGGTTGTCGTTACTGTCCCTTGACTTGAGACACTATTCACATTACAATGACCAGAGATACATCTCTTAACAGCCACCATTTATTTACCAACCTTGCATTCAAATGGGGAAATCCATCAATCAAATGCAACAAAAAGTTTTTCTTGACTAAATGAAGACACAGGCCTTTCCTTAAATGGCTATGTTGAAATATAAATTCCTAAGTTATACACTTATTTCCAGTGGCCTTCCCTCAAGGGAACTTAACCTAAAATCCATCTATTAATTAGATTAATTATTCTACTTACTGTCTATTCTTTTAGTAAAAATGGGACTCTATCAGAAGTATTTCATTGGATACAAAGTGCAAGACTTGTATGATGCATTTTCTCTAACACCTAGTACAGCCTTACAAACATTAAAGCTCACAGCCCATTTTTCTCAGTGATAGTAAAGAGAAATCATTCCTATTAAACAGGTCTAATTGCCTTTAAGAGACATCATAAGAACTAAAAATAGGGAAAGTATTATTATCTTTGTTATTGCGCTCTGAGTTCTTAAGTATTCAATGTATGCTTTGTCTCTGGGTCTGTTTCCAGTGGCAAAACCCTTGTTAACAGGAATTATATCAGATTATGATTGTGTAGTGGATATCTTAATTTTGTGTGTTTTCTTCATCAGACAATACATACCTATATTAATTATCTTATATCAGTGTGTACAAATAAACCCCAGAGCGATTTAGCTCTTTGTACTTTGCTTCTAGCTCTTTTGTCTTATGAACTACAGTATTGTATATCTCACTGTAATAACAGTGAATTATGTTTAGCAACATTGCCTTCTTTTATTAAAGGTGCATTTTAATTTGATGTTACAAACAACCAGCTTTAAAAATGTGATGGGCTTTCATTTCTTTTTAGATTCTTTTTGGAGATACACTTACCACAAAAATGTCCTCTGTGGGAATTTGGCAACGTAGCTGATGATAGGATAAATCATTTTTAGTTTAGCAAATGCTTCACTATTATGTTATTATTATTTACTATGTCAAAAAGGAAATATAATTTTTAGCTAGCTATATGCATATGAGTCCAGCTATTGTTTGATAAAATGAGTCAAGTGGGAAAACTTCCATTTCTTTGTGATGACACATCAAATGTGTCCTTATCTCTAAAAACATTAAGGATGAAGGAGTGATAGTTTGTTTTTCCAGATACTCTTAGAACTAATAGAACAATCTAAATTATGATATATTTATTTTGCAGGAGCCAATGAGAAAGAAATAGCCCTAATGAATGGTTTGACTGTTAATTTACATCTTCTGTTGGTAAGCTTCCTATTCCACCAATGTTTAGTATACACTGTTTACAGAATCTGACATTTTTCAATCTTTAATCCATGAGCATTTGGAGGTTTACTTATTTAAAAATAAGTTGTGAGGTTGTTTTCATTTCTACCAGGAAATGCTGGACCATGACAGAATGGCTTCTTTGTAACCATGGGAGAGTTGACTCTTGCAAAGAGCTTTAGAATAATGAATAGCTCTTATCTCAGAACATAAGGAATAAGAGTCACAGTGGGTAAAAAGCAAAACTGCTGCACACACACAAAACAATGATGTATGAATGGTAGCAAACAGTGAGCTTTTCAGAAAGACAGTTTTCCAATATGCTGGGCTTTAGCAGGGTGGGACTATGGATTAGTATGTCTTTGTAGGCTAATTTTGGGGGAGTAGATTAAAAAAGAATTAGAAAATAAAACTAAATTGGAGAAAAAGGACCTAGTACCTTAAATGAGTCACTGTGTTTAGGTGTTTCTTACATCCTAAGAACTTAATAATGGGTATGCCTTAGAATGTCAAATATATTATTGATTTGAAATATGGTACCTATAGTAATTGTTTGATGCTATGAAAAATTTGTATTTCATTTTTAAGTGAGATTTTGAAAACATGTCTACAAGACAAAGATGCACAATTAAGATACTGATATTTTATTTTGATAAAATATAGACATGATTATTACATATGCCTGAAGGAAAGTACTTGTGGAGTATGTTAACTATGATGGTAAACAGCATAGTTTTCAGTTCAGACACCTCTGGTTTGGCTCCCAGCTAGGCTACTTAATACCTGTTTGACTTTGGACAAGGGTTTTGGCATCTCTAAATCTTAATTTTTTCCTCTGTAAAAATGAGGATAATACCTACCTTGTACATATGAAACAAGATAATATGTGAAAATTGCTTTAGCACCCTGGCCAGTGGTCAACATCCAATTAACAGTAGTAATCATCCTCATTGTTATTATTGTCAGTCAGTATTGCTTCTCCAGGAACTGTGTGGAGAAATGAAAAGGCCCCACTGAACACATGAGCTACTTCTCTCTGGTGTCTCTAGAAATGCCAAATGTTTCATTAGGGCAAAGGTACTTCTAGTTGAACCTAAAATTAGATTTCATAAAATCATAAAACTGTAGAAATCTTATGTACTAGAAACCAAATCTGCAGTGCTAGATAAACCAATATAAATAAAATATACACAGAACATGATATTTGTCTCATAATAGAGAAATTGCCATTTAACGCATTGGGAAGTTAATTTTTCAATTAACATTTAAGTAAAGTTTGAGAATGTGTTTTTATCTGATTCACATTTTCTCCCAAATTTGCTTTCCTATTGATAAATATAATGAGCAAGTATCTTCTTCCATTTTAGAATTTACTGGAAACAAGGCTAATCAGAGAAGGTACCTTTGACAGACATCTAGCTGTGTAATTAATTAATGCCTTTAAAATGCTGGAGATTATAAAATGAAAGTGTGGTTTATATAAAATGAACAAATGTCTAAGTTGTGCATTAACGCATTTCTCAATAAATCCATTTCATTGCAGTTATCGTTTTTCAAGCCTACACCCAAACGGTATAAAATTCTCCTAGAAGCTAAAGCCTTCCCTTCAGATCATGTAAGGATTCTTCAAATTATATTTATATTCTTTCTGCTCTTCCTAAAGGAGCATATCATTTGCCTGACTTGAATGTTTATTCACTAGTCTTTTCCAAGTAACCTTATAATAAAAAAGATCTGTCAAATGCTTTTGATTTATGCATTTTTTATAGATTGTAGCTTTATTTCTTTGGTTCAAGTAAAACGTGTTAAAGGAGGAAAGAATTGAATGGGAACATTGATTTATTAGTCTTTTTAAAGACATTGAGCAAACCGCTGGTCTAAATCAAGTGCAGTTATAAATGTTTTATTAATTCTTGTTGCTGTTTTATTTTATGAAATTAAATCGATACATATACCAGTACTTAATCTTTTAGGTACATAAAGTAGGAATATAAACATTTATTTGTCCATTTGTTTTCATAGCACACTAACATAATTATTGATGCTTTATAATTAAAAAAATGTATTAAGGACTAAAAGAATTTTTTGTGGTTCAAGAAAAAAAATCATGCTACTTTTTCAGGAATCACAGTTGGTAAGAAATATGATTGTTCCAGACACAGACAGACACAGATTAAAGTATATTGCAGTTTCAGTGCTATATTTCAGTTTTAGTGTTGGAGAAACTTGATTTCTGTCTTTTCTAAGTATTCTAGCCTACACCTTGTAATTTTAAGGCACTTAATTAATGCAAATTAATAACCATGATCTTACTAAAAAGGATCAAACCCCTATTTTGAAAAACTTCAGGGTTTCTAAAATTTCTTGTTCCCATTTATATCTTGGGCTCTCAATGAAGGGAACTTCTTGATGCCCTTTTCTTTTACTAGCTGACTCTTTCTAGGACAAGCCACTTCTGTACTCTCTGTTGGAGCCTAGCAAATCCCCACCTGCTCACTTTGGTTATTTTGTAAATTCTGTTTTGACTTGCATTAGATGATTTAATATCTTATTCTAAAAATCTCTTGTACTCCTAAAGTCTAGATGACCCCTACATTTCCATCCATTTCTAATATTTTGTGTTTCAAAGAATGTTCAGACTGTTGCATGTAAATTATGTTAAGCAATTCTTCTCTGATATATTCTGTTTAGTCACTTTTAACCTTGACCTTGAATTTAATATAACAATATGCTTTTATTGGTATTTTATTATTTTTTTCTGAGTTATTTCAATATACTTCTGTACACTGGACTTGATTTAATAAATCATCTTTCTTTTCCAGTATGCTATTGAGTCACAGCTTCAACTTCATGGACTTAACATCGAGAAAAGTATGCGGCTTATAAAACCAAGAGAGGTATATGAGAAAGATAAATAAATATTAATCATTCTTCTATTTAGTATTGATTTTTTTTCTTCATTTTCTTCAAAAGTTTATTATCTTCATTACTTTAATGGAAGTTTCAAGAAAGTATAAAAGGCCTATACTCTGTTACTGTTAGGTCATTTTGCTTAAAATAGAGAATTAACTCAGAAGTGTATTTATTTTAATTTTTCAAGGGCTATTACAAGCAAACTATTTCCCTATTAATACCACTGGAGTCTGTCATATTCTTCAATGGGATGGGAGGAGATGACAAATTGCATACATCATTTTCAATTTTAAATGCCATTGCCTGTGGGTGCCATTGAAATCATGTTAAAAATTAGTGATACTTGTTGAAATTGAATGATGCCTATCTTTTATGCCTCTCTTAATCTAAGGATCAAATATTTTCCTCTGAGCTTGGCCTGGGGAATAGAAAGGGATGCGGTGTAGCAGAAAAAAACTAGGCTTAGAACTTCGCTATTACTCCCCAGGGAAATCCCAGACCCACCAACATACTGGGTATGTGACTTTTTGATAGTTACTTTATCTCTGAGATTCCTTTATATTTAAACAGACAACAAAGGAAATACCTAGTCAGGCTTGACCATATGTTCAAGGTCTAAAATACTGTGCACTTTACATTAATAAAGATATAAGGCTAAGTTGTACAGGTTTTGACCTATAAACCCTGCATCTTGTGTAATTTTGGCACCAAGAGATCCACACAGAATAAATTTTAGGTTTCACATATGTACGATGCTCCCAGGCTGTTAAACCAGTGTTTGAACATTTATTTCTTTCAACCCAGAACTAATTTGAGAAATTAAAGGTCTACTCTATTCACTTCTATTTGCCAACATGCAATAAATTAATGGAATAGAAAGTTCTCACAGCTTTGGAACAACATCTGTTTCATATGTTGTATATAAATTGCTTATTTCCAGCAAAAATGAGCATAGCCACTAATATATCACAAGTTTTTACTTTAAAAGTGACAAGTGGGGACTTCCCTGGTGGTCCAGTGGTTTAGAATCTGCTTTCCAATGCAAGGGACACGGGCTCGCTCCCTGGTCAGGGAACTAGGATCCCACATGATGCAGGGCAACTAAGCCCGCCCGCCACTAACTAGAGAGAAGCCCGCGCTCCATAACGATAGATCCTTCATGCCACAACGAGGATCCCGCGTGCCGCAACCAGGACCCAATGCGGCCAAATAAATAAATAAATAAATAAAATGAAATAGGGAACAAACTTACAGTTAACAATGGGGAAAGGCGGGGGGACAGGGCGGAGGGGAGGGATAAATTAGGAGTTTGGGGTTAACACACACACTACTGTATATAAGGTAGATAACCAACAAGACCTACTGTATAGCACAGGGAAATATACTCAATATTTAAAAAATAAAAGTGACAAGTGTTGTAGAGCTATATGAGTTAATCATAATTTGGGGACCACTCTTTAGCATTACTGGATTAGGGCACATCAACATGAGAGAGAACCATATCTATCATTGAAAAATATATTTCTTATTTGCTTAATACTGATTCTTTAAAGAAATAAAGTATTAGTAGATATAACACTTTCCTTACTTTTTTTTGAAATTATGGTGGACAAATTGTATTAGCTTCCTCTAAGGGAAAAAAAGAGTTTGGGGTTATGATATTATTAATTTTACTCTGAATTTTTTCTTAGAATCACTGAAATCCTTCTCTTTATGTATAAAGTATGCATCACTTAGTAATTCAAAGATTTCATTGTCAATCCTATTTTTATAGATTATCATTTTGTAAACAAGTCTCAGACTATTAGCAGAAATTAGAGTATTATTATATTTGTGATACATATTATATATGCCTAATGTGGGATACAGTAACTAGCAAATAGTAAGTTACCAAAAATTAAAAATAATTGAAGTAAAATTCATTAATGCCTTAATGAGTTTTCCCCACATATTAATGTAGTTAATGATGCTTTGACTTCATAATCATGTCAGATTTAGCACTGTAGAAAATACATGAAGACTTCATAAATAGATGAGAATTATCAGGATACAAATAGACTATATGTATCTAGGTGAGTTATTTTCACTCAAGTTGTTTATAAGACCAAATCTAAATTCATTCACAATTTTCAGAAAGTCACTGATCACTAGTCTTAGGTGGGGAGTTGTGGGGGAAAAGTAACTTTGATAATATTGAGTTTCATTGATATTTTCTTCATGTTTGGATCTTGATCTTTAGATTGGTGTGGAGGAGATTTTACTCTTAAACTAATAGAAAATATTGGTTAAGTTACACTCAGATGAATGATGTATACGTGCCTCTTTTTTCTGGAAAAAAGTATTAGATTGATAAGTAAAATACTAATTTCCAAGAAATTTGCCTTGACATTTAAATTTTATGGACATCCTGTACTTTCTGGTATTTTATTTGATGGGAATAAGAAGGAAACAATCTATAAGTATGTAAATAGTAAAGATTAAGTGAAAAACTGAAGAATAAAATCAAGCAGTAGGGTTTTGCAAAGATACTTTATAAACCTCTTTTTTACTATTTTATTATCATTTCTTAATAACAAAAAGATATTCAAATACATGCTCTTGTCCGATTTTTGAAGATTATTAATTTGAAAAAAATATCTTTGATTTTTCTTATGGTAGGAAAGATCTCAAGGTGAATTTTAGATTGGGAAATGTAAAGGGACAAATTTGTTATTGTGGATATAATGTAACTTGTGCCTAACGTGACTTTAGGGGGAAGAAACACTGAGATTAGAGGATATCCTTGAAGTAATTGAGAATGAAGGTGACTCTATTGCAGTGATCCTGTTCAGTGGTCTGCATTTTTATACTGGCCAGCTCTTTAATATGCCTGCCATCACAAAAGCCGGACAAGCAAAGGTATGTACGTCATTTCCTCCTTTGCCCCTTGTCCAGAACATCACTCTATAGGAGTATTCAACTGTACTTCTAGTAAAATACCTTTGTTTGTGTCTGTGTAAAATTATTTAAAGAGTTTAAAAAAAGAGTAAGATATATATCATATATATGATATATGACATATAAATAATATATTAAATATATCTGAAAAAATATATATATTTTGCTTTAGGCATCTCTATTTAAACCTCTTTTTGTCACTTCTGTGGTCTTACCTCCTTACTAGCATCTGCTCTCCCAATGTCTACCTCTAATCAGCAGTATAGGTGAGCTTCCTGTAAGTGATGTCATTGGTACAGAGCTGCTCAGTCAGCAGGAAGCAGACAATACTTAGGATAGTAACTATACACTAGGACTGTTAGAAGCTCAACTCTGGTGCTTTGTCATATTATAACTTATTCTATATATAATTCATGCTCATTAACACTATGTACCTGAAAAAGGGGATATGGAGAATAAAAGTTTATCAGTAGATGGAGTTTTACCCAGTTTACTTTAGGAAGCCATTATACTGCCTATAACGAGCAATTTTCCCTCAATACTACTGAATGACACTTACATAGTTTACTATTGTGAAAGAGTAGCTCTTTATATATAAGTGCTTGTAAGAAAGTGTTTTTAGTATTTGTTTGCCTGAAAAAAAAAAATCAGAGGAACAACATTAAACAGTTACAATTTGTATTTAAAATCTTTAAATAACAGCTCTATTTGATTCAGCAATCAAATCATGTATTTAAAAAGGTAACAACTGAATTATACTCTGAACATTAATAAGTTATGCAATTAATATATGTGTGATATCTAGTTAATGTACTCAGTTATTGAAGCTAATGAATGGAACTAATGAAAAAAAATTTAGCACCGTTATCAGCAGTCTCTAGGAGTTTCCAACCAAGACTTCCAACTGGTTTGATGGATAACTGTGAAAGTGGTGCATTATGAAAGATATAAAGATAATGTCTTCTTAATTTAGATATTAAATGTTAAGCACCAAAATAAAGGGAGGCCAATAAAATATCATATTTTTAAATGTTATGCAAGTAATCAGAAGTCCCTGATTGCCTTAGTATACACGCATGTCTCATTAAACTTCATAGAAATGAGGCAGGATGGTAAAGAAGAAAGATCATGGGTTTTGGAATCACTCAGTCTGAAATTCATATCTTGGCTAGGTCATTTAATTCTTATATGATCTCAAGCAAGCTAGTTACTTGACTTTTCTGAATTTCTGTTTTAAAAACTGTTAATTTGGGATAACAGGACCCACTTCATAAATGCAGTGTTGATTATGAAGAGTATAAAATATCTCTTGGATTGTACACATTCTACAGTTAAATGGTGGTTCCCTCGCTCCTTCCACTGTCCTCTACAAATATGAAGTTATAGAAAGTGGCTTAAATATAAATTTTCTTTCATTTCCCATTAAAAGCAAAATAAACTTGTTTAGTAGATGTTATATGTAATTCTTATTCTTAACTACCTTGCTTACTAAAACCATTTTCTCAGTATTTTGCACACTTTCTTTTATGTAAAAAATATGGTAAGTGCCTACCAGGTAAAACTCTCATTGAGTTTTCAGTCAAAGAAAGGAAGGTAGGAATGAGCAGTTCCATATAAATGTAACTGCACAGGAGTGATGGATACTATGTGAGTGAAATGGCGATCTAGCAGACTTCAATTTATCCATTATCAAAATTATTTTAACAGACATTTATACTCTTGCTAGACAATCCCCTCCATTCTCAATGGAGATTTAGAAAAATTCTTTATAATGTAGACTTACATAGCTCTCTTGGGTGGTCTATGAAGATAAAGCTGAAGAGAGACAAAGAGAAAATTAAAGGTGTCAATCAAGAAAGAGTTGGGAAATTCGAGGGGAAAAAAAGCCATAAAAGAGCCACTGTTAGGAACGGCTAAGTGACATAAAAAAGATGAAAGTTTCCAGAAGTATGGTTGGAACCAAAAATGATGGATTAATAAAAGTCAACAAGAGTAGATTCTGAAGTAGAAACTTCATATGAAAGGGAAGTGGGGATAGGAATTTTGAAAAATATATTATTAAAGAAATACATGTATACCAAAAAAAGCAGAAATCATAAGTGGCTTGATGAATTATTTTGAACCCTTATAGCCATCACCCACATCAAGAAACTTCTAGAACATTTATAACACTCAGAATCCTCCTTCTCCCAAATACTGCCTATTACCTCCTCTCCTGACTTCTAACCATATATAAATATATATATATAAAATATATACATATATAAAATATATATAAGCTTTGCCCATCTTTGAACTGTATATGAATGGATTAACATATATTCTTTTGTGTCTTGCTTATTTGCTATTATATTTGTGGGGTTCATCCATATTGTATGTAGCAGTTTTGCCTGTTTTTCTTTCCACTTCACTATATTATTATAGTGTATGAAATAGATCACAATTTATTTTTTTCCATTCTAATCAGAATAGATATTTGAGTTTCATTTCCATTTGAGGGCCATTACAATAAATTCTACTGTGAACATTCTTATAAATTTCTTTGGGTATGCCTTCATACCCATTTCTGTTAAATACATACCTAGAATTAGAATCCTTGGAACATAAAGTATGTATATGTTAAATCCTAATCAACAATGCCAACTTTCCAAAGGTTTGTATCAATTTGTCATATACTCCCACTAGCATGTATCAGTTTCTGTTGCTCTTCATTCTCACCAATAGCAAATCTGATTAGTTTGTAATAATAATTCATTAAAGTTTTAATGTGCACTTCTCTGACTATTGATGAGGTCGAGGATCTTTCAAATGTGTACTAGCTGTCTCAGAATCTTCTTTTATGAAATGCTTATTCAAGTGTCTTTCCCAATTTTGTATTTGGTTATCTGACTTTTTGTTGTAAGTGGTATAGAAATCAACTCTGATGGAAAGAGAAAATATAAGATTTCTAGTGATCATCTGAAGGGAAAAATAAATAAATTAACAAAAGAACAGTTGGTAGGACGGCTCTGACTCACATAATGAATTTAGAGAATGCTGAGACTTTTTTTAACTGAGGAGAAGCCCTGGGATGGTGACAAGTGTGAGAGGCCAAGGAAAATTAAGCATAAGATCAGGCTAGAGAGCCATATTATAAGGGAAGGCCAGCATGTGAAAAGAGACATCAGTTTGAAGACACACTTTTCATATTTTGTCTTAGAAGCCATCTACTTAATTTTATATTATTGGCCGACCTACCATCTTGGAGCTCTGACTTACCTCTATATTTATATATTTTTCATATACTATTACTTATTTCTACTAATAATTTATTTTTGTCTACATTCACTGAATGCTCCCCATTGTCCTTTGAATTACTATCCCTAAAGATTTTTAACCACTGCCACGACTCAGCTCTCACTGTCAAGTAAAAGCTACAGGCTACTCACACACTTGAAAATTGTTATTTATGAGCATCTGCCTATTACACATGGAAGTCCTATATGCACCTTGAGATCAGTATGTTCCAGACTTGTCTCCCTCCAGAATATCCCTACTGTTTGTTTCATGCCACCATCGTTATAGACCTTTAGACTCAACTCTGACATTTTCCTGTTCTTTACCTTTTCAACCAATCACTTCTTAATTCTACCCTCAGGGTTAGTCTTTCCTTTAATATTCCTGAATCACTTATGAAGGTTTTCAGCTGCAAGAAACAAAATCCCAGAGAAAAATTAGCCAAAGATTAGGGATTTATTTTTCTCACCACAGAAGACTTGAGGCAGGAGGCTGCTAGGATGCACTCAGCAACTGAGTAGTGTTTGTGTGACATCTCCAGGGCTTTCTTATATTTTCTTCAGTCTTTTCATGTCATGGTCACAGGGAGAGTTGTCCCAAATCCAGATATCACAATTCTATTTACAGCAGAGAGAAAGACGAAGGGAGAAGTAGCAGTACAGCTTTATCTGTCCCTTTCATCCAAAGTGCAAAGTCTTTCCCAGAAAAACTTAGCAGTTTCCTGTTTATGATTCATTGCCTTCTGAAGTAGTAGTTTCAAAGAAGCATGAGTAAAGGAGTTTTTAGCTTTTATGGCCCTATATTAGAGAGAGGCTGAGAAGAGGGGTTGGGGTTAATTTACCGACAGTACTTCTTGCATTTCCCAATTACACCCCCGTGGAGCATCATTGTTTCTAATCTGTTTCCCTCTTTCCTCTTCTAGCCCTCTTTAATTTTTTTCCTTTTTTTTCCCCTTCGTTCCTTCCTCCCTCCCTCCCTCCCTTCTTTTTTTCTTTCTTCTATTTTCTTCTTTGCCTCATTTCACAAAACATTTGAAAAAAATTCATGGAAAATTGATTAGGCTCCATAATGAAATATAAAGAGAGCAAAATAAAGAGAAAATCTATATCATCTGGTGAAATGAATAGGCTCCCCACAAATTATAATTTCTCAAGTTGAATTATGATAAGAAATAGGTAATTAGAAATTACTGTCAATGGAAACTCTTGGTGTATAAGGTAGACTAAGTCTTGGTAACAATTAAATAGAGCCATAAATGGCTTCACTGTGATAGATGTTTTTGTGTTGCTCACGCAGCAGTCAGGGATCAGCTTTCTCCAGTGCAATGATTCAGGTTACAAGTGGTTCAGGGTTGTATCCTATGGCTTTCATACCCTAGAGCTTCTGTCACTATTCAGCCAAAGAAATGGGATAAAGGGATTTAAAGGGGAATACTAACATCTTAAAAACATTAGCTTAACAATGAAAAAATTTATTTCCACTTATATTCCCTCGACTAACACATGGTCATTTTTGGGAAATTAAGTATATTTGTGTGCTTAAGAGGAACAGTTATTAGCCTTGCCACACCTGGAATTCAGGCATTTTTGGTTGCTGATGGAGTAGGATACTTATTCTGAAATGCAGTATAGCATTTGCATTAATGAAATGTTTAGATAGTAGAGACAGAGACACACCTGGCCTTGAACCCACATCTTTCCATTAGTTTCTAGAATAGTTTAAATGGCTTAATTCATTTACCAATATGACTTCATTTCTCCACTTAACAAATGGGGAAGGTAATAGTGCCTAATTCATTGATTTGTTCTACTGAGAAACAAGGAACTATCCCTAAAACACTTAGTACTTAGTGCATTGTAAGTAATCAGTAAACGTTATCAATATATAAAAATATCACATTGGCATATCCAACCTACAAAAAAATAATAAATCCTTAGAAAGTGAAATATTAAGAACTTTAAACTAAAGACTCTCATTAGACACTTCTACTCTAGATTACAAAAGAAAACAATAATCTAAGCAGTATGGTTAGGACTCAATAGACTGGACTGAAAACTTTAAAGTCTGGGTAATGGACTGATAAAAATTTTAATAATCTTATCCCTAAAAAAACTCAGTGCCAACTGCTTGCTTTCTACCTTCCCTCTCCAGTGCCACATAAAATGGCCTACAGCACTCTGGAATTCATGGTGCCTGGCAGACAGTGGTGCCAAATAAATATTTTTGAGTGAATGAATGATTGATTCTCTTATTTATCACATCTTTTATACTATCTTACTCTACCTTATATGGATGCTGGCATGTTAGTTTTCTTTTAGCCTACTGAAAATTGAAATGCAAATGACAGCCAAAAAGAAGACTGAATTTTGCAAACCTGTGCTTTGCTTTATTAGCTTCTACCTTGTTATGGGTCACTCTCTACTGGGTATGAGTACAAACATCTCTTAGACCTAACTATAAGTTGCCTAAATTATTAATAAATAATAATCACAATTACAGCCCAAACAATTTTAAAAACAAAATGAATTAATTCTGGATCTAGAACATTAGACGAAAGCAGAAATATGAATAAAGACATCATTATAAAAAAGAAAGACATATTTTAGCTTTAATATCATTTAATAAAAACTGAGGTATCTAAATAACACTCATATATAGATGGTCACCTCACTGATCCATCCATTTATCTTCAGGGAAAGTTTAAATTATTGTTAAAAATGTCTTCAGACTTTTGTAGGAGACAAATGATTGATCAAGCCTCAAAATTCAACATTATCTTGGCTGAGCTGCTTCTAGTACTGAAGATTGGGAGTCAAGTCTCATGGACTATTACAACAGAATAATATCAGTAATACTTGCATGAGATATCAGGATTTGAGCAATCAATCAGTTAGGAAAAATCAGTACCTGATGCTTTTGTATATAACTATAATATAAACTGGCATGTTGTATGAAATTTTTATGCATAATAAATTAACCTTTTCCAAAAAGGTTTAACATTGAGATGTTCAATATTAAGTAATCTTTACTAGAAATCATACTAATACGGCCATTCTTTCATTAAAGTCACTGCCAGTTCACCAAATAGGATCTTATCATTAGCACATAAAAAGAATCTTATCTCTATATTCTCTATAGCAGAGCGATATGCATTTTAATTTTTTATACATTCTATCAGTAAATATTTGAGTAGTAAATTATAATAACGGAATTCTAAATAAGAATGCCTAATTTAGCCTGGAGTGTCAGCCTGACCTTCTTAGGTGATTAGATGAGACAAGAGCCAATTCTAACATTATGAGTAGGAGGTAACTAGGTAAAATCCCCTCCAGGGTGCGGACAGTATGGTGGGGCCATTCTAGATAGTGTTAAAAAATGACAGAATTACAAGGAAGCAAATATTTCAGTATAATTTGATTGTAGAAAAGATTGTATAATTTGATAGTTAGAAAAGATATGACAAGAAATGAGTTCATAAAGCTGACAGAGGCTGAGTAAAGAAGGGCCCACTAAGCCATATTATACATCTTGAGCTTCTCTTTAGTGCCACAGGTAGCCATTAAAAGCTTTTAGACAATGAAAGAACTAGGTTTTGTTTTAATTTTAAAAAGATTTTCCCTGCCTACAGGAATGGGTAGGAATTAGATGAGTAGGCAAAAGTAAAGAGTCAGTTGCAGTCTCTATGCAAGAATTTTAAAACTCGCTATCATGATACAGTTCAAAAGATAGGGGTACCAGAGAGCAGATCCATTTCATACTGCATGAAATATTTTTCTGATCTCCTAAGAGATTGTTCTTATTTAATCTTATCATCCTATTGTTATTAAAGACAGATTTTGTATAACCATCAGAAATGAAGGATCTATACTGAGCTCTTGCTGTCCCACCCAGATTTAGTTCTAGCCACAGAATCCAAGGATTAAATATACATATATATATATATATATATATATATAGAGAGAGAGAGAGAGAGAGAGAGAGAGAGAGAGAGAGAGAACAGAGACAGAACAGAGACAGATAGAAACAGAGACAAAGAGACAGAGAGAGAGAGAAGAGAAAAATGACCTAAAGTTTAGATGGAATGTCCCATTAACTATACATCATTTACTCTGGGAATAGTGAAGGATTATTCTGCTTAGAAATATAAAGTAAACTATCCTGGTTATCCAAGCAGCAGCCTGGAGTCTCTGTCAAAATATGCTGGTAAGGATCAGTGCCCAAGAATCTAAAAATTTTGAGCTGTCTCTAAGAAGTTTTCATCAGATGTTTTAATTTAAGCTTTTCATTAAATGGACCATGTGAGAAAGACTGAGTAGTTCTCAACAGAAGAGAAATTTGCACTCAAGATGTTTTAGAATTACAGATTTGAGAAAAGCAAGACTCTCAGTTGTCAATCAGGATTGTTGCTTTGGCAACCACTCTCATCAAAGCCATGGTGGACAATTATTTCTCCAGATCTAGCCTCATCTAAACCCAGGGTCCCCCAAGTGAAATATTATATTTATGGTTTTTTTTAGATGATATGCATTTTATAAAATACTTAAGTTGTCTTAGACCCAGGCTAAAACCCATATTTTTCATGCCACTTGACCAACAAAAGGCTGGTTTAAGTCTTTAAGCTGAAAATGAAAGTGTTACAACATGAAATGTACACACCCGTTTTAATTTATTCACTAATCATAAGAATGGAAAGGAAAAAGTGTGTCTCATGGCAATCAAGGTAGGTGGAATTTCAGAAGACCCCAGAAAAAAAAATCCCCAATAAAATGTGAGAGATTTCTCTTAATGTCCTTCTTCATGATCCCCTTCTTTAAGAAATGTTTTATTAAATTAATTAATTTATTTTTGGCTGCGTTGGGTCTTCGTTGCTGTGTGCGGGCTTTCTCTAGTTGCGGCGAGTGGGGGCTACTCTTCATTGTGGTGCACGGGCTTACTGCGGAGGCTTCTCTTGTTGTGGAGCACAGGCTCTAGGTACACAGGCTTCAGTAGTTGTGGCTCGTGGGCTGTAGAGCGCAGGCTCAGTAGCCGTGGCGCACGGGCTTAGTTGCTCCGCGGCATGTGGGATCTTCCCAGACCAGGGCTCAAATCCGTGTCCCCTGCATTGACAGGCGGATTCTTAACCACTGTGCCACCAGGGACTTCCCCCCTTCTTTAATCAGTTAAATTGTTTATGCAAACAAGATTAGGGATATCAAAGTTTAGTTCAGTTGAAGAGACAATGTTCACTTTCCTAGCAAATTAAGTAAGGTGGTAAACAAAGAAGATAACTATCACATTGTCTATAAAAAGTAGCTTTAAGGGAAGAAATTTAAGAGTGACATCTTCAGAAACTATCCCATAAGCTTCTTTGCAAGATTATCAAGTTCAGTATGTAAGTAAAACTTAATAATATAAGCAAATTTGGTTGAGAAATTGACCATTTAGATTGTCATAGTAATCACTAGTAAAATATCTTATGGAAGAGTGTACTTTCATTTCCCATCTAAACGGGGCTCTCTTTGATATACAGTATCATTCTCATGTGATGGATAAATTAAATAGTTGCTTTAATGCCACTTTATAACAAGACAGGTAGATAAAAGTAGATATGTAAAGGTTAAAAGTCACCACCCATCCAAAAAGTAACTGCCCATTGTTGGGAAGGTTGTGATTAGGCCCATGTACCCCCTATTTGATCCCTTGCTTCATGTCTTTCCCAAATTATGACCATCATTCTTCTACCATTTGTAGAATAGAGTCAAAACCACTTCAGGGCTTCCCTGGTGGCGCAGTGGTTGAGAGTCCGCCTGCCGATGCAGGGGACACGGGTTCGTGCCCCGGTCGGGGAAGATCCCACATGCTGCGGAGCGGCTGGGCCCGTGAGCCATGGCCACTGAGCCTGCGTGTCTGGAGCCTGTGCTCCGCAACGGGAGAGGCCACATCAGTGAGAGGCCCACGTACCGCAAAAAAGAAACAAAAAACACTTCAGTCTTTTATGATTATGCATATACCTAAGTTATCAGTATCGTATTTTCCTCTGCTCTCCTTCACATACTAATAGTTAAACTAAACCAAATGTGTTGAATGTTTTCTGTCCAGATGTCATACTTTCAGTCTCCAGGCCTTTTTTCTTAGCTTTCCCTCCTCCTAGAATTCCCACATATGAAGATTCTGTTCCTCCAGCTTAGTTCAACCACTACCTGCTTCACAGGTTATGATCTGTCCTAGAGAATTGCTTTGTTTAACCCTCTTTGTATATGCAAACATCGTACATTAAACATTTTTTTAATCACATGCCAATAATGACAGATCAAGAGATTTCATATAAAAACTCCTAGTTTCAAATTACAGGTTTGGCAACACTAGACCATCTTTCTTGTACGATAACAAGTGGCAAGTCTGAATCATAGCTCTGCCCATTGGATGGGACTTCGGTTCTTCAACACAACTCCCACGTCTACCTACTGACCTCAGCACTGAAGCAGAATGACAGCTGATGTATATATTTCTGCTTACATTGCAGCATTCTTACCAAAAACGGTAAAGTGGAGTATTTCTTATAGGCCCAACTCATATATTTCTTGACTAACTCCTGTAGAAACATGAGGGGGTGATCCTTCACCTTCATCATAAAATTTTTCTTGCTCCTCTGTGTCAGGCTAAATCTGTCTTCCTGCTGTATTTCCATAGCATGACAGAAAATGTATTATTGGTCCTCTTTTGCAGTATCTTGTAATTATTTCTATGTCTATCTTAACTATGAAATTTAGGAAGCTTTTGTCAATAGTGTGTTCAATGACTGATTGAGGGTGGACCCTACAAACTTCACAGGCTTATACTAGTGCTTTACACATACATAGTCATTTATCATTAAGTGCATACCTGTTTGGCCAGTGAATGGATAAATGTGTGTTATCAGCAAGAATGGATTAGGCTGATTTTATGGATCGCACATTGCATAAAAGACATAACTATGCTCCCATTTAATTAGAATCAGAAAATTCTGAAGAATTACTTATAATGGTCAATTGCTCTAAAAATCAAAATACTTGTAAAATTTGAGTTCTTTTTCAAACTCCATTTCTACTCTTTGACACACTTAGGGCATGCAGACTGCTCCATTAAGTTATTAAATATTAAATGAACTAAATTAAGCTTGAAAAATTACCTTGAGCTATTTTTCCCATCTTGAGTATCTGAAATAAATCAAACAAACTATATTTTGTGTGAGATCCTTGCCAGCTGGAGAAAGACTCCAGAAGAGAACAGTGTTACTTGATTTGTTTTATTTTTCTTCTTTGGTTTTGTACTTACTTCTGACCATAAACAGAGGAGACAATTGCTGTTTTTTCCTGGTAAAAGAAATAGCTGAAATTTACTCTTGAAAGCACACTCTATTAGATAGTAAGACATTTCTACCTGTATATTACATAACACTTTAGGGTCTCAAATCAAGGTGTTTTTTTTGCTTTTCCTCTCTCTCAAATCCTTTACTCTTTCTCCCCATGTAGCTGTTAGCTCTTAGCTCTGTCTCAAGCCTTCTTAACTGATACCTCCCTCCTTAAATTTCATTAGCAAAATGCTCCTAACACTCCCCACTTTCTACTTCTCATCTCTGGATTTGCCAGTCTCATCAATATTTACTTTTAAAAAGCCAGGCTAAAAGGATGAATCTAGTTTCTGCAATACTTTGTGCTTTGTACAAATGTGAATAATACTAGGTGCTGATGATGACCTACTGTGCTTCAGGCACTTGGCATGTAGTATTTACAATATTCTCAGCTACCCTAATAGGGAGCTTTTCCCATGGCTCAGTTGAGGAAACTGAGTCCAAGAGAAGTTAAGCAGTTGCTCAAGCTGACTTAGCCAGCCAGTAAAGGTTAGACTTGGAGTCTGGCGCCGATACCATACCTCTCTTTCCACTATATTTTCTCCTTTTATATTTGTAAACTGATTGTGTAAGGGCAAAGAGGTCTCAACATTTGGAAAGTCAAAGAAAATACATATAGCCCTCTTTCTTGGTTATTTTTCTCCATGGGAGCCTGAAACCTTTGTCTTTATCGTTGATATAACTGTCTCTTCAGTTTAGAGAATATTGAAAACCACAATTTTTACTTTGCCCCTAGATGTCAAGTATAAGGAACAGAATTATTGCTGAATAAGATTCTATTCAGTGCCAGCATTCAATAGTGGCCCAACTCGGAACCTCTAACCCACTCTTCCCAACTGCTCTTTTTAAGAGATGCCCCAAGACACTGGTGGGTCTCCTTCTGATGGTTCTCTTAGGTAGTTCTATTGGCAATAGCTCCCACCAATGATTGCCCCATTGTCATTCCTGTTAGCAGCTCTTCAGGGCCTTTAGATGTATTTGCAGGTGCCCTCCCTCTAATTAAGAGCTTACAAACTCCTATATGACTGGGAAGCTAATCTACATGACAATAGGGAGAATTTCAACAGGAAGTCCACTGAACCTTCTAATGGTAGCTGAGTTGCAGAGTATTCTCAAGAAATTTCATTGTTTCACAGGTATATTGACCCCTCACTTAATATCAGTTTCCAGGATTTAAGAGGGGGAGAGAGAGAGAGACAGAGAGAGCGAGGGAGACAGAGAGAAAATAGATTAAGAAAAACCCCACTGTGTCTGCCTTTAAAGAATCATATGGGACATAGAGACATATATATAGAAAACTGCTTTAGACTGTATTAATGCTTGACAAGGGTAAAAACAAATCCATGAAAATGTCTTAGAAAATCAATCCAGTCTAATACCACAAAAAACAGAGTTATATATGCTCCAATTCATTTTACCTTACGATTGGGTCAAAACCACATATTGCAAATTCAAGAGGAAGTCAGATAGTGTGGGGAAAATTTCCCACTCAAGTTCGGAAGCTATCATTTTCCTCCAGGCATCTGTTCACAGAACTAGGGGACATAGCTATTAGGACATAGCTAGTATTCCAGACTCTGGTTGCCAGTGTTCCCCATGGGCTACGTGGCCTGCTGTGTAAGTTCCACAGCTAAAACACTTCTGGAATTTAAACAAAGGGCACCTTGAGTTATACATTAATTTCAAAAAACATTCAGGTTCCATTTCCTGTGACATAAACAGAGCCCAGAAAGGCCTCCAAAAATGCACTAGGTTGGCCATCTTCAGCACCTGAGTAGAGTTCTACCACCCCATTCAGGACTCCAAGGTTTCCATCCAAAGACAAGCTCCTTAGTTTTCCTGTGTCCATCATCTTCTTCCCAAATTTCCACCCCGTCACTTTACTTTTCCAACAGGATACTTCCTTCATATTTTCTTTTGGGTAACTATAAGTTACTATACTTTCTGAAAATATGGAAGTATGGCTTGATATAAGTGGGTAATAAAATCCTAATACTGTATTAGTCTAATTTGCACAGGTTGACAAATAAATGAATATTTCAGAATTGATTCTACTTTCACTTTTTAGCTTACCCTTGAATCCAAACCAGAGTTTTTAAGTCACTGAGTGAAAGCATTCATTCTGATTTCATTTTGATTTCAAGTTAAAGGTACTCGTTTTTAATTTAATTAATTCCCTGATATCTATGCACAACCTTTGTCATGAAAGACTCTTTCTTGATTCAAAACTCTCTCTTATTCGATATCTTATCTTTTTCCAAATTAAGCTCTCTGGAAACCGAGAAGTATAGTCATGGCTCCCCAAATCCTTAGCAATAGCCCACATGAGAGGCACAGAACAATGTTCACTTTATCACGGCTTGCTGTCTCTGCTGTATATACATTTTGGCATAAATACCATCAATCAATAGCTCTAGGACAATGGGAGAGCTTTCTTACTCAAATTATCATGTAGACTAAGGGTTATTTGTGATACCATCCTTCTCTGTACACTTGCATTTTAAAATAGTATTTTGATAGAAGATACATTTGAAATTATTAGACCTTAACCTTGGAGTAATTCATCATATGTCTCGGGTAGAATCTTGTCTACCCTCCCAATTTTTCCTCTTTCTGTTCGTGTTTGCTGCTGAACTTAATATGAACATTTAGAATTATCAAGTCACTAGCTTCCTGGATGGAATACTGTGTGTATTTTTTTTCTCCTGCAGTACATATGCTGATTACTTATGTTTTTGTGGTATCATATATTATCTATAAGAGCCTCAGGACTAAAATAACTTTGAGTAGCATTCAGGTTCTGCCTTACAGAAAATTTTAAGTTTTGGTTCTAGTTGCCAAGCTACTTCTAAAATATTCCCTGCAGTTCCACTTGGAAGATTGTGTTTTGTCCCTTTTAACTTGTGAAAGTTCATTCTCATTTTGTATTGCTTTATGTTTTAATAGTGAGGAACAGTTACTCCCATCAAACTATTGATATAAATAAGTGAAGGCTTAACATAGTATTTCAAAAAACAGTAGACAGCTGTATTAAATAATTTGGGGAAGGAAACTGTAATACAAATTACATATTGACTTTAAGTGCAGAGTAAACACAGTATTAAGAAATAATGTATAGTTCCTGCTTATAACCAGAGTTGGATGAAAAGAAAAAAAAAAAAAAGTGAGAAGGATATTTGAAGACCACAATAAATTTTAGGATGAAAGGAAAGACTTTCACAATAAAAATTCACTCTGAAATGATATACTATGTTTACAGAGATGGTAGAGGCCCCTCTTACAGAGATCTTTACTAGGTATTACTTTTTTTTCTTTTAACTTAGCATCTGTGGATTTTTTTGAATCACAGCACTTGAATGAATTTTACAAATTTTAGTGCTTCAAGACAATGGCAAGAAACCCTACCACCTTTCATGTGCTTCTTGTTCATTTTCACCCTCCCCAGTACCTCCCTAACTGTGAGCTTCCTCGGGAAATCCCAGGATCAAAGCTAACTAGCCAACCTGTTGTTATTAATCCACCATTTGTCCATATCATCTATGTAGAGTTGAACAACAACACACACATACACACACACTCCTATCATTTTTAAAAATTTTTGTTCACTGTCCTCAAATTTTCCCATCAGTTTTTCTATTTAAGGTAATATTGTTCAAATTTATAGCAATGTACTTCTTCAGTTGTTTCCTGTGACTTTATATCAAAACAGGAGTGATATTTAGAATACATAAAGATCTCTTTAGTATGGTGTGGAAACTGTAGTTCCCATAAACAGCCACGAGAGAAGTCACACTCCTATTACTAGTATCCAATTACTAGCCTTGAAGGGACTTGTAGGCCCCTGTAATTTACCCACCATGATGCTAATGCCACTGCCAAGGGCATCCACTGAAGTCTGGACATGCACCCAGCTGGTATGTATGAATGACCACAGGCTGTGTGACAGGCATCTCTTGCAGGTACCTCCTAAGTAACCTGGGCGCTTACTCAACTGGCTCAAAGACAAAGGCTACTTACCTATCTTAAGTATTTTATTATTTTAAGAATTATTTGAACATACAAATGCATACAAGCTGACTTTCAGTTCTGTGTATAGCTCCAAATATATAATTAACCCTTTTCCCACCAAATTTGCTACTTATTGAGGGTCTTCATAATTTATAGGATTTTTTTTTTTTTGGTGAAGAAAGAACAAACTAATAATATCTGTCTAAAGCCAATCTGTTATAGAATAAATCAATAAAGTTATCAGGACTTTAATGCTACAAGGGATAAAATTAAACTGTACTATTCCATATTTCATTTTAATTAATAAACAAATAATAAACTAAATTTGAGAGACAGTGATCTAGCTCTTTACCTGGAAATCTCCGCACAGACCCTGTGTATTATTCCACTGGTTAGAAAAATTTTTAGTATTGTGCTAGTAAAGATGGCAAAGACAAAAAGTCATGATATTCCTTGTTTTATTGAAAGGGATTTTAAATATATTTTAAACTACTTTTGACTGTCCAAGAAACTTCATTTTAAAATATGCCAAGCCTGAATAAATGGTTTATGCAATAAAATTGAAACAGAAATAAAGGATATCAAATAATATTTTAACATTTAGCTTCAGTTTACAGAATATTTATTGACAATTGTATGACTTCGTTTTTTTACTTATTTATTCAACAATTGAATTATTTGAGTTCATATTATATAAAAATAGAAGACAGTTTAAGATTGGAAAATTGCTACAAGAGATTTATGCAACCAGGGCTGTAAGATGAGAGGAGCAAGAGGGTTTGGCAACGGTATCTTCCTATGGAAGTTATCTTGTGATCAAAATTTGAGCTACCCAGGCAAATGAGGAGGGAAAGAATACCCCAGAGACAGAGAACAGTTTATGCAAATAAATGAAAGTAGGCGTAGGGCACCCGGGACAGGAAAGCTGGAAAGAACCAGATCATAAAGGTCTTTAAAAGCCATACCAAGGAAAATGAGTTACATTCTCAAGTTAATGGGGAGATCTTTGAAGGGACACAGGAAGTCTTATAACCAAATGTATGATTTAGAAAGTTCATTGGAAGAAGGCAGGCTGGAAGTAGTCCTAATGGTTAGAAGACTACTGCCATAGTTTGGGGACTGACTGTAAAGCCAGGTGACACGGTGGCTGAACACCGCTGCTGTCCTTGTATCAATGAGAGTCTGAGCAATTGTGGGTAATTTTAATAAAAATCTGTTGAAAAATATTTGATTTCTATTTTTAAAATTACATAAAGTATGCACTCAAGGGTGAGGTCTGTTTTCACACATTCATATTGTTTTACCTACTCTTATTCGTAAAATAATGAAAATGTTAACTGCATGGCTATACAGAGGTTTTGGAGAACTATTAGTTTTTTCTTTATTTTTAAGATGCTGCCATCTAGTGAAACTTTTGTAAAATCGCTTTGTGATGATCTCATGCAAGTTTGTATCTTACGGTCATTTCCTAAAAACAGTCACATTTTAATAATTTATGTTCTCTGCCACCCATGGGGAAAGAATTGTACATGCATTAAAACATACTGTAGGAGCCACAAGTGATTATTTTACATCGTGCCACAGATGTGACCACAGAGCTTTTAATAACAGGATATGGTAGGTGAAGTTTCATGGTTTCTTCATTGTGCCATTCTTTATAAATAATTGATAATAAAATAAAAGTGCTGCCTTTTTATTCCTTGAGTTTTCTAAGAAAAGCTGTGTTGTAAAAACTTGTCTAAGAGAAGTTAAGTTGTAAAATTTTTTTCATTAAAAAAGCACTTTAATTGGATGTGTTGGTGAGAAAAAAGAGAATTTTAAATTCAGAACTTTTTTCCCCAAAATTTAATTTCAATATTAAAAGTGTATCTTAAAATACAAACTAATTGCACATATGTATGTCTCTGTATATATATCTATTGAACCTAGTCTGCAAACCTCAGTTTTGATGACCTCTAAATCTTGATGGAGATTAACTGTATTTCTTTTCTATTGCTTCAAAAATTTGTGTTAGCATGAAGCATCTGTCATACTTTTATTATATGTATTGCTCATTTTTTGTGTTTTAGAAACAAAATACCTGTAAGAACTTTTTCTTTTATGATGTTCTAGTTCTGGCCACATTACAGTAAGGTTTCTAATTAACTGACTCCCCAATATATTGAGTTTCTCTATGGAAACCAATGCTATAGGGCAGGGGTCAGCAAATCTTTTCTGTAATGGGCAAAATAGCAAATGTTTCAGAATTTTTCGTTCATATGGTCTCTGTTGCAGTGATTCATTTGTGCTTGCAAAAGCAGCCATAGACAATATCTAAACAAATGAGATTGTTGTGCTCAAATACAACTTTATTCATTAAGAACAGGTCATGAAAAAAAAAAAGAAAAAAAAAAGAACAGGTCATGGTTTGCATCCCTCTGTTCTGGGGAAAGTACCTGTAATAGCAGTTTGGGGTTATTTATTCTTAAGAGGTGTTAGAACAATCTAAAATTGGTACCTCTGCAATTATTTACTTCAAAAACTTCAATCCATAGATGTGTTTCTTCAAAGTTGCAGGAAGTCTACAAGTTTTAAGAATGTAATTATTATGTTTGCTCTTAGTAAGCAAACAACAGAAGAACTCAGAGGTAAGACACGTTTGCAAAGTGAACTATCACCCCCATTTAACTATCAGCTTTTTAAAAAAATTCATGTCATTAACTGAGACAGAATAGAGTCAGATAGTAAGAGACTGTTAGGGTCTCAAGTCAATGTACAGGGAGAACACAGTATAGAGTCAAAAACAGCATCATTTTTATGGGTCACCTTTGTGTCAACTGATCTAGACAGGACTTAGTTGCAGGGATCCTGCTAATCTCAGCTGAGGTCACTCATGCATCTCTGGCCAACTAAGAGAATGTGGGTGAGTAGAATCCAGGCTGAGCCCAGGGGAGGATGACTCTGATCCACAATTTTTTCATCTTCCATCTGGGCCAGTAGGTTGGCCGAAGCAAGTCCTTCTCATATAGGTGGCAGAGGGCAAGAGAGAGCAAGCCTCATCACTCAAGTGATTAGGACATTCTCTTTGTATTATATGTGCTGATGTCCCTTTGCTCAAAACAAGTCACCTGACTGATCCCAGTGGCGGAGAATTGCACCCTGTTCTCAGTGAAGGAACTGAAAAGTTACGTGGCAAGGGACATGGATACAGGAAGGGACGTAGAATCGGAACCACTAAGGCAATTTACTACAGCATGCATAGACTTGATCAAATTAAATGACATGATGTGGGGTTAAGTGATAAACTGAAAATTTTATTAACTCCTTCAGGTTAACAGGATATACTAAAGCAGCAGTTCTCAAACTTTTTAGTAATGCAAAGCTTTTACATTCTTAAAAATCATTGATCACCTCAAAGAGGTTTTAATATTGTTTATATCTATCTATCTATCTATATTTACTGTATTTCTAATTAAAACAGAATTTTAAAATACATTTACTTATTTATTTTAGGACAAAAGTGGCAAACCCATTACATACTGACATAAATAATATATTGTTAGGGAAGCAAAACTGTAGTTTCTAAAAGAAACAATAAAAGGAATGTTTTATATTTGGCAGATATTTTATATAGATAGAGATCTTTACTGTTTGGCTTCATAGCAGGCAACTGGTTTTATATATCTTCTGCATTCAATCTCTTGATTTTTTTTTTCCTTTGTGAACCACAGGAATGAAATTGGACCTTGTACAGATATATATTTAGAAAAAGCAAAAGTAGTTTAATAGCTTTTTCAGTTAATTGTGAATAATCTATGATACTACACCAGAATTTGACAAGTGAGAACTTCTTGGGAGTTGTGGTACGAAATGTGAAACCAAATCACTGATCTTTCTATGCTTTGTTACATTAAAATCCATTGGCTGATTTTTCATTTTGAATAGATCTTTTATCCATGCATGATATGTAACAATAAGCATTGGTCATTTGGAAAATATTGGTTCATTATTATCATATTTTACAAATATTGATATTTACATATTTCAGTATATGTTCTTTTAAAAATTATATATTACTTCTAAACTCATCAGAAATATCTTTAAATACTGGGAAATGGTCATATTCATAAAAGTGGATACAAGTTTTCCAAAATTCTACTTTATCTTGGTAACTACTTTTTTTCCTTGGCAACAAATCCTGTGAGTTATTTTCCTTAAATTGACAGACTCATTTAATTTTCCAAAATATGTCTGTCAAATACCTAAGTATGACCTACTATTGTTTGTATATAAGTTGCTCTTTCATGCAAAAACGGTTTTCCAGTAACCTAAAGTGGCTAATTCAGCTTGCAACTCAAATAATTGCATAAGTGCATTACTTTGAGACAACTATCCTACTTCAGGATATGGTCAAATGTCTTATGCATAATTCCCACATTAAATCTTAAAAACAGGAAAATTAAGATATTGAGATTTAATATAAATGTATTAGTTTCATACTTTTATCAAGGAGATATAGAAGTGAAATTAACTTTTTTATACTGTAACTGAATGGCTTTGACACACAATGACAGTACAAGCTTCCACTACCTTGATTTGTGCTGAGGTGCCAGCAATTTCACCCATCATTGCTTTTGCATTATCATTGCAAATGTCAACACAGTGAAGAAGGCAAAGAATGTCTTCTTCATGGTATGAAAATTGTTTTGACCTGAAAGGGTCTTGGGAATGCCCAGGATTTTGTGACTCATGCTTTGTGGGTCACTGTACCAAAGGATGAACTATATTTATGGTACAGCAGTGTGTCAAAGATTTTCTTAAGTATACTGTCTTTACTATTTCAAATCATTAAGTGAATTCAAAATTTATTATGTTCTTCCACAGGGTTGTTTGGTTGGCTTTGATCTGGCACATGCAGTTGGAAATGTTGAACTCCACTTACATGAGTGGGGAGTTGATTTTGCCTGCTGGTGCTCCTACAAGGTATCAACAAACTAGTTAATATATTTTTATTCTTTTATTCCATATTGACGTTAATCTAAATGTAAAACTGGATCAGTGGCCAATTTTAAGTATTTGAATTACTTACCTCCATTTCTTTCATTACTGTATTTTCTGACTCTAGTTAACTGTAGAGCACATGATAGAATAGTATAGGTTATTAAATTTTGCTATTTCCATCCTCTATAGAATACTATTCCTTCAATTCCCTGGCTGCTTTGTAAAAGTCAGGAGGTTCTGGAAAAAAAGCTCCACACTTAGAACTTAATTCAAATTGATCTGAGTTTTTTGTTGATATGTTGTGAAATTTCTACATAAGTAAAGATAATTCTTATGGAATCAACTTTGTACTGACATTTGAAGACAAGTTAATTGACAGGGAGCATGGATATAAAACCAATTTTATTTAAATTTAAGTGTTTTAAAAATATAATCTTTTATTATTATTTAAATAGTTTGTGACAAAATAATTGAAATGAATGAGCTCTGAAATGAGATAAATGTCACTGGAACTATTATCTACTAGTTGGGGCAAAATTTGGCTAAAAAAGTAATAGCTATTTATTCTCGATTAATAATGCTATGTTTCATTTTTTTTTCTTTAAACAAGGTAACTCTAAATTCTGTTTTTTATAAAAGTTCAAATAGTCACACATTCTGATCTTGTCAAAAGTTGGTTTCATAATAAAAAAGTCAAATTATTACATTGTTTACTTTTGTCATACATATTTAGGTAAACCCATACAGTTTAATTTATTCTCAATCCAGTATTTTTTTTTTAATCCAGTATTTAAATGCAGGAGCAGGAGGTCTTGCTGGTGCCTTTGTCCATGAAAAGCATGCCTATACAATTAAACCTGCGTGAGTACTATCTTTAGATTCTTCTTTGGTGATGAATAAATGAACTTGCATTAATAATATGCTAAATTTACATGAGCTCTTTAAGATGCTATCCAATAAGAATCTGGACTGATTATAATTATTTTACTACTCTATGGACAATGATATGCTTTATCGGAAATAAATGGTTTCCAAAGAGTTCTCTTGGTTGAACAAGAAATTTAATCACAAAAGAGAAGCTTCAAGGCTAAAAATGAGTCCCTGTAATCATGCAGAGCAGATGGTTTAATGCGAAGAGACTACTTAACTTTTTTTCAAAAATTAGACTTTAGAAAATTTCAGGTTTCTCACATTGATGAATAAATCAAAGGCAACTAGAGCTGTGCCTAATAGAGCTTCAAAGTGGTATGTGATTATTAAAATTACATCTACCTTTAAAGCTGGAAACTTATAAAATGGTCTTGTAAGGAGTATCTTCTGTCCTAAAAAATTTTATAATCCATGAAAACTGAAGAAGTTGAACACTGAACAACAGACTGACTACATAAAAAGAAATACTTTTCAATTTTTATATAGCACTCCATTTTTTTAGAGCAAGTATAAATGCAAATGTGATACACCAACAAATTTACACATTTTTATTTGACTGGGGAACTCTTAAGTGTTTCTATTTTTCTAATCTGGTATGGAGATAAAGAAATAATATCCTGTAAAAAAAATCCTTTCAAAGTTGTATCAGAGTGTAGGTGATGAGGAGACTGTCTAGACTCCTAATAGGTAATATAATGACATTTGATTAGTTTTCTGAATCTTCTCAGTCACTGGTTGAGTGGTATAATCGTTATAAGAATTGAAAGTGAATTAGTAATAAAGCTTGGAGCACCTCACATTTTTGAGATTCTGTGCATATAAATCTTACAAATTTAAGATGATTTTCTATAGCTCATTTAATTATGTCTAAAATTTCCACAAGATTTTAAAGTTTTAAAATTAAATAGAGCATTTTTAGGCAAGTATTTTGTTAGGCAGACATCTTCCTTGAGTATATTGTCAGTACATTAGATTTCTCCCCTTGTCCCAAATTCTCTGAAAAGAATATAAAGCGTATATTATATTATAGGAATACGATACATATTTTAAAAGGTCTCTTTTTCATTTTTAGCAAACCACATTGATAATATTTTACCTAGCATAAGTGTTTTCCATATAGACAGTATATAAGGTATTGCTTGCTTTGTGTGAAGACTCACTACCTTGAGCATCTCCAACTCTCCACTTATTTATTGCAATAGAGGAATCAGCAAAGGGAAGCGAGGGTAAGTAATCTATACAAATTCTAGAGAATGCAAGTGTTAGCAGTTTAACTGATTTTACAGCATCTCTATTGAACTTCAGATTTCTTTCACCATTATTTGCCTTTCATGGATGAGGAACTGGAGAGGGTGGAGGGGTTGTAGTGTGTTCGCATGTGCCTCATCTTGTAGAATCCCAACATCCTCTAGACCCAGTAAGCAATTGTTAAGTCTATGCTCCCAGGAGAAAGACCATGCAGACAGACCAGATTTACATTCCAGCTTGATCACTCACTTGCTGGTCCATAACCTGAAGAATGTCCTTGACTTCATAGTGTTCTAGCCTCTATATAAAGATAACATCAGCATTCACCTCATAGGCAATTACTGTGAGATTAAAATGGGATGATGCATGGAAAGCACTTAGCATAGCCACTGAAGCATGACAGGTGATCCATACATGTAGGCTAAGTATTTTGTTGCCTCAATGTGAAGCTGCATGTTAACTTGTAGAATTTTGCCTAGTAGAGACCATTTCTCTCAAGCAGGAAACATAGCCTTAAAGATTACAGCTTGTGACCTTTGGGACATTAAACCGTTTTGTACGTATTGCCAAGCTCAGACTGACCCTGTAAGTCTCTATTCCTTGAATTCTCTCTCGTACTGGCCTCACCATCTTAATTGGCTCCCTTGCTAATTAATGAGTTGATTGAGATCTTTATATGTGTTCATTTTATATTTGTATGAGAGCCATGCTTTTAACTTTTTTGAAAATTATACGTTATTAACTATTGTTGCATTTTAACTATCTGGCTTTGGAGACTGACGACTCAATTCAGTCTGACTCATGTAGCCCTTCTTACAGGAAAGCCTGTTTGTTGTTTCTTCGTTTGTCTGTTGTTAAAGCTTCTTTTTATGTGATATCAGAGGGACGAATTCCGATGGTAACAACTTCTACCCTGTAGTGGAACGTAACTGCTGTTGATGTTGTAAACTTTGTCAAGTAAACTTTGTCGCTTAAAAAAGGGTGACATCTAGTGGCTAAACACATTATTTCAAATAAAGAGTACATACAACTTTTCCTGGTCCATTCATCCTTTTATCAAGTATTTTTTAAGTATATATATTTAAATCATTTTTTATTTTATATCATTTGACCCCATATTTATAGTGCAATGATTGTGTAGTCAAAGCCTTCGATAAAGAGGCAGGACAGGACGAAGGTAGAAGTTAGTGAGGGGCATTCTAGGTGCATGGTTCAACATAACGCATACATGTCTATCAAGGCTGAGAAGAAGGGCATTATGGGAGTGGTTGGCGGTTGGCCTACCTGCTATAGTGAGTGGATCCCGGAACATGTAATCCTGCATTCTAAAAGTTTAATATTCATTATATAATTTCAAAGTATCTTTTCTATGATGTTCCCATTAGCAACTGGTAAATTATATCTGTACCAAGAAACTTCACTTCCTTCTTTTGTTTAAATAGGCATTTTGGCCATTGTTCAAACCTGATGATGACCTAAGACTTTTTCCAAGAACCTTTGCCAATAAAAAGAATGAGTAGAGGCCAGAGTCAGTCCACTGCATTAAGCATTGTAACTCAAGCTATCATTCTCAACTAGAATTTGACCTTTTCCTAGTTTATCATCACTTTTTCTCATTCCAGTGTCATATTCTAAACCTTGTCTGTAGCTAAGAATTATACAAAGTTAGAACTGGTTGTGAGTAAATGTTATCTGTGTCTTCTTCCTTCAGGGCTGACTTCAATTTAGTCTACACAGTTAATTATTGCTCTGAAATATGAAGGAAAATATTTTAATTATAAGAATTTGACAATCAGAAATGTATCACTTTAAAAAATATACTTCAAAATCTTGAATTTTTCTTTTTAACTTTATAAGTGTTGACCTTTCTGATAGACTTCAGATCAATATTTAACCTTTTGGTTTTAGGGGATTCAAGCATATCTGAGGACCATAAAAAGATTCTTCTGTGAGAACCTATAGACTGCAATTCAAGACACCACCACCCACCTCTTCTTTTTTTTTAGAGAGACTCTAGCATGAAAACAGGAGTGGATTATGTGAGCTATTAAGATTCCTTCTATGGCTTACTTTTTTACCCTGTCCAATGAAATAACACATACAAGAAAACTGCTGTTCCTCACTTTCCATGCTGGCTAAAAAACCTCCAAATGGTCTCATATATCTCTTGAAATGCTAGTTTCTCCTACAATTTTTTTTTTTAAGTTTTCTGAGTGGCCAAGAATGGGGCCAACTGATAATTTTTTTTAAATGCCGGAATTTCAAATCATGCCAACACATTTCCATAAACAGCTAGAAGTATTTGATTGAAGACTTTAAGTAGAGATAACATTTTCAAAGCTTTATTGAGAACTTGAGTCATCTCCTTTATTATAATAAGTCATTTGCAGGTTAAAAAGAACCAATAGAAGAGGCTGGCTGACATCAGTGCATGGTTAAGGCATATTTTAGAACTCAGAAATGTAGGTTATTATTATTATTAGGGAACTTAAAAAAAGAGGAACAATAAAAGGAAACAACATTGTTTCCTATAAAACAATATAGGGAAGTCTAAGAAAGGATAATAATAAGCATCAAGAAAATTTAGAAAAAAAGACTTAAAAAATTATAAGCAGGTACCATGTGTGACCCAACTGTACAATTAATGTTATATGGAGAGAGCATCTAATGCACATTTGTTCTGGGGAGCGCTGACTTGAAATATTTGATTCTACATACTTCTCCAGGCGATACTGGAGAATACCATAGCCCAAAACTCATCTATAATTTAAACCTTGTTTTGGTTTCTGTGATTCTTTCTGACTTACTACTTATCACATCCTTGTCTACTACCTGCATAAGGTCTTGTTGTTAAACGCTGAGAGAACAAGGAAGTGTAGGTGTGTGAATTCACAAGACTCCAAATGCTTTCAAATGGAACAGGCCAGTATCAATAGATTTCTCAGTGAGAGTTTTCACAGAATTCCTAGTTGATCTATGACCTAGACCTCCCAGGGCATCTGTTCTACCCATTTAGCATGTTTCTGGAGTTAGATGTTCAGTATGAATTAACATGGATGACTTCTCAGCCACAACTTCCTGCCCTATCAGACAGCCATATTAAATGTACTTGGCCATCCCCTTTGTCCTTAATATGTACCTCCCACAGCCCTAATCTTCTAGTGTACTACTTTCCCTTGCTTCTGCTCCAATGTATGTGATTATTCTTCTATATTTTATAAGTTTTTCTCTTTCACTTTTTCATTGATTCTCTCAATGCCTCAACCATTGGTCCTCTTGCCCAGGAGTTTCTCATCCACAGTCATTATGTCAACAACAGACATTTGTAGAAGACACCAATTTGCATTTCCAGCTTTACCACTTGCTTACTTTCTAGCCCTTACTTTCATCTGATTGCAAATTGCAAGAGTTCCTGATTACCAAAGCATTATTCCAGTCCCCAAGATATATGACAATGTAGGGAAGCAAAAACTGTCATAGTAGGAAATTTTCACTAATGAACTACCCATTTATAAAATTAGCCTTTTCTAAACACCCTTTCCCAATTAGTATTAGCATTTATCTCTATGTTATCATAAAAAAGTTTAGACTCTTGCTGATTATAGAATGTTATAAGCATAACACAATAAAAACTTAACGCAAATGAATTGTAAAGTAACATTTTGCAAGAGATTCAGGATTTCATGATGCAAGTGATACTGAAGAACTGCTGAATCACAAAATCATGGACAATGAGAATATGTCAGAGTCAGAACCATTAACAGATGAAGTAGACGAAATTAGACACGGTACTTCAAAAGCAAATGGCTAGAATATCAGGGATTAAAAGGAAATGATGAATGCTTCAAAAATTTTGTGGAAATGATCATCTTTATGCTCATGCTAAAAAAGTTAAATGTAATACAAAAAAGATTGTAGTTTGCTATCACATTTGTTAAAATACACACAAAAACTCCACAATTTATTATTCTTTTTAATAATTAGCATATTATAATTTTAATGTAAGTTTTGTCAAATTATATTTATTTTACAATTTAAAATTTTATTTTCAAGAGCATCTCAATCAATTCTTTTTTCCTCCATTATTTACTTCAAAAAGTATGGTTTACTGTTTTAAAATAGATGTATTTTAAATGGACTTTTCCCAGTATTCCATTTGTAATCAAATAATGAGGACTTCCAATATATTCATACATCTTTCCAATCTTAGGAATTAAACATGATGAACCTTCCATTTTATCCTACTCCAAAACGAGTATCCTTTCTAAGGTGCTCACTGCTTTACCAAGTAAAGAGAATGTTCCTGAGTCAATTGAGGAGGCATGAGCAAATATAAACAACATAGATTTTTGTACAAGAAACTTTGATAGAAATAAATATAGGATATTTCATATGATTTTTAAATCATACAATCTATTTGGAGAGATGCCATTTCAATAGCTGAATAAACAATTTAAATAACAGGTAACACAGGGATAGAATATGTGCCACAAGGCAATTTCTTAATAATTGCTGGGTGAATTTTCAGATATTGCCATAGAACAGTGAAGGAATAGATAACTTTAACTCAGAGGTGCTTTGGAAAAGCTTGAAGAAGTTGGTTCACCACCAACTTACAGATACAATTCCTCTGCAAAATGGAATGCTATGTTAACTGAGTAAATTTTCTCTCTGTTACTTTGAAAGTTGAAATTGTTGCCTATGAGGGAGATCTCACTTGATTAGTTTCATAAATTTAAGGAAGTATAAAGAAGAGTTACTTAAATGACATTTCTTTAAGGGATATGTCAGGTGATCTTTATCTTTTTATACTCTTTAGTAGAATTTTTATGGAATCTGAGTTATTGACTTAACATTTAAAAGTCTGCCGATTATCATAAAATTGCTCTTTATCTCTATTCTACAATATTTTAGAAATTATAAACAGTGGTAAAATCAAGTATGCTTCATACACTTAGTTCCAGAGCCATGCTCACGAGTGGGTTACACCTATTGCAAATCCTAGTCCCCAAAGCCTCATTGTAAGGGATCCAAAAGAAGACAATTTGATTGAAGAAAACTCATTTATGGATTCATGGCATATAACCTATACCTGTCTTCATTCACAAACCATTTTTGATCAATAACTCTAAAAGGATCCCTCATCTTCTTGGCTTGACACTTTTTTACTGTGCATAATCATCTAGACAATTTTCCTGTGTGAATTTAAGCTGGGATCATAAAAATAACGTTTATGCACTGAGGCATGATCACAGTTAAAAATAATTTCAGTAAATAATCTGATTTTCTCAATTTAAGAGATAAAGGAATCCTGGCTCTTAAAAGAAAACCAAAATAGTAATCATCAGTATAAAAAGATACATTAAAGCCATTGTTGCTCGCAAATCACTATTCTCAGATAATGATGACATAAAGATTAATTTGAGAAAACTGAAGTCCTTTGAAACCTCAAAATTTATTTTCTCTTTGAAAATTGCAGACTTGTGTCCCTGGAGATATATGAGGTCAGTGAACCTTTTAAACACAAAAAGTAAAACTTGTCAAAGAACTTCTGCTCTTGTTTTAATTACTTCAAGTTTTGTCCCTAAAGTAACCTTCAGAATCTGCAAGGGTTTTTAATGTAAACTATGGAGAGCTACTGCTAAACTTTTATTTGTTCTTGTTGAGAAAACACATGTATCCATCTGACTTTTTATGACTGTCAAAACAGCCACGGTGCAATGATACTGTTGTGCGGGGCAGCTTGGGAAACTGCTCATCACACACAGACCCACTGGGTCCTGGTGCTTCCAAGACTGAGCTGTGCCAACTTCACAGGTCACAGGAATACTTGGAATGCATTACTCAGAAGAGAGGTCTGAATTCCTATGATCCATTTTCTCTTTGGTCACTTGTTTTTAACTCTACCCCAGAGGAGAGGGTTTGATTGAGTGGGAGTTATCATTTTCTCTAGGATGGAGGTTTGTCCCCATCATGGTAACGTCCTGTAGAGATAGCTTGCCTTCATTCTCTTATAAATCCTTGCTCCAATCAGATGTGGTCAGAGTCTCAGAAGATTTGGCACAGGCATGGAAACCTAGGCAGAAAATGCCCATTTGATTCTTTTTTTTTTTTTTTTTAAAGGGGGCCTGTGATCCTTGTGAGAATTCATCTTAGTATGTCCAATGTGATTGTTTGAAAAATTGACTAAATTAATTCTAAATGTTTAAGTACAAGGACATTGTCCTTTGAATTTCCTTTACTTTCATAATCCACAACGCCCAAGAAAATATTTTTAAAATTTTGTTGTTGGATATATGGCTCTTTCTTTACTCTCAGCATAACAGACAAACCATCTTCTAGCATATGGAAGCATTTCTACTTTGCAAGGTATTCTGAAGTGGGTATGATTTGCAAAATACTGTCAAATTAAATATGCATTTCCATATGCTTCTACAAAGACCAAATATATCCATGAAAACCAGCTATATACAACTTCAAAAGTCCTTCGTGAGTATTTTAATCAACATTGCAAATAGTTCTTTCTAAAGTCCTAAATTCAGACATCTTCTTGATGTGTTTTGTGCTTTTAGCATCAATGTTACCACAGATTATAAACCAATATTTTATAGTAATAATACATTTCAATGAATCATATGCAGAAATTTTTTCTTAATGAAGCTTTCACACCAAGAAAATATTGATTTAGCTCTTGTAAGGACAGCATATTATTCTGAATCTTCAGGAAACAATTTTCATTAACCAAAACTTACAATAACAGGAAGTACTTTCTTATAACTATGCTTATCATACTGTTAGCTCACTGAACATATTTTAACAAGCCTCCTTTTGAGTAAGATTTGAAGATGTAATTGAATATGTAACAGAACCAAGTAAAGCACTCTATCTTAATGATATTTACATTATGATTGGGCAAATGAGTGGAGGAAAAGGAATTGAACCCCCATACATCCACAACTCCTTTCCAAAGCAGTGTTAAATCAGCTGACTTAGAACAGAGCAGAGCAATTGTGAATAGATGAATTTTTTTAGAAAATAGGAACTGATAAAGATCTTTACTAAGAGTGAGTTGGTAATATTTTACCTGTCTAATGTCATGGCCATATTGAGCCTTATAATGGTCATGCTTAGGGACTAGTTGCTGACATCAAGGGATGAATGCACAATTCACGGGCTGAAACATCCTGTTTTGTCAAGATTTTTGTTGTCACTAGCACCTTTGAATCTGCTTCTATCACTTAGCCGTAAGTTTACTTTTCCTTCAAATATGCTGTTCCCCAACTGCCTGGATTTAGGTTTTCCTTGCTCCTTCTCTCATTTTTAGTTGAGCTTTTGTTTTTTTGCCTTTTGTTATAGTTTATATCTGTTTTCTCTGATCCTTATTCCTATGCTGTAGCTCCACCTTTCCTATATGTGCCTGAACTACTGTTATTTTTGAATTTCAATATCTACTTGAACTTTAGCAATTGTGTTCCTGTTTCCCAAGCCTTTCTTCTCACTCTGCATGGTAGTTTAGCAATATTAATGCCTCATTGTGAGAAATGGCCTAAAGACTTTCTGGGATACTTATGTACCCACGCAACCTGCCCATATTCCACCCAACTGATATTACTTCCCTGAAGGCAGTGTTTTAGTATGCTCAAAGTCACCCTTGTTTGCATTTGGTCATCCTATTGGATGGCTTGCTTAGAAAAGACTGTCAGTGGAGGCTTGAAGAAACACCTTGGCTGATTATAGATGAATAGAGCTTGGACTAACCAAAAAGAAAGAGGAAAAAAGTATACAATTGTTCATGAAAAGAAGTTAATATTGTCACTGAACATTGTGGAAGAATTTTGACTTATAATCTTTTAAGGCACAGCTGCATAATGTCCTTGTACCACATTTACATTCATTAAAGAAATATTTATGGAGCATCTACTATATTCCAGGCATTTTTTTTAAGTGTCTGGGATATATGGACAAATAAAGCAAAGATTCCTCCCCTTATAGAGCTTACATTCCAGTAAAGAAAGATAGATTATACACATAATAAAGAGCAAATTGCATGATATGTTTGAAGTTGATAAGTCCTATAGACAATTGGAAAAACAGGACATTAAAAGGAGGTATAAGAATACTCTGTGGGGCTTCTCTGGTGGCACAGTCATTAAGAATCTGCCTGCCAATGCAGGGGACACGGGTTTTTGCCCTGGTCCGGGAAGATCCCACATGCCGCACAGCAACTGAGTCCATGAGCCATAACTACTGAGCCTGCGCTCTAGAGCCCGCAAGCCACAACTACTGAGCCCACGTGCCACAACTACTGAAGCCCGCATGCCTAGAGCCCGTGCTCCACAACAGGAGAGGCCACCGCGAAGAGAAGCCTGTGTACCACAACAAAGAGTAGCCCCCGCTCAATGCAACTAGAGAAAGCCCATGCACGGAAATGAAGACCCAACGCAGACAAAAGAAAAAAAGAAAAAGAATACTCTGTGGAATCCTTGGCATTGCACAGTATTAAAAAGGCATTCAGGAAAGCTCACCATTGGGAAAATATAATGTGGATGAAGAGGTGAATGAGGTGGAGACTGGACCAAATAATTATTTGGTGAAGAGGGCTCCAGGCAGTGGGAGTATTTTATCAAAAGCTCAAAGACAAGAGTGTGTTGAGAAAGCCAGCATGGCTGGAATAGAATGAATAAGCTGGAGATGAGTGAGACAAAGTGGTCCAGAAAATGCAGGCCCTTATAAGGCAATGTAAAGATTTGGGATACATTGCCCATTTTGCTGAAAAGTGACATGACAGCAAATTTAAAATGATAATTCTGGTGGCTTTCTTGGGAATAGGTTGTAGGAGGGTAAGGGAGACCTTACTTTGGGAGACTTTGGGAGACCTGCTGGGGAGCCATTAAGGAATGCAGACAAGAGGTGACAACAATTCAAAGCAGGGGAGCAGCAAAGGAGGTGATGAGAAGTTGTAGGCTTCTAGATTTATTACAAAAGATAGGTGGCAGCACTCTGAAGGAGGTCAGAAACAGAAATGTGGATGTCAGTTAAGTGATGTTTGCAATCACACAGAAGTGAGCCACTCACTATCTAAAATATAGTAATGGCAAGAGGGATAAAGAAAGCAGGACAGAGTTAAAAGTTATTAGGAAATTAGAGGACATAGAGAAAAGTTTGGCTAGAGGGACAAGAATGAGGGGAGAATCAGACTGATGTCTGTCCAAATGATACTAAAATACTCAAATGTCATACAGTTATTTCAACTATCAACTAAAAAAATATTTCTTGAGCATCTACTACAGGCAAAGCAGTATGCAAACCCTGGGGATACAGACAAGAATAAGCCTGTTTTCTTGGGATTTATCATTCTGTGTGACAGGGAAAAGGAAGAGAGACGTTGGAGAAAGTCTCCTAACTCTTAGTCAGACTGAAAGGGAACAGGCAGTGGTGGGGTGTTCCAGGCAGGATCATCGAGGTCCTTGTGTTTCAAGTTAAGGAGTTTTGATTTTTATCTTAAAAACAAAGGGGTGCCATTGACTGCTCATATGGAACAAGACTGCAAATTCAAGTCTCATCACCTCTCCAGGTATTGGTTTGATTATGGGAAAAATAAATAGTTAGGCCGGGGCATCTTTAAGATTCCCTTCCAGTTTTCAAACTCTCTGATTCTTCAGTAATAAACATGAAGCTTTCGAATAAGGTAAACTGCTGATAGGGATAACTCAGAAATTAAAACCAATTTAATGGAAATCTGTGCATCATCGGTTATATTGAGTTTGATGACCCTCTTCCCTTCTGTTTTTTTGTAATAGGTGGATACAGTAATGCCCAGTAAGTTCAGACAAATTTATAACAAACTTTACTGTAACTTTCTCATCTTCTTCATTTTCTCAAGTATGAAAGAATACCATGTTCACATTTCCTAAGCTCAGCTACCAAATTTTTTATTATGAAAATTAAGACTATATAAAAGCTATTTGAATGAATAAATTTCTCATTACATCCTCAATAAAACAACCTTTGTGGAAATTTTGATTCTGTGAAACCTGATTATTTGATGAGGATTTTAAGTAATATACTTTCACTTGAGGTTCGGTTATAGAGGACATTAGGATATGAGATAACAGACAAACTTATTCACAATTGCTATTACAGATTTTGTTTAAAAATAAACAATTATGCTGTACCCCAAATGTTCCTTTTTTTTTGTAATGCTATAACAGTTTTGTTGGTTCAACACATTTTCTGAAACCATGAAAGCAGTAAGACAATTGTATTTAGTTCTAAGTTGTGCCCGAGAGAGAGAGAGAGAGAGAGAGAGAGAGAGAGAGAGAGAGAGAGAGAGAGAGAAATAAGAGAAGAGGGGTGGGGAGGGGAGGGAAGAAGAAAGGAAAGAGGAAGAGGGAAAAGAAGAGGAAAAGGAAAAGAAAAAAAAAGGAAACTTACTCCCAGTCAGGTTTATATTCCTAAGCACAGACTTAAATTATTAAATGTGTGGTGATAAATTGCCAAATTAAAGGACATCATGAAAGCAGTTTTTAATGCAAATGTACTTCCTTAGAAAAGATTGTGATCTATTTCTTTATATGTGGGATTTTGCTCCAATGAATAATTGCACTTTTAACATAAGCTAAGAAAACCGGGATAAGTTGTTTTGTTTAGTTTTGGTGAGGTATGGGGTGAGGAGAGGTAAGGGGTTTGCAGAATAAGTTAAATTAATTCAGTGCATGAAATATTTAGGGATTCATACTGGAGATTCTGCCATTAAAGTCTTGCTAAGGAGATCAAGGAGCATTTTGATATTTCATTTCATAACTCTTAGCATCCAAAATCATATTGATTGGATCTCTAGTGGCTTCCTCTTACTGAATCTGAATATCATGGCTCAAAGATGCCTTTATTGTAAGTGATGCTTTCCATTTGATAATACTTATTTGAAACTCCTTTTAGGAAATTTATGATGTTCAAGAACAAAAAGCATATTAAAATCTTTACTTTTTATTATTTATTGGATCTCTCCCAACACCTTCTCTCAAAATTCTGTTAACATCCTCATTTTAAGTAAATTTACTCACTGCTTGATTTTTAATTTTTGATGGCAAAAGATTCAAATTTCTATCCTAGTATGATGAGATTGCAACTTAATTGTTATTGTTCATATTCAATTTGTAGATATGATTTATGAGCTTGTGATAATAGCTACTTATAAGCTAATTTAATGGTTTTTAATTTTACTGCATTAGCTTTAGAATATTTGTCTTTAGAATTCATGCCACGATTTCATTTATATTACATTTCTTTTGTATTTTGATTTTCCCTTTCCTGCATTCCAAGTGGTGGAGTCTTAAAATGAATTTAATTTTCCCCTAGGTTCTTAGAAATGTATTTTGAGTTTGAATAAATATTCTTTGAAATAATCATTTCTTTATTTGACTTTAAACAGCCCCCATTCCATCTGTCAAGACTTCAAGGTGTAATATATGATCGATACACATACTCAGATTCATTAAATTAGATACCTAGGTCCATGCATTTTGAAGAAAAGAAACTGACTACAGTGATTATGAAAGGACAGAGTCAAAAAACTTTTTTTTTGAGGAAGGAAAAACATTGTGTATAAAAAAATGTGGCTGTCATCTAGCCTGGCATTTTGCCAGGTCAGAACCTTAAGCGTAGTATTTAAGTAATCTAAGGAATATTGGGGTTTTTTTAGACTCCTTGATGAATTAAAAAAAAAAAAAAAAGACTGCCCAGGCGATTTTGCATGTGTTTGTGAATATACTTGGTCATGATGGTCTATACCTGTATTTGGGCTTCAAGGACTAATAACTGTATTATCTTCAACTAATTTTTTTTTTTAATTAATTTTTTTGGCCACCAACGTGAGGCATGTGGGATCTTAGTTCCCCGACCAGGGATGGAACACACGCCCCTGACAGTCGAAGCAGAGTCTTAACCGCTCGACTGCCAGAGAATTCCCCTATCTTCGACTATTTATCCAGCATCTTGGAACCTCAATTTTCTCATCTGTTTAATGAGGACGATAATAATATCTACATCATAGGATTCTTTTGTAGATTGATTGTTTAGAACAATGTTTGATTCATAATGAAATCTCAATTAACATTTGTTTTTGTTGCTCTCAAAATTAATAAAACAACTACAAGAACCTAAATCAGGACGAACCCACAAAATCAAATCAAATTCTTTTGAGTATTTTTACAAGATCTTTGCTTGATGTTTGAGGAGTCAGTCACCTGGTTTCATGTTGTTCACTTTCCAGCATTGGAAAATAATATGGGGAAAAGACTTTATCTTTTTAACATACTATTTTAATAAACAGAATTCTTTTTCCTTTTCTTATTTAAATTAACAATGATTTTCAAAATTTTAATCTAGTTATGGTAAAAGTTATATTAGTATGGGCTCTTATATTAACATATATCATTGATGTTATTTATCATGAAAATATTCAGGATAACCTGAAAAATGTCAGGAGTTAAAGAAGAGATTCTAAGATCCTTTTACTTTACAAGGAATTATGGGTAAAAATAAATTTTAATAAGATAAAAATGTCATTCTCTTGTTGTAACACCCCATTTAAATTATTACTTTTTATCAAGTGAAAGTATAGAGCAATTAATTTTAGAAAGTTGTAATTATTTCCAGAAGAAATAATATTTAGAATTTCATTAAGATTATAGATACCACAAATGATTAAAAGAATATGGTAATTATTAATCTTTTATATCAGAATAAAGACATAGAGGAAGAAAAGCATCACATGAAAATCAGTGACAGTTTGGGACAATTAACCACTATTGGCTTCAGGAATTTGAAGCACATACAACATGGAATAGCTCCTCTATCCTCTTTTTTCATAACTGTAAGAGTATTTGTACTATGATTTGTTGAGTTGTTTTGATGAAAATTTTCAAGTAATTGCTTTGGTAACAGAGTTCAGTGATGTCACTGTCACATCTAGATATCAGACTTTACTGCCATATATATTATCCTCCTGCTCTGGAGCACTCTCACCCAATTTACTACTACTTGTTAGGGAATTATGGTATAAATAGCCTCTATTGAAGAGCCGTGTTTTCTTTCTTCTGTTTCTCCTAGAGACTCTACTTTTCTTCTCTTAATGAGTTCAATATTCACGTTGATGAAACTGAAACTTCTTACCTTTTGAGTCTCTAATTTCATTTCTTTCAGGGTTTCAATCCACTCAATGTCTCACTCCTAACAGAATCTGTCAGCAACTCTGTCTTCCTTAGCTCTTGTTTAACATCAGACATCTAGGTTTGAGTCCATTTTCCCTCTCTCAATTCTTTCTACTTTGCTATGTCACCTGAATCCATTCTTCTTGAGGAAGAGACACAGGTCCCACCCACAATTCTTAATTGTGAGCCACATAAAGGCATGAACACCAGGAGTCAGAGATGGGGGGCTACCCACCCACCCTTTGTTGAATTAATATTTGTTTAATTAGTTTCTACCCCGAGTCACACCCACACCCAATAGACTTTAAGCTCTTTGTGGGCAGGAACCATTTCTAGTACAGCTCACTGTACTATTTCTATCTCTTGCTTCTATCAAGGTGTCTCAACTATTTTTGAAGAATTATAGAGTGAAATGTAGGAAAACTCTAATAAGCTTGATAAAAGAAAGGTAATTTAATTAGTCACATAAATGATAGAAATAGAGTCCCTTATAACAAGCATCAACTTTACTCTAACTTCACACTAATTTCCATTAAACTATTTTATTTTACCTGAGTCTACTTTTAGCATCTGCTCTTCTACTCAGCTTCCAGGGACTGACCATCTCAGCTTCTATTTGCTTATTGGTTTGTTAAGATACTTGCTTTGAACCCCCTCCTTCAACTTCCTTCTGATGATGTTATATCAACCACAGCTTCTCACTGTGGGTCAGTGTTTCTGCTCACTTACTGGGCAGGATGTGGGCTTAACTAGCTACATTCCTTTAGATGATCACTCAAACTCTGTAAGCCTTACTTTTCTCAAATATAAAATGATGGAAACAATACCAACCTCAGAATGTTGTTGCAAAGATTAATAAGTAAGATGACATGAAACGATCTTGCCCATTTTCCAGCAAACATATCTTTGTTTCTGCCCTTTTTTTCCCTTAGCAGTTCAATATGCAAAAGCTTTGCCCAACCATGCCTTTTGAATAGGATTTCCTGTTGGCATAAGAACAAGCAATTTGATTTGATAGATCACTCCGAAATGTTCTATAGGATTATATAATTCCCATCCAGAAGTGACATAGATGTGGTGGCTAGGGGTGATGGATGGCAAACAATTAGAATCTCCAATGCGGCTGGCCCAGAGGTTAGTCTCCCAGTATCTTTTGTACTAAGCCATTGGATAGAAAAATATAATCTCTTTAGTGAATAAATTCAAAAGAAGCATATTATCATCAAATAATGAGGCAACTCAGAAAAAATTACAATATCATATTTGTACTTTTTCAGATAAAAAGTTAAAGTACTTTTATGGACTCAGTAAATAAAGCATAAAAAATGATGCCTTGACCTCAGTTATAGACTCAGGTCCAAGTACTTTTTCCCCTAAAGAAGAAAACTTTTTCCCTCCGTGTATTTACTTGTTCCTTTTATATTTGGGCTATGAACGTGCCATCAGTACTTTTAAGCATGAACTATAATTTCCTCCTATGATACCACGTTCATATCTAGGTCTTTGATGGTATCTTTGGATACCATGTATCTAGGTCTTTGATATTTCTGTCAGATATGCCCAGCAATCATAAATCATACTCCTGAATTTTTAATAGCACTCCACAAACAGAAATGATAAATACCTAGTCTTTTTAATGAATACACAAAAATGAAGGAAAAGTTGCTAAATAAGAAAAAAAGTATTGAAGTACTCTCCCAATTTTTATTTTAAACCTGTTGAAAAAAGATGGAAAAAAAAATTCCCAGTTTTCCATTACCCTGTCTCATAGCCACTGTATTTGCCTCAGATTTTTAAAAAAGAAAATGCCAAGAGGAAAATTTTGAATCCGTTTCCAAAGAAAGCATTACATGCAAAAGGGCTCATACATTATGTTTTTGATTTGTAACTATAGAAGAAATCATTCTCTTTAACAAACTGTAGTATTTTTCTTCTCTTTCAAAAGATAGAAATAACATAAAAAAATAGTAAATGCCTCTGTACTAAATGATAGTGAATGAATCTAATTCATTCAGGCTAGAACTCCTTTCTTTATTCCTCTTTTTTTATGCAAACATAATCTTAGCCTCAATAGAAAAGGTGATACTGAGTTCCCCTCAGTACCCAGCACAGTTTTATGCCTGCTGAAAGAATGGGTTTTCAATAAATATACACCATGATAAATATAAGCACCTCAAATAAACAATTACATTGTACACTGATTTGTTTTCCCACTCAATTTAACTCATCCATATAGCTCAGTTATGTGTTCAGATTAACTAAAGAAAGGTTCTGATTCTGGATATTTAATACAAAAACATATGAGAACTTTGATAAACATACTTTTCATTTTATAATTGATTTCAGTTGTCATCAGAAATTTAATAATTTTTTAGTAAGTTACATATGTAAATGTCACCAGACCATAAACTTAGGTGGACAAATAATTTTATTTTCTTTATTTTCATCTATCAACTCATTTGATTCAGGAAATTCAGTCTTATAACTTTACTTAGTGACTTTTATACTTAGTGACTTTTCTCTTAGTGACTTTTCACTTAGTGACTTTTATACTTAGTGACTTTTCTCAGTAAATTCAGAATTTAAGCTCTGTCAGTTCAGAGTTCTTTTCTTGTCCTTCTCTCCTTAGGATGGCATCTAAGGTTGCACGATGGGTGACGTACAGACTGCCCAGACATAGATAAAGGAGAGGCATCTTGTCTATAGCCATCTCCTGGAATCCATTAAAATGTACCTGGCACTCCCTTGGTCATCTGCTCCCATTACTGCTACATCCTCCAAGATGTCTGTGGAGCTACCATGACCCTATGCCCTTTATCTCAAGCTCCAATGGGGATGCTGACTTTCTCAGTCACTTCGATTTCCTTCTCTGGGTAAACAGGAATTTCAGGATACTCTCTTGGGTCTCTTGGGTTAGTATGATCCTAGATTATAAATGGAGGTGCTATCACAGGCCCTTCTGCTAACCTTTTTTGTATGAAGATTATGGTACCAACCTGGCATAGAGGGATTCTTACAAACCCTTTGGATTGCCACGTAGGACTGAGGGAACATGGCTCAGGAATTCCGTATCATTAGATCCTCCCAAACATATCTGGAATTCCCACTGACCTCTCAAGCATCCCAACTCCCATCCCCTAGAACTTAACTGGGGGTAGGGAGTGCAGCCCAGCTCTGTATTAGGAATATGAATCCAGTCTTTCTATTTTCCTTTCTGAAGCTTCCCATTCCTCAGCACTCACAAAGGTCATTTGATTCATGGGTTAGATTTATTATTCTCTTTTCTTTTTGCTGCTTACAGCATAAACTTTATGCTAGGCTATTATATGAGACACTTGATAATTAGAATTCCAAAATGTCTATCTACTGCAAGTCAAAAGCCTTGGCTTTTAAAGACTACTAACTCTGCTATAAGTTTCAATAGCTTGTTTTGAACTCAAAGCTAAAAGGAGTATACATCTTTTGGTGCTCTCCATTTAACAAATGACCCTGAAGTAATAAAATTTATTGATTCATTGTGGAGAAGAAAGTTTTAGAAAATTATTTGCAAATGATGAGAAAAATTTTAATTAATACCTTCAAAGTTTTTTTTTTACCACCCCAAACATTTTTTCCCAAACAATATTATGTCAGTAGTTGTCCCTGAAGCCATAGATTTTTCAAGTCAAGAGAAACTGGCAATTAATATGTGACTAAAAATATCATACATAGCAGGAGCAGAACCCAAACTGGATCATCAGTTTTCTAATAAGTTTTAGAGCTTTATTCTGGAAAAATCATTTGAAAACAATTCTGAAGTTGAATATTAAGTCTACACCTAGAAATTTAGTAAACTCAATAAAAACATCAGCAGAATTCATTTAAAGTCAAACAGTATAACACACACAAAAATATAAAAGTTGAAAAGGGAGGTGGTGTGAAATTTGCCCTCATAATCTTCATATGTGCTGGGCCTTTGAATATGCTATTTGACTATCTGGAACACTTTTTCCTTCCTCTTTTGCTGAAATATACTCATTCTTCTGCTTAGCTTCCTTGTCAAAGCCTCCCCTGACCATCACCACACTAGTCAGTTGCCCGAACTCATGCTTCTCCTAACAATCTTTTACCATTCGTCACACATCCACATTACAAACACTCTTCTACAAACACTAGGAGACAAGTCCCTGATCTCATGAGCTTACATTCTAGTTGGGGGAGAAAAATGAAGATAAGCAAGATAATTATCAAGTTCATAAAAGATACTACATGTTCTATTGTATATCTTTATTTTTTGGTTTCTTATCTCTTGCAATCATTCCCTTTCAGGACCCAGAACTCATTCTCATTCACTTTTGATATAATGACTATGTGATATTTTATAATATAAATTTAGCATAATTTATAAAACTAGTCTTTTATTGAAGGAAGTTTAGGTTATTTTCAATCTTGGACTATTACTAAAAGGGAGGCAATGGCTACACTTATACATAATTCACTTCATACTTGTACAAGTTCTACTGGAGAAAAAACTCCCAGAATTGAATTTGCCAGGTAAAAGAATACATGTATTTGTAAATTTTATAGCTGTTACTCATTTGTTTTCTAGAGGGGTGCATCAATAATACATATTCCCACAATAATACATGAGCATTACTTATAAAACATGTTAATACTAAAAGAGTCCTTAATAAAACTTTGGAATTTTTTTCTAATCTAAGAGGACAGCAAATGTATCTCAATGTAGCTTTCATTTGTATTTTTCTTATCATTAGTTAAGTGGAGAGTTTTTTGGGTTTTTTTTTTGCTGTACGCGGGCCTCTCACTGTTGTGGCCTCTCCCGTTGTGGAGCACAGGTTCCGGATGCGCAGGCTCAGCGGTCATGGCTCACGGGCCCAGCCGCTCTGCAGCATGTGGGATCTTCCCGGACCGGGGCACGAACCCGCGTCCCCTGCATCGGCAGGCGGACTCTCAACCACTGTGCCACCAGGGAAGCCCTATCTCTAGATATTTTTATACTACAAAGATTAACCTCTTGTGACATAAGTTGCAAATATCACTTGATAGAACTTTCTCTTATGACTCATTGGTCTATGGAGATGATTCTATAACTTTCTCTTCAGCTTTATTAATATGATGAATGGTATATTAATTGATTTGTTAACACAGTTCCACATTGTTTTCATTTTGAATTTTTATAATATAGTAATATTTTGTCATAGCTGTTATGTCATAGCTGTTATGTCATAGCTGTTATGTCAATGTCATAGCTGTTATTTTTTAGGGATTTTTTAATATTATTTGTTTTTCCATATGGCATTAGAATCAGCTTGCAAGTACCAAATGAAAATAAAATCTGTTTGTATATTTTACTGGGGTTATATAAATTTATACATCAATTTGAGGAGAACTGACTTTTTCTTTTTTAATAAATTTCTTTATTTGTTTATTTTTGGCTGTGTTGGGTCTTCTTTGCTGCGCACAAGGCTTTCTCTAGTTGGGGGGCGATGGGGGGCTACTCTCTTGCGGTGCGTGGGCTTCTCATTGCAGTGGCTTATCTTGTTGTGGAGCACGGGTTCTAGGCACACAGGCTTCAGTGGTTGTGGCTCACAGGCTCAATAGTTGTAGCACATGGGCTTAGTTGCTCCGCAGCACGTGGGATCTTCCTGGACCAGGGCTCAAACCCATGTCCCTTGCATTGGCAGGCAGATTCTTAATGAATGCACCACCAGGGAAGTCCTATTGTTTTTCCTGATGTTGAAAATTATTCAAGTCTTTTTGCTCTTGTTGTTCAGATTCAGAAGTATTTAAACTTTTTTATGTAGGTCTGGAATATTTCTTATTATTATATCAGCTTGTTGAAATTGTAAACTTCAGATATTTAGTTCTCATATTAATTTTGTACCAGATTACCAGACTAAATTATCTTTTTGTTCATACCAGCTACAAAATTGTATAATTTGAAAGTAGTGACAATTTACTACCTCTTTTTTCAATTATTATAACTGTAAAATCTTAGTACTAATGAAAGTAACTTTGGTGTTTCTCCATTTCGTCTAAGTTTGACTTGGATGTGAATAAAGAAAAAATTAAAAATTTTAACATTTTGGCCATAATTACATATAAATGCATGCAATATATTTTATCCTAAAATTGGAAACATAGTTTAAATATTGTTATCTCCATTTTATTCTTTTTGAATATAAATTCTTTCAAATATGATTTTTATAATGGCTACATAATATTCCATCATATAAAAGTTGTATAATTTATTTTATTGTTTCTCTGTTACAAGATATTGGGGTTGCTGTGACACTGTAAATAGTACTGTGTTCACTGTCCTAGCACACACATCTTAGCGTACTACAAATAGTGTAATCCGAACAGTCCTTTGGATAAACTGGAACAAGTAAAAGTACTGGGACAGAAAACTATACAATATTTAATTTATATTTTCAAACTGTACTCCATAAAGGCTTCATTACTTATATATTCATTATTAGACAAAGAGCTTATTTCCTTTTTACTAAATCCTTGATACAAATAGACATATAAATTTTAAATGACTTTGCCAATTTGATATGTGAAGCATGGTCTGATCTTCTTGTTTTTTCATATTTTTAATTATTACTGAGATTGAGGGGTTTTTTTCCCCCCAGAATTCATGGGGCATATGCATTTCTCCTTTTATAAATGCCTTGTCCATTCTTCGTGGCTGTGTGGTTTTGGGGGCACTGCCCTTTCTCTGATGAAAAAACTCTTGGTGAAAACTCTTTTAAATGTGGCAAACAGCTTCCTTCTCCCCATCATTGGTTTTTCTTTTGGTTTTTCATTTGTTTTTTCTTTATAATACAGAATTTGAAATGTGTCTGAATATATAGATATGTTCCTTTATATTTTCTTTGGTTTTCATAGTTAGAAAATTTACTCTTAAGAATCATATAAATATAGGAACATATGTTCTTCATCTCTGCATTTTTTGGAATGTTACAATTATCACTTATTAAATTGTTGTATGATCTGAGGACTGTTTTTTATATTTTCTGCCATGTTCCATTTGTCTCCCTGATGCTTCTTTTAATAGTATTGTGCTCATTCATTTAACGAATTTCGTAATATGCTGTATAATAAAGAGCATATTCACCTTTATACTCTTCTATTTCAAAATTTATTATTTTCACTCATATATTCTATATAAACTTAACAACATTTTGCCAAATCCAAAAACAACATACTTGGAATTTTTAATTTTGGCAGTATTAAAACTAGCAATTTATTTAGGAAGAATTGATTACCAGGAATATTGTATTTCTCTTTCTCAAATTTTATATTTTTCTTGAGATATTTTGTATTTTTTTTATCTAATAAGCATACACACATACATATGATTTTTCCTATATATACTGTATTTTATATCTGGCTAATTAACATTCTTATTAAAATCTGAAAGTAACAATTTCTTTAGAAAATTATTTAAAATTTTTCAAAAATTATATAGGTTATTTTTATGCCATTTCTCCTTAGAGAGCTTACTGCAAGAAAAATACATTATTGTATTAATCACATTTTTTTGGAGCTTTCTTTTCACCTTTGTTTTAAAATCTAAAATAACCAACATTTTTGCTCATTTTATTTAATTTTAAATAAGAACAAGGTCATTAAGTACAGGTCTCCAGATGATTTAACTTTGCAAAGGTAATACAACTAATAAGAATAAATTGATTTTATACTCAATCTCAAGAAGGTTATAAATATTAATTCCCTTATGATATCATATAGTATTTATATGCTTAAGTATCTGATGACTCGTATCACAAATGATTTTAAAATGCAGGCCCTAGAGTCCTATATTAATTGTGACTATTTTTATAGACCAAAATATCAAATGTTATTATTTATGTTTCAGGTTAGTGGGATGGTTTGGCCATGAATTAAGCACCAGATTTAAGATGGATAACAGTAAGTGTATTCAATTTTACTTCACAAGTCACTTTGTCTTAACTTTATTTCAATTTTCGTCTGTCTTTGTATGATATGTAATATACATGCCTCATGGAGAGTGCACTTTGAAAATGCCACTGAGAATTCTTAAAATAAGGAATGACATTTCTTCAGTGTAAGACTAAGTGTTCATAGATTTTAGCATGATTTTGAGCCTATCCTTTTGTAGGGAAATAAGTAGAAGTGAAATCTAAAGTACTCAGATCTCATCAATATGGAGTACCTAAAACATCAGGCAGGGAAAACAGGAAGGAATTGTTGGCTTGGAGTCAGACCCAGAGAGACTTAGGTATCAAACCCACTTTGCTGCTTAATAGTTTTGTGATGTTGCACATAATTATCATTTTGGATTTTTGGGGTTTTTTCCTCACATATCTAATGTGAATAATAATAACTATTTCAGGGTTTCGTTTGAGGGCAGGACACATTCTAAGCTATAAACCAAGTAGCAAACTATTTAATAAATGTTCATTTTTATCCCTCTATTTTCCCAAATATTCCTTCTTTTGTGTCTTTCATCACATACCAAATAGTAACCCCAATGGGTAGAAATGAAAGTACACCATGAACAGGGAGTTATCAAATTGCACTATTTCTTTTTCCTGAGTGACTTTATTCTTCCATCACATGGGATACAGAGAACTTCCTAAATGTGAGAATTAAACTTAAATTTGATCCTTCAGACTGCTTCCAACCCTGAGATAGGATTTTAAATATATTCACATTTGCACCAACCAAGATGCAAAGAATAAAGATGGGCTCTTCAGTCATATCAGGAAAGCTGTGTTTTATCTTGGCTGCTGAAATAATGAACTGTTATTATGCCAGTTATTTAAATTGTTTGTAGTGGGTTTTCTTATCTGTAAATGAGGGAGCTGGATTAGATCAGGGGTGGACAAAAATTTTCTGTGAAGGGTCAGATTGGAGATATGCTAAGTTTTTGGGGCTATGGTGTTTCTGTGGTAAATACATAACTCTGCCATTGTGGTGCTAAAGCAGCCACAAAAATACATAAATGAATGAATGAGGCTACGTTCCAATAAAACTTTATTTACCAAAACAAGTGGTGGGCCAGATTTGACCCACTGGATATAGTTTGACTAGCCTTAATTAGATGCATCTCTAAAGACCCAGAAAATTCTCTCACTCTTAGTATTAGTTTTTAACTTTATCTCTAACTAGCAGTTTTAACTCTTGGATTTAACTTGCAACTATTCAATCTAATTAATTATAATTAGGATAATGTCTGATATTAATTTACCTTTTTAATATATCATATTTAGGCAGATCATTTTTTTTAAAGCCTTTTTTTTTCTTCTTTCCCAAGAGAAGTTACTTGACCTAGTAATCCTAATGTTAAAAGTCACCTTCCTAGGTCATTTCATTTATATTTCTGCCTTTGGGTGACATTACAATTACAAATCATTCGAATATTGATATCTTCCCCTTGTTGACCTGGTTTCATAATAGAAAGGCAAAGCATGGAGCAGAACAAGGAATGCTGGCTGGGGATGAGAGGGCAGAGGTTGGGGTGCCGAAAATCTTCTAGATGACATTATGTTTGTCTTGTGTCTAAGGGCTCTAATTTTTGGTAGGCTGCTATGAAGGTGGGGGCAGAGGAGATGAAAGTTGTAGGTGAAGGAGAAATATGCCGGTATTTTAGGTCCATGGCGTTTCTCTTAAATATCTCAGAAATCTCAGGAAGAAAAGTTTTTAAGTCTTATATTTTTCCTCTCTACTTTACTGTCATAAAAAAATCCATAAAGGATACCTTTTTAGGCACATTCTATAAAAATGACACGATATTAATTTTTCAGAACTGCAGTTAATCCCTGGGGTCAATGGATTCCGAATTTCAAATCCTCCCATTCTATTGGTCTGTTCCTTACATGCTAGTTTAGAGGTAAGTGATCTATGCTTCAGCCTTCCCACATCTTTACCTTTCTCTTTACCTGAGACATGTTGTTTATCTGCTAATCAGCTAGATTAATATGCAATGTGCATAAACAATGGAGGAAGGGCAGGGTTCTCCATTAGGACAGTGACTGTGTGCTAATGTCACTTTTTATTTATATATTCAGCCCCCAACCCAAGGCTTGGCACACTTAATAAATGTTCAATGAATCTTACATGGGGTGACATATTTTTAGTTCCACTTAGAATTTGTGTGAACCTGAACAAGTTATTTAATCTTCTACTGGTCTCTCTCTATACAAAACAAACATGCAATATTTAAGTCTTGATTAATTCACTCATTCAAACACTTACTTATTAAGAAATTATTGTGTGCTGGACGATGTTGTGATTACTGGGGACTCTGTTTCTTCTAGTTCTGTGAGTCAATGAACTGACAAACTGCCATGTGACAAAACTATAGGAAGACTTCAGGGGGTTGGGGAGAGTATGAATACTCAGAGTAAACCAAAGATGAGTAAGGTTGTCCCATGAGGTAGGGCGGATTTTCTTTTTCCTCACTGGGGTTTCTATAACATTATATCCATGTTTAATTTCTACTATTATTGGCTCAATATTTTTCTTTAAGTCCATTCATGCTTCTACTTAAAATTAGTCTCACCCTAAATAATAGGGTACTTACCTATATCTATTCATTTTTACGCACATATAATGCATATATATGTCTCCTAACTAATTATTTGGATATTGGATATTCATTAATTTCAGATTAAGACTAAATTTACCTAAGTAAATATATATTGTTAATAATTATATCTATATAATAATAGTATTAATACATATATTAAGGCAATATATTTTACATACATACATTTAAGTAAAATATATTTTAAGTAAATACACATATGTTTCCAATAGAGATTTTAAATATATAGATATTCAAATAAAATTTTGATTTTCTGTTTTTTTTTAAATTGAAAGCCTCCTAAAATCATCTAGGTTTAGGAAATTCTACTGTGGCGTATTCTGGCATGAGTGACCGGATAAAGACTTCCAAAATCTCTTCCAAACTTAAAATTCTAGAATTATGTGAACATTCACAGCAGCTTCTCATTTTGGCCACTGGACAGCAGCGTCAAGTTCCGCTGTTTTTATACAGCTTCACCACTAGATAGTAGTAATCAACTCATTTCATTTCATCCCAATTTAAAGAGCACATACTCGGTATGACCACTAGATGGAGCTTGTGCTGTTTTCACTTTTGGGCAGTTTTTTTTTTTTTTTTTTTAAGTTGAAATAGACCCAGTAACAAGATTTCACAGGCAGTGATACATATTTTAAAAAATCTTTTTAAGGGGGGTGATGAAATCTACTCGGCAAATCAAATAATGATATTTGATTTGCTTTCAAAATATCCAACCTGAGGAACACTTCCGTTAAACATTTTTATTTTATTTTATTTTATTCTATTCTATTTTATTTTATTTTTTTGGCTGCATTGGGTGTTTGCTGCTGCGAACCGACTTTTCTCTAGTTGCGGCGAGCCAGGGCTACTCTTTGATGCAGCACGCGGGCTGCTCATTGCGGTGGCTTCCCTGGTTGCGGAGCACAGGCCCTAGGCATGCAGGCTTCAGTAGTCGCAGCATGCGGGCTCAGTTGTTGCAGTGCATGGGTTCAGTAGTTGTGGCGCAAGGGCTCAGTAGTTGTGGCTTGTGGGCTCTAGAGCGCAGGCTCAGTAGTTGTGGCACACAGGCTTAGCTGCTCTGCAGCATGTGGGTTCTTCCCGGACCAGGGATCGAACCCGTTTCCCTTGCATTGGCGGGCGGATTCTTAACCACTGAGCACCAGGGATGTCCCCCGTTAAACATTTTAAAAGAAGATAACGTTTTGCTTATTTTGAAAGTTTATATCAGGGAGAAGATGAATTATAGTAAGAAAAAACAAGGCACCAAGGAATACCTTAGGAAAAACTAGTACTTAAAGTTTCCTCTGATTTTATCTTTGCAAATGACTTCCTAGCCGTATCAAGAAAATGTCTTTTAGACACTATCACTTTGGTATTCTCTGCAGTGGACTGACTGTTCTTCAGTATTCACCTCTTCTGCCACAGGAAGTCTTATTCCTATTTTCCCTACCAATAGTTTTCTTCCACACTGTATTATAGTCACCTAGACATGGTTTCTATTCTCAGCTGGAATCTGAAGACTGATTTATCTTCTCCTTTAATTTCTAAACTTAAACCTGAGAAAAAGACTCTAAATGCCACAGAAGAGGTATGTACACTGCTCTGGAGCTTCTTATCACTTAAGTGTTTCTCTGCATCCTCTTGGAGATATCTTATTAAATCATTCACTGTCGAGGCTATGTTCTAACCAAAATTATCTTTAAGTAATCAAACCTTGTGTTAAAGAAGGTGTTTTCGAAATTCTTGCTTCCTATTATAAATTACAAAATTCTGAAATTACAAAATAATACGTTTCATTGTTTCCCATTCTCTACTTAACTGTTAAAACACTGTACCTTCTAGATGTTTCTGAGTTTGCCATGTGTCAGTGAATTAACCTATTCAGTACTTACCTAATTTATTTAAAAGTTACACATATAGGAGACACGTAGCTGAAGTTTGAGTAAATGAAAGAAATAAATACATGAATCAAGCTACCTTTCTTTGTTATCTCTACTTCCCTTTCAAAAAATATTCTTACACAGTCAAATGCCAACCGAAGAAGAGATTCTATACTTAAGAATCAATGTACATGGATATGATTTCGGATTTGCAATACACAGAATTTTTAAAAAAGATTAATTATGGCTTTGTTCACAATTAATGTGTATTTGATTGATTGATGGATACCATGAAAAATAGCACCTTATAATTAGTTTCAAACTGTTTCTTCATAGTGCTGCCTATTTAATCTTTTGTACAATAATTTAAAAAATATTGTGGATCAAGAGAAAGAGCAATAAGGTAGGAAGCAGGAGGCAAATACTCTATCCCTCACTGGGACACTAAGTGTGACCTTCAACAAGTGACAACTACTCTTGAATTCATTTGCCTCAATTTTTTAATGAAGATGTTTGGACCAGATTTGGACTTCGGAGGTCACCTCAACCTTCTAGTTACTAACTTGAAATTAAACAATACTTATATTGTATTTTGAAGGGTCATATAGACAATTTTAGACTTTTCCAGTACATAAATATATAATTAAATAGCTTAAATATATAAAATTAGAGCATTCAATTAAAATACAGGGCAAGTCAGAAGAAATGTACTCTGTCTTTCCTCAGAGTTATTAGGCAGCCAATTTTAAGAATTGAAAACATCATGCTATACTTATTTTTCCTATTTAAACATAACTAACTTTTCTAGCTTTGCATTTATTTTAGTTAACAAGAAAACTCACCCAAATAGTGGAAACTCTGCCAAGAATTCTGTTATAAGCTGAATATTTTCAAACTACACTTTTCATTTTTCCTAATTTAAAAAAAAATTATTCCACAGTACTGAAAGCATGAAAATAATGAGAAGCAAAAAAAAAAAAAAAAAGGGACATTTATTCTACTTCACTGTTAACTCCTATTATCCCCTCTTGATATTTTTATCTGAGGCCTCAGTAGAGACTTTTACACTCTGAGAAGAATTTACGACCCCCTCAGAATGCAGCTTCTCTTGTTGTGGTTGTAATGTGGAAATTAATTTTACATTTAAAAGTTATTTTATTATTAACAAAGAGTCATGATATGTTAAAATTGACACATTTGTCATGAAAAAAAATTGGTTGCTTGTTATCAAATCTGCAAGAGCAAAAAACTTCATTAAAAAACCCCCCCTATAAACTTAATATTCCCCAAAGTCTTACTAACCTATGAATACAAATGAAATACCATTAAAAGTACTACTTTACACATTGTCTCCATCTGCATCTTATGGGTCCCAAAGCAGATCCAGAAAGTGTACTAGAATTATTTAAATAATTAAAATATCCTCAAATTATTATTAATCTCCAAAGAGAAGCTTGTAAAGATTCCTGTCACATTTTTTTTTTTTTTAATTCCAAACCTGACAGCCAAACCACTGGTGGGCTACACCTTACCTGTCCCTGCTCCTGCCCTCTGTACAAATGTTGATTCTTGGATCAGGCTCTCTTGATCCAAAACTTGGAGGTGTTCCCTTGAGTCTTTATTGTGCCAAATCTATGGACATTTTTTTTACACAGGAAATGAAGAGATGCCTCTTACCAAAGTCCATGTAACTGGCCTAAAGTAGCATTTTTTTGCACTGAATATGTCAGATGCCTTTTGACATGGACCTCAAAGACCTCAGCTTCTATTTGCAGCTGAACTCTTCCCAGGCTGCAGACACAGTCCATGAGGTCTGGTTGGGAAGAGAGGCAGATAGGTTTCTATCCTCTGATTTTCCTCTCTTCCTTCAAGACATTACCTTACGTACAACTCCCATCCTCTCCTTCAGCCACATCCATAGCTTCCATGCAATAGGTCAAGAAAATCTATGCCTGAATGGTTGAGTTCTAGTAGAATGCCTGCCCACACATGCCATGTGTATATAGAGAAAAAACTATTTTCATAGACTTCATAAAGTATAGATATCACCAAATGACCCTATGTTTGCTCAGTGGCATAACATGATACAGAATAGGGACATTAAGTGGCTTGCCAGTGCATCATTCTCTGTTTGCAGTTATTTCAGTTCTTATATGTAGAATATATTTTTAAACTCTATTTGACCTTAAGAGATAAGCTAGAAAAGCATGTCTGTTCTGACCCCTAATGTTCCAATACCAGTTATTTTGTGCCCTTTTGTCACTCATCTTAATATAAGACACCTCACGCAGCAACTGGCAGTATTTTCACACCAGTGTTAGAGTTTAGCAGGGGAGAAAATGATGAAAGAAGAAAAAAAGAAAGACCAAATGCTTCAGTAATAATACATGCATTATCTAACATTATTTGCTTTTCTGACCAAACTTAGCCATCACTATTTAACTACTTGTTTTCTTGCTGTCAAACTGAAGGAGATTTAGGAATTGGTAAAACGAATATAAATAATATTGGTAACATTGCCTTCCACATAAGCGTTTAGCTCTTATTGCACCGTTTTGTGGATTAAACAAACTTTATATGGGAATAGAAAAAAATCTTGATTATGATTGTATAAAATGTTTGGAGGAAAATTTTTGACATTTGTAACAGTTAAATGCATTTATTAAGGTATGTTTTACTTGTACTAATTATATGAAGCTAATTTAAAATAACTCTGAAGGAACATTATGTTCACTTATATTTTTCTGCTTTTGCAAGTATTGTTTAAATGACATTTGTACAGTTTTTCTGTCATGGACACTTTGTGTTTAATTTTTAATGGCAAAGCACTTAAAAGAGGACATGTTTTCACAAAAAGATTATCTAAAATGGATGTTTTATTGGAAAGGTCAAAAGTGGGCATTTCCCTTGTTTTATGTGTGATTTACAGTTAAATTTTGCTTCTTTATAAATCAACAAGAAACCGTGAACCTGATTGCTTCTCATTCTGCAGATCTTTAGGCAAGCAACTATGAAAGCACTGAGGAGAAAATCTATTTTGCTAACTGGTTATCTGGAATACATGATCAAGCATCACTTCAGCCAGGATAAAGCAGAAACCAAGAAAACAGTTGTGAACATAATTACTCCATCCCGTATAGAGGATCGCGGCTGCCAGCTAACCCTAACATTTTCTATTCCAATTAAATATATTTTCCAAGAACTAGAAAAAAGAGGAGTGGTTGTACGTATATCTCTTGCTTTGCTACCAGGTTTTTCTCTATGGGTTGCATGTTGAGGACAAAATTTGGATTTTTTTGTTTATTCATTTTTCCATGTTATTTCACATCAGTCAGTGAGGATAAGTTAAATGCCAACTAAGTATTCAGCACTGTGCTAACTGAAGGGCACAGAGATCTGTCATTTCTGATAAAAGGGAAGAAACCACAAATTTTGGTTGCAGGAAAGAGTTTTATGTAATTTATCCATTATTTTCATTATAGTTTGGGCAGAAAAAAATTTAGTGAAAACCCTAATATATTATATATTTATTGAATAAGTGGAATTAAAGAACATACAATATAGTAGAGGGAGAAAAAGGAAATCAGTCTTACTTAGTTGTTTGATTGAACTAAATTATTTTCAACATTTTCACTTCAGTCAAGAAAGATATGTAGACACATCTTAAGAGTGTTAATGTTGTATGGAATTTTTTTTTAACTGTTGGGCCTAAGTAGCCCTCTTAGTCTCTTGAAGAGAACTAATAAGTATTTAATGAGTAATTTCAGGAAAAATGGTGATAACATATCTATTTCCAGATTTAGAAACTGCTGCACTCAGTCTTCCAAACCTTTAGGAGAGGTATCCCCAGAGTCTGAAGACACAAATCAGAATATCAGCATTTCAAATCACACTCTACCATTTACAAGCCATGTGCTCCTGGGGAAGTTAGTAAACAACTATTGACTTCAGATCCTTCATCTGTATTTTTGCTGCAAAAATACTTACCTCAAAAGTTGTTATGGAAACTTCCGGGAAGATGGCAGAAGAGTAAGACGCGGAGATCACCTTCCTCTCCACAGATACACCAGAAATACATCTACGCGTGGAGCAACTCCTACAAAACACCTACTGAACGCTGGCAGAAGACCTCAGACCTCCCAAAAGGCAAGGAACCCCCCACGTACCTGGTTAGGGCAAAAGAAAAAACTAAACAGAGACAAAAGGATAGGGACGGGTCCTGCACCAGCGGGAGAGAGCTGTGAAGGAGGAAAAGTGTCCACACACTAGGAAGCCCCTTCGCGGGTGGAGACTTCGGGAGGCGGAGTGGGGGAGCTTGGGAGCCGCGGAGGAGAGCACAGCAACAGGGGTGCGGAGGGCAAAGCGGACAGATTCCAGCGCAGAGGATCGGGCCGACCGGCACTCACCAGCCGAGAGGCTTGTCTGCTCGCCCGCCGGGGCGGCCGGGACTGGGAGCTGAGGCTCCGGCTTTTGTCGGAGCGCCGGGAGAGGACTGAGGTTGGCGGCGTGAACACAGCCTGCAGGGCGTTGGTGCGCCGCGGCTGGCCGGGAGAGAGTCCGGGGAGGGGTCTGGACCTGCCGAAGAGGCAAGAGACTTTTACGTCCCTCTTTGTTTCCTGGTGCACGAGGAGAGGGGATTAAGAACGCTGCTTGAGAGAGCTCCAGGGACGGGCGCGAGCCGCGGCTAAGAGTGCGGAGCCCAGAGACGGACATGGGACGCTAAGGCCGCTGCTGCCGCCGCCAGGAGGCCTGTGTGCGAACACAGGTCACTAGCCACACGCCCTTCCGGGGAGCCGGTGCAGCCCGCCACTGCCAGGGTCCCGGGATCCAGGGACGGCTCCCCGAGAGAGCGCACGGCGCGCCTCAGGCTGCAGCATCACGCCGGCCTCTGCCGCGGCAGGCCCGCCCCGCACTCCGTGACCCTCCCTACCCCCCGGCCTGGGTGAGCCAGAGCCTCCGAAGCAGCGGCTCCTTTAACCTCGTCCTGTCTGAGCAAATAACAGACGCCCTCCGGCGACCTACACGCACAGGCGGGGCCAAATCCAAAGCTGAGCCCCTGGGAACTGTCAGAACAAAGAAGAGAAAGGGAAATCTCTCCCAGCAGCCTCAGAAGCAGCGGATTAAAGCTCCACAATCAACTTGATATACCCTGCATCTGTGGAATACCTGAATAGACAACGAATCATCCCAAATTAAGGAGCCCTGTGGATGAAAGGCTCTTGGTGCTGCAGCCAGGACTCAGTGCTGTGCCTCTGAGGTGGGAGAGCCAACTTCAGGACACTGGTCCACAAGAGGCCTCCCAGCTGCACATAATATCAAACAAAAATCTCCGAGAGATCTCCATCTCAACGCCAGCACCCAGCTTCACTCAACGACCAGCAAGCTACAGTGCTGGACATCCTATGCCAAACAACTAGCAAGACAGGAACACAACCCCGCCCATTAGCAGAGAGGCTGCCCAAAATCATAGTAAGTCTACAGACACCCCAAAACACACCACCAGACGTGGACCTGCCCACCAGAAAGACAAGATCCAGCCTCATCCACCAGAACACAGGCACTAGTACCCTCCACCAGGAAGCCTACACAACCCACTGAACCAACCTTAGCCACTGGGGACAGACACAAAAAACAACAGGAACTACGAACCTTCAGCCTGCAAAAAAGGAGACCCCAAACACAGTAAGATAAGCAAAATGAGAAGACAGAAAAACACAGAGCAGATGAAGGACCAAGATAAAAACCCACCAGACCTAACAAATGAAGAGGAAATAGGCAGTCTACCTGAAAAAGAATTCAGAATAATGATAGTAAGGTTGATCCGAAATCTTGGAGATAGAATGGACAATAGAATGGACAAATTGCAAGAATCAGTTAACAAGGACCTAGAAGAACTAAAGATGAAGCAAGCAACGATGAACAACACAATAAATGAAATTAAAAGTACTCTAGATGGGATCAATAGCAGAATAACTGAGGCAGAAGAACGGATAAGTGACCTGGAAGATAAAATAGTGGAAATAACTACTGCAGAGCAGAATAAAGAAAAAAGAATGAAAAGAACTGAGGACAGCCTCAGAGACCTCTGGGACAACATTAAACGCACCAACATTCGAATTATAGGGGTTCCAGAAGAAGAAGAGAAAAAGAAAGGGACTGAGAAAATATTTGAAGAGATTATAGTTGAAAACTTCCCTAATATGGGAAAAGAAATCGTTAATCAAGTCCAGGAAGCACAGAGAGTCCCATACAGGATAAATCCAAGGAGAAATACGCCAAGACACATATTAATCAAATTGTCAAAAATTAAATACAAAGAAAACATATTAAAAGCAGCAAGGGAAAAACAACAAATAACACACAAGGGAATCCCCATAAGGTTAACAGCTGATCTTTCAGCAGAAACCCTGCAAGCCAGAAGGGAGTGGCAGGACATATTGAAAGTGTTGAAGGAGAAAAACCTGCAACCAAGATTACTCTACCCAGCAAGGATCTCATTCAGATTTGATGGAGAAATTAAAACCTTTACAGACAAGCAAAAGCTGAGAGAGTTCAGCACCACCAAACCAGCTCTACAACAACTGCTAAAGGAACTTCTCTAGGCAAGAAACACAAAAGAAGGAAAGGACCTACAATAACGAACCCAAAACAATTAAGAAAATGGGAATAGGAACACACATATCAATAATTACCTTAAATGTAAATGGACTAAATGCTCCCACCAAAAGACACAGATTGGCTGAATGGATACAAAAACAAGACCCATATATTTGCTGTCTACAAGAGACCCACTTCAGACCTAGAGACACATACAGACTGAAAGTAAGGGGATGGAAAAAGGTATTTCATGCAAATGGAAACCAAAAGAAAGCTGGAGTAGCAATTCTCATATCAGACAAAATAGACTTTAAAACAAAGACTATTAGAAGAGACAAAGAAGGACACTACATAATGATCAAGGGATCGATCCAAGAAGAAGATATAACAATTGTAAATATTTATGCACCCAACATAGGTGCACCTCAATACATAAGGCAAATACTGACAACCATAAAAGGGGAAATCGACAGTAACACATTCATAGTAGGGGACTTTAACACCCCACTTTCACCAATGGACAGATCATCCAAAATGAAAATAAATAAGGAAACACAAGCTTTAAATGATACATTAAACGAGATGGAGTTAATTGATATTTATAGGACATTCCATCCAAAAACAACAGAATACACATTTTTCTCAAGTGCTCATGGAACATTCTCCAGGATAGATCATATCTTGGGTCACAAATCAAGCCTTGGTAAGTTTAAGAAAATTGAAATTGTATCAAGTATCTTTTCTGACCACAACGCCATGAGACTAGATATCAATTACAGGAAAAGATCTGTAAAAAATACAAACACATGGAGGCTAAACAATACACTACTTAATAATGAAGTGATCACTGAAGAAATCAAAGAGGAAATCAAAAAATACCTAGAAACAAATGACAATGGAGACACAACGACCCAAAACCTGTGGGATGCAGCAAAAGCAGTTCTAAGGGGGAAGTTTATAGCAATACAAGCCCACCTTAAGAAGCAGGAAACATCTCGAATAAACAACCTAACCTTGCACCTCAAGCAATTAGAGAAAGAAGAACAAAAAAACCCCAAAGCTAGCAGAAGGAAAGAAATCATAAAAATCAGATCAGAAATAAATGAAAAAGAAATGAAGGAAACAATAGCAAAGATCAATAAAACTAAAAGCTGGTTCTTTGAGAAGATAAACAAAATAGATAAACCACTAGCCAGACTCATTAAGAAAAAAAGGGAGAAGACTCAAATCAATAGAATTAGAAATGAAAAAGGAGAGGTAACAACTGACACTGCAGAAATAAAAGAGATCATGAGAGATTACTACAAGCAACTCTATGCCAATAAAATGGACAATCTGGAAGAAATGGACAAATTCTTAGAAATGCACAACCTGCCAAGACTGAATCAGGAAGAAATAGAAAATATGAACAGACCAATCACAAGCACTGAAATTGAAACTGTGATTAAAAATCTTCCAACAAAGAAAAGCCCAGGACCAGATGGCTTCACAGGCGAATTCTATCAAACATTTAGAGAAGAGCTAACACCTATCCTTCTCAAACTCTTCCAAAATATAGCAGAGGGAGGAACACTCCCAAACTCCTTCTACGAGGCCACCATCACCTTGATACCAAAACCAGACAAGGATGTCACAAAGAAAGAAAACTACAGGCCAATATCACTGATGAACATAGATGCAAAAATCCTCAACAAAATACTAGCAAACAGAATCCAACAGCACATTAAAAGGATCATACACCATGATCAAGTGGGGTTTATTCCAGGAATGCAAGGATTCTTCAATATACGCAAATCTATCAATGTGATAAACCATATTAACAAACTGAAGGAGAAAAACCATATGATCATCTCAATAGATGCAGAGAAAGCTTTTGACAAAATTCAACACCCATTTATGATAAAAACCCTGCAGAAAGTAGGCATAGAGGGAACTTTCCTCAACATAATAAAGGCCATATATGACAAGCCCACAGCAAACATCATCCTCAATGGTGAAAAACTGAAAGCATTTCCACTAAGATCAGGAACAAGGCAAGGTTGCCCACTCTCACCACTCTTATTCAACATAGTTTTGGAAGTTTTAGCCACAGCAATCAGAGAAGAAAAGGAAATAAAAGGAATCCAAATCGGAAAAGAAGAAGTAAAGCTGTCACTGTTTGCAGATGACATGATCCTATACATAGAGAACCCTAAAGATGCTACCAGAAAACTACTAGAGCTAATCAATGAATTTGGTAAAGTGGCAGGATACAAAATTAATGCACAGAAATCTCTGGCATTCCTATATACTAATGACGAAAAATCTGAAAGTGAAATCAAGAAAACACTCCCATTTACCATTGCAACAAAAAGAATAAAATATCTAGGAATAAACCTACCTAAGGAGACAAAAGATCTGTATGCAGAAAATTATAAGACACTGATGAAAGAAATTAAAGATGATACAAATAGATGGAGACATATACCATGTTCTTGGATTGGAAGAATCAACATTGTGAAAATGACTCTACTACCGAAAGCAATCTATAGATTCAATGCAATCCCTATCAAACTACCACTGGCATTTTTCACAGAACTAGAACAAAAAATTTTGCAATTTGTATGGAAACACAAAAGACCCCGAATAGCCAAAGCAATCTTGAGAACGAAAGAAGGAACTGGAGGAATCAGGCTCCCAGACTTCAGACTATACTACAAAGCTACAGTTATCAAAACGGTATGGTACTGGCACAAAAACAGAAAGATAGATCAATGGAACAGGATAGAAAGCCCAGAGATAAACCCACGCACATATGGTCAACTTATCTTTGACAAAGGAGGCAGAAATGTACCGTGGAGAAAGGACAGCCTATTCAATAAGTGGTGCTGGGAAAACTGGACAGCTACATGTAAAAGTATGAAGTTAGATCACTCCCTAACACCATACACAAAAATAAGCTCAAAATGGATTAAAGACCTAAATGTAAGGCCAGAAACTATCAAACTCTTAGAGGAAAACATAGGCAGAACACTCTATGACATAAATCACAGCAAGATTCTTTCTGACCCACCTCCTAGAGTAATGGAAATAAAAACAAGAGTAAACAAATGGGACCTAATGAAACTTAAAAGCTTTTGCGCAGCAAAGGAAACCATGAAGAAGACCAAAAGACAACCCTCAGAATGGGAGAAAATATTTGCAAATGAAGCAACTGACAAAGGATTGATCTCCAAAATTTATAAGCAGCTCATGCAGCTTAATAACAAAAAAACAAACAACCCAATCCAAAAATGGGCAGAAGACCTAAATAGACATTTCTCCAAAGAAGATATACAGAGTGCCAACAAACACATGAAAGAATGCTCAACATCACTAATCATGAGAGAAATGCAAATCAAAACTACAATGAGATATCATCTCACACCAGTCAGAATGGCCATCATCAAAAAATCTAGAAACAATAAATGCTGGAGAGGGTGTGGAGAAAAGGGAACCCTCTTACACTGTTGGTGGGAATGTAAATTGATACAGCCACTGTGGAGAACAGTATGGAGGTTCCTTAAAAAGCTACAAATAGAACTACCATATGACCCAGCAATCCCACTACTGGGCATATACCCTGAGAAAACCATAATTCAAAAAGAGTCATGTACCAAAATGTTCATTGCAGCTCTATTTACAATAGCCCAGAGATGGAAACAACCTAAGTGTCCATCATCGGATGAATGGATAAAGAAGATGTGGCACATATATACAATGGAATATTACTCAGCCATAAAAAGAGACGAAATTGAGCTATTTGTAATGAGGTGGATAGACCTAGAGTCTGTCATACAGAGTGAAGTAAGTCAGAAAGAGAGAGACAAATACCGTATGCTAACACATATATATGGAATTTAAAAAAAAAAAAAAATGTCATGAAAAACCTAGGGGTGAAACAGGAATAAAGACACAGACTTACTAGAGAATGGACTTGAGGCTATGGGGAGGGGGAAGTGTAAAAAAAAAAAAAAAAAAAAAAAAAAAAAAAAAAGTTGTTATGGAATAAAATGTGCCAGCACACATAAACCATTTATTATATTGTCTAGCCCATAGGGCGTGTTTCTTAAAGATAGTCATAGTGATCTTCAGACTATGCTGAATTATCTGAGCCCAATTCATGAGATTAGGGATTACTGAATTTAATGGAAATATAACTAAAACTATCCAGATCTCAGTGAGGTTCTCAATCATTGAAATGTGTGCAAGGGTTCCAGTCTCTCCAGGGTCTCTCCACAGATAAACTGTATACTCGATCCATTGGTTGCTTAAAAAGGATCATTGCTGACTGGACTTCAGGAAAGTACTTAGGATATTCATGTACCAACCCATTAATATTTTAATTATTATTAAGAGGGGAGTTTCAAATAACATAGAAACACTATGCTTTATTTAAAGTGAAAAAAATTGCTTATATATTAAGTTTTAGGGAAATCAGTATGAATGCTTTATGTAAGTTTCTCTTGAATGTGGATTTCCATTATATGAATGATGCCAACATTATTGTGGTTTTACTTTTTGTTTCCTCTACAGTGTGACAAACGGGATCCAAATGGGATTCGAGTGGCTCCAGTTCCTCTCTACAATTCTTTCCATGATGTTTATAAATTTATCAATCTGTTCATTTCTGCACTTGACTCTGCAGAAACAAAAATAGTCGAGTTTTCCATAGCAACTTAAGCAAATAATATGGAAAGCCTGTGGTTATTTTATTACTATTATTCAAGTTTTAATTATTTCAAAACTGATTACACATAACTGGCAATGAATTGTATACTTTACAGAAAAACAAGACAATTTTTTAAGGGTCTGTGGCCTTGAGATATCTGCATGGCTGTCCAATTTCTTGGTGTTTGGTGGATCAAAGTCTTTACTGGTGCAAGTATTATGTACACAGTCTTGATTAGTTGTCATATTTCATTGTTAATGAAATGTGTTTTGTTGGTTTAATTTATAATTTGACTGACAACTTCACAATGTACGTGGAAATTTTTGTGTCAATTTTAGAAATATTACTTTAATTTTAATTTACCAAAGAGTTTCTTATAGGCACTGTAGTTGAACAGTCTGATATATGTATGCTTTTTACAATGTTCCATCTAACTCCAATCTGAGGAACAGAAAATGCATTTTCTAGGGCAGTGGCTTTCAAATATTTGTAGTGTGGTCACAATCCACACTAAGGAATACATTTAATATCAGAGTTTAATTTGTGTACAAGCCTTATTTCATTGATTCTAATACACAATTTTTTTAATCGTATGTTAACATCTGGTAAAGAAGAAATGTCTTTCAGTTTTCATTCCACAGCTTCTTACAATTGCCATTGGCCATTCTTTCATGTTATCTTCCCTGACATTACCATGATTTTCATAGTGAGTAGATATCGTCCTAGATCTGGTTTTAAAAATGGTATATATAGCAACAACAAAAGTTGCATAAATTATTTGCTTGTGCTTTCATATTTATTATTTTATCTCATTACAATTAATGGTGGTTGAAGCTCATTAAATTGATTTCTTTACTCACTCTAGGGTCCTAATCCATTTTTCAAGGATGTCCCCTTATTTAATGTTATCATAATCTCTTGGTTTTGTTTAATGGGAATTTCTCCTGATAAAAGACTTCAGATGCTACTATGTTTCTAAAATAATGAAATAAATCACTCTAAGATACTTGTGATTGAGGATTAAGGTTAGGAAATAAGTGCTTCATCACTCAACCTCTATCCCAAATCTATGGACCTTTGTTAATCACTATGAAAACACAACAGTTACATTCAGCCCTGTAAAATTCCCCTAGTTCTCAGCTGTTGATGCCATAACCACTATTCATGAATTGGCAAAATACTCTACATTTGTATACATAAGCAGCAAGAAAGAGTGACTATGACGGTATTAGCTTAGCCAACCACTTTGAGTGGTAGAGTTAAATAAAAAGTTGCAGAGCTCTGACACCAACACCAGCAACTACTGATATTTATTGAGTACTTCCCATGTACCATGTATTGTGCTATTCTATTTACATGTTATCTCACTTAATTGAGTGGTTGCATAATTGCTTTAGAAAACTTTCCCACCTCCACTTTTGGCAAAACTCATCTTTCATAGATGGAAAAATTCTCAAAACCTTAAAATCTGACCATACATGACTTCATCTAGAAGAAATTGTTTTTGAACATCACAGTGGTAAACAAAAAAGACATAATTTCAGCTCTCAGGGAACAGGTAGCTTAGTGGGGAAACAGAGAGTAAACCTATAAACATCCAAGTAAATATATAATTACAAACTGTAAGTTCTTCTATTAAAGATAAACGGTGATACTATGAGAGAAAAATCTTAAGGGTATTAACTAGATAGTTGAGTAAGGAAAGGTATATGAAGGTGCCTATCAGTTAAAGTTCTAAAATATTTGATGTTAATCACATTAAAATTACATCAAATTATGTAAATAAACCATTCAAAGCATCATCAGCACTCTGTCCTCATCACCCAGGTGAAGAAAGAGCATTAAAAACTCGCTTTCTTCCAGACTCTGGGAGGGCTCATGCCAAGGAGTACTTGCCAGAACTTCTGCTGCCAGTGTCCTTGTCCCACCATGAGCCACAGCCACCCCCCGCCTTTACAGGAGACCCTCCAATACTAGCAGATTCACAGAAAGGTAGACAGGATGAAAAGGCAGAGGGCTATGTACCAGATGAAGGAACAAGATAAAACGCCAGAAAAACAACTAAATGAAGTGGAGATAGGCAACCTTCCAGAAAAAGAATTCAGAATAAGGATAGTGAAGATGACCCAGGACCTCAGAAAAAGAATAGAGGCAAAGATCGAGAAAATGCAAGAAATGTTTAACAAAGACCTAGAAGAATTAAAGAACAAACAAACAGAGATGAACAATACAATAACTGAAATGAAAACTACACTAGAAGGAATCAATAGCAGAATAACTGAGGCAGAAGAACGGATAAGTGACCTTGAAGACAGAATGGTGGAATTCACTGCTGCGGAACACAATAAAGAAAAAAGGATGAAAAGAAATGAAGACAGCCTAAGAGACCGCTGGGACAACATTGAACGAAACAACATTCACATCATAGGGGTCCCAGAAGAAGAGAGAGAGAAAGGACCTGAGAAAATATTTGAAGAGATTATAGTCAAAAACTTCCCTAACATGGGAAAGGAAATAGCCACACAGGTCCAGGAAGGGCAGAGTCCCATACAGGATAAATCCAAAGAGAAACACGCCGAGACACATAGTAAATCAAACTGGCAAAAATTAAAGACAAAGAAAAATTATTGAAAGCAGCAAGGGAAAAATGACAAATAACATACAAGGGAACTCTGATAAGGTTAACAGCTGATTTCTCAGCAGAAACTCTACAAGCCAGAAGGGAGAGGCATGATATACTGAGAGTGATGAAAGGGAAGAACCTACAACCAAGATTACTCTACCCAGCAAGGATCTCATTCAGAATCAATGGAGAAATCAAAACCTTTACAGACAAGCAAAAGCTAAGAGAATTCAGCACCACCAAACCAGCTCTACAACAAACGCTAAAGGAACTTCTCTAAGTGGGAAACACAAGAGAAGAAAAGGACCTACAAAAACAAACCCAAAACAATTAAGAAAATGGTAATAGGAACATACTTATCGATAATCACCTTAAATGTGAATGGATTAAATGCTCCTACTAAATAACACAGGCTCCTTGAATGGATACGAAAAAAAGACACATATATATGCTGTCTACAAGAGACCCACTTCAGACCTAGGGACACATACACACTGAAAGTGAGGGGATGGAAAAAGATTTTCCATGCAAATGGAAATCAAAAGAAAGCTGGAGTAGCAATACTCATATCAGATAAAATAGATTTTAAAATAAAGAATGTTACAAGAGACAAGGAAGGACACTACATAATGATCAAGGGATCAATCCAAGAAGAAGATATAACAATTATAAATATATATGCACCCAACATAGGAGCACCTCAATACATAAGGCAACTGCTAACAGCTGTAAAACAGGAAATTGACAGTAACACAATAATAGTGGGGACTTCAACACCTCACTTACAGCAATGGACAGATCATCCAGACAGAAAATTAATAAGGAAACACAAGCTTTAAATGACACAATAGACCCGATAGATTTAATTGATATTTATAGGACATTCCATCCAAAAACAGCAGATTACACTTTCTTCTCAAGTGCGCATGGAACATTCTCCAGGATAGATCACATCTTGGGTCACAAAACAAGCCACAGTAAATTTAAGAAAATTGAAATCATATCAAGCATCTTTTCTGACCACAACACTGTGAGATTAGAAATGAATTACAGGGAAAAAAAACATATAAAACACAAACACATGGAGGTTAAATAACACGTAACTAAATAACCAAGAGATCACTGAAGAAATCAAAGAGGAAATCAAAAAATACCTAGAGACAAATGACAATGAAAACACGATGATCCAAAACCTATGGGATGTAGCAAAGGCAGTTCTAAGAGGGAAGTTTATAGCTATATAAGCCTACCTCAAGAAACAACTCAAACAATCTAAGCTTACACCTAACAGAACTAGAGAAAGAACAAACACAACCCAAAGTTAGCAGAAGGAAAGAAATCATAAAAATCAGAGCAGAAATAAATGAAATAGAAACAAACAAAACAATAGCAAAGATCAATAAAACTAAAAGCTGGTTCTTTGAGAAGATAAACAAAATTGGTAAACCATTAGCCAGATTCATCAAGAAAAAGAAGGAGAGGACTCAAGTCAGTAAAATTAGAAATGAAAAAGGAGAAGTTACAACAGACACCGCAGAAATACAAAGCATTCTAAGAGACTACTACAAGCAACTCTATGCCAATAAAATGGACAACCTGAAAGAAATGGACAAATTCTTAGAAAGGTATAACCTTCCAAGACTGAACCAGGAAGAAACAGAAAATATGAACAGACCAATCACAAGTAATGAAATTGAAACTGTGATTAAAAATCTTCCAACAAATAAAAGTCAAGGACCAGATGGCTTCACAGGTGAATTCTATCAAACATTTAGAGAAAAGCTAACACCCATCCTTCTCAAACTCTTCCAGAACATTTCAGAGGAAGGAACACTCCCAAACTCATTCTATGAGGCCACCATCACCATGCTAACAAAACCAGACAAAGATACTACAAAGAAAGAAAATTACAGACCAATATCACTAATGAATATAGATGCAAAAATCCTAAACAAAATACTAGCAAACAGAATCTAACAACATACTAAAAGGACCATACACCATGATCAAGTGGGATTTATCCCAGGGATGCAAAGATTCTTCAATATAGGTAAATCAGTCAATGTGATAAACCATATTAACAAATTGAAGAATAAAAATCATATGATCATCTCAATAGATGCAGAAAAAGCTTTTGACAAAATTCAACACCCATTTATGATAAAAATTCTCCAGAAAGGGGGCATAGAGGGAAACTACCTCAACATAATAAAGGCCATATATGACACACCCACAGCAAACATCATTCTCAATGGTGAAAAACTGAAAGCATTTCCTCTAAGATCAGGAACAAGACAAGGATGTCCACACTCACCACTGTTACTCAACATAGTTTTGGAAATCCTAGCCATGGCAATCAGAGAAGAAAAAGAAATAAAAGGAATACAAATTGGAAAAGAAGAAGTAAAACTGTCACTGTTTGCAGATGACATGATACTATATATAGAGAATCCTAAAGATGCCACCAGAAAACTACTAGAGTTAATTAATGAATTTGGTAAAGTTGCAGGATACAAAATTAATGCACAGAAATCTCTTGCATTCCTACACACTAATGATGAAATATCTGAAAGAGAAATAAAGGAAACACTCCCATTTACCATTGTAACAAAAAGAATAAAATACCTAGGAATAAATCTACCTAGGGAGACAAAAGACCTGTATGCAGAAAACTATAAGACACTGATGAAAGAAAATAAAGATGAAACCAACAGATGGAGAGATATACCATGTTCTTGGATTGGAAGAATCAATACTGTGAAAATGACTATACTACCCAAAGCAATCTACAGATTCAATGCAATCCCTATCAAATTATCAATGGCATTTTTTATGGAACTAGAACAAAATATCTTAAAATTTGTATGGAGACCCAAAAGACCCTGAATAGCCAAAGCAGTCTTGAGGGAAAAAAACGGAGTGGGAGGAATCAGACTCCCTGACTGCAGACTATACTACAGTAATCAAGACAATATGGTACTGGCACAAAAACAGAAACATAGAGCAATGGAACAAGATAGAAAGCCCCAAGATAAAACCACACACCTATGGTTAACTAATCTATGACAAAGGAGGCAAGGATATACAATGGAGAAAAGACAGTCTCTTCAATAAGTGGTGCTGGGAAAACTGGACAGCTACATGTAAAAGAATGAAATTAGAACACTCCCTAACACCATACAGAAAATAAACTCAAAATGGATTAGAGACCTAAATATAAGATCAGACAGTATAAAACTCTTAGAGGAAAACATAGGAAAAACACTTTGACATAAATCACAGCAAGATCATTTTTGATCCACCTCCTAGAGTAAGGGAAATAAAAACAAAAAAATGGGACCTAATGAAACTTAAAACCTTTTGCACAGAAAAGGAAACCATAAAAAAGACCAAAAGACAACCCTCAGAATGGGAGAAAATATTTGCAAACGAATCAACAGACAAAGGATTCATCTCCAAAATTTATAAACAGCTCATGCAACTCAATATTAAAAAGACAAACAACCCAGTTCAAAAATGGGCAGAAGACCTAAATAGACATTTCTCCAAAGAAGACATACAGATGGCCAAGAAGCACATGAAAAGCTGCTCAACATCACTAATTATTAGAGAAATGCAAATCAAAACTACAATGAGGTATCACCGCACACCAGTTAGAATGGCATTATCAGAATATCTACAAACAACAAATGCTGTAGAGGGTGTGGAGAAAAGGGAACCCTCTTGCACTGTTGGTGGGAATGTAAATTGATACAGCCACTATGGAGAACAGTGTGGAGGTTCCTTAATAAACTAAAAATAGAATTACTATATGATCCAGCAATCCCACTACTGGGCATACACCCAGAGAAAACCATAATTCAAAAAGACACATGTACCCCAATTTTCATTGCAGCACTATTTACAATAGCCAGGTAATGGAAACAACCTAAATGCCCATCGCCAGATGAATGGATACAGAAGATGTGGTACATATATACAATGGAATATTACTCAGCCATAAAAAGGAACGAAATTGGGTCATTTGCAGAGATGTGGATGGATCTAGAGACTGTCATACAGAATGAAGCAAGTCAGAAAGAGAAAAACAGATATCGTATATTAACACATATATGTGAAACCTAGAAAAATGGTACAGATGAACCAGTTTGCAGGGCAGAAATTGAGACACAGATGTAGAGAAGAAACATATGGACACCAAGGGGGGGAAGCGGCAGGGGGGTGGTGGTGGTGGTGTGATGAATTGGGCGATTGGGATTGACATGTATACACTTATGTGTATAAAACTGATGACTAATAAGGACCTGCTGTATAAAAAAATAAGTAAAATAAAAATTAAAAAAAAAAAAGAAACTTGCTTTCTCCTACTTGCACCCCCTCCTCCCCCAAACCCAGAGATAATCATCGAACTAAATTTTGTGTTAAGCATTCCCTTACTTTCTTTAAAATTTTATAACTATGCATGTACCCATAAAAATATATTAGCTAAATTTGCCTGTGTGTGAACTTTATATAAATGTAATCATACTGTATATATTCTTCTACTTCTTTTGCTCAGCATCCTGCTTTTTGAGATTCATTCATGTGTTACACATAGCTTTCCATTCATTTTCATTGCTGCTCAGTATTCTATTGTATAATTAGAATTATAATTCATTCTACTACTGATGAAGATGTGAGTTGTTCCAAATATTTGTAATATTGCAACAATGCTGCTATTAACATTCTTAGTGCACACGTTCAAAAGTTTGTCCAGGACCTATAACTGTGGAAGTGCTTGGTCATAGGCCACAGACATGGTCGACTTCACTATGTACTGTCAAACTTTTCTAAAGTGGTTGTACCAGTTTCCATGCCAAACCAGTAGGACATGAGGGTTACCTTGCTCCTTATCCTTGCCAGTAGTATACATATAAAAATAGACAAGGTGGGGCTTCCCTGGTGGCGCAGTGGTTGAGAGTCCGCCTGCCGATGCAGGGGACACGGGTTCGTGCCCCGGTCCGGGAGTATCCCACATGCCGCGGAGCGGCTGGGCCCGTGAGCCATGGCCGCTGAGCCTGCGCGTCTGGAGCCTGTGCTCCGCAACGGGAGAGGCCACAGCAGTGAGAGGGCCCGCGTACCACAAAAAAAAAAAAAAATAGCCAAGGTGATTATTAAAATAACAGAGAATAAATGTTTAACTTCCACACAAGAAGAAAGGGAAAAAAGAATGAAGACACACACAACACACACACACACACACACACACATACACACACACACACACAAACACATCAGTTTATGCTTCGGACACCATCCTTAATTTGTGGATTAAGCCAAAACTAGATTTTTACTTGAATTTTATACTTGATCAGCCTCTTTTCCTTTGTATCCTCTCCTTCACAGGCTTTTTGTATAATTCCTTCAGTAAAACATATTTATCCAAATTCCTGTCTCAAGTTCCTAGGGAACCAAATCTAAGACACCATTTCCTTACTAGTCTTAATAATCATAAGTATTTTATATTCTATATCTAATATATAATGAATTTACAGTTCTGTTTCTGTTGCTTTTCACATATAATGCTAGTTTCCTTGTATATATTGTAATTCTTAACTTTAAAGTGCTCGTTCTTTGAGAACTGGGTTAAAGTGTGTTATTTGAAAGGTATTCACATTTGCTTCTGCCAGTTGCCGAGGATCACTTCTGAGTTGTTTTCAGGTTTTTCAAATCACATGAACAGCATGTAACTAGATATATTAATCCATGTGAGGACCAATTAATAGTTACAAATCTTCACAAGTTATTAATTTTTCTTGCTGATCCTTTATATAGCCTTTGGTTGTCAACATTATGCCAGGCTCTCCTATCAGCTTACTTACCTTGGCCAATCCTAGGCTTGTCTCATGTCCTATTTAGTTATCAACACTGAAGCTCAGTGACTCTGGGATTCAGCAGAAACTCTGAGGATGAAAGCCATGCCTTGATCCTAAGCTTACTTTGATCTTTTCTTACTTCCCAGTTTCCTGCTTTTATTTCATTTTGGGGTTCTGAGAATTTCTCACTTCTGTGCCATCTCATTTTAAAAGGCTTTTTTGTTGTCGTTTTTCTTTTTTTTTTTTTTCTTTCTGGTATCTAATCCCCTACAACATGCTAAACTGTCAAGAAATGGATTATGACTGAAAACAAAACAAAACAAAATATATATATATATATATATATATACTTCCTGTTTTCTTAAGTAGAATGTGTGAAAAATGAATTGCACTTTCTCAATAACTCACGCACATCTATATAAATGTCAATTCTTTTATAGCGATGCCCTTGGGTGCTATTGTAATACATAGGTCTGTTTGTGTAACATGAAATTATTATACAAAGCTTACTGGAGAAAAAGCTGGATGTGAAGTCAATAACTTATTTTCAAATTAAAGAAATAAACTTTTTCTACAGCTATTTTCTGCGCAATAACTTTCTACTTATTCTTGAGTTCAAAACTATACGGGTTTACATTCAAATTTTTTTATGTCTTTGTTTCACAAGTTGAAGTTGCTAGAGCATTGGTTTTTAAGTAAATGGATTTTGGCATAATCTTAAGAAAGAAACTTGCAAACACCCTGAAAGCACACCATAAAGCACAACATGGTAATCACTGGATTAGGGCACCCTATTACTGAGATGATGGATTTGATGCTTGTGTGGGCCATTAGCATCTGCACTATGTGTTTGAGAAAGGTACAGGATATGTACCCAGCCCTCTAGTAGTAGTATTTTTAATCTCGGCAAGATGTACTCTCAAAGAACAAAATGATAAAGAGGATCATTATAATGGATTTAAACATTTCTGATGTGGTTTTGGCTTATTGCAATTATTCTTTTTATTAATGATCTAGTGTTCCGATTTTTGACTCTTTAAAGTGGCTCCTGAGTCCTTTTGACATTACCTCAGCTATTTTTTGACAGCTTTATTGCTTTTGGTCTGACAAGATGTAGGCTTACGTTGTATATTTCCTACCTCAAACTTGATATCACTCATTTCTTTAAGAATATTCAATTTCTTTTGGAGAAAAGTGGCATTTAGAAACTATAATCTTAACAGTACAAGTGCTCATTATAATTAGGTTGATCATTATATCCATGATTTTCAGTAAAAGCATTAGGAAATATATATTTTTATGAGAAATTATATCTTTATTTCATATTCATTCAATTTAATTTAGGATAACAGAGTATTTATTTAACTTAATCTATTTTATATCTCTTGTGCTGAAAATCTTTGTTCTAATAATATTATCATGTATAATATACACTATCATATATATGCATATATATTATATATATAGTTTCAGAATTAGTAATACTAAAGCTATCATAAACAATATGATGAAAACAGTTTAAGATCTTTTGGAAACTTCTTTTTGTCCTTAGAATACATGTGACTAGGAATAGTAAGTCAGATTACTGTGTTTTAAAGGCACTTGTAATAACTCTTCTCTGTATGGTTCCATCACCAATTGTATACATATTTAGGTTCAGTACTTTAGAATTATCTTTTCAATCTTTATAAACTTCATTTTAAATATAAAATTTATTTCAGAATTGTGTCATATAATTGGACAATTTCAACTTCAAATCTGCAAGCCAGGTATACTCAGAAAACTCTAGATTCTGTCCCTACTCCCTTCACCCTATTTCCTCCCAGTATTTATACATTTTTTTTTCATGTTTTGGTTTATCCTTTCTTTTACTTTACATATAGATATAAATATAGGTAAATATATATATAAATATATATCTCCTTCCTTATATAATATATAATAAATATAGTAGCATGTTACAAATGCTTCCACTTTGGAAAAGCATTCCTTTATAGAAAATTATAGTTAATACTTAAGGAATAATAGAATTAGAAAATAATTCATTTTCAATTCTTATTAGAATAATTGGTTCAGGCAAAGATCAAACATTATAGGAAAAGTTGATGAGAAAGTACATAGTGGGGGCATTGGATTGTTACCACCTAAACTCACTGATCATCACTAATACCAGTAAAAATGGAGCAACCTGTAACTATGTGCCTGTGATGCAGGCTATTTACTAAGGATATAATAAACCTGAATCCAATAAAACTTTAGGGCTATTTTCCAGTTTATAACAACATGAAGAATGGAGGAACAAGCTAAATGACCCCACAGACCCCAAAGAGAAGCAAATATGAGCCATTCTACATGGCAACTGGCTGGGTTTCTTCAACAAGTCAATAGCATGAATAAGATAGGGAAGAGGTGAGGGAGAAGGAACTATTCTGGATTATGAGACTGAAGAGACGGCAAGCAAATGCAATGTGTAGACTTAGTTTGGATCTTGATTCAAAGACCAACTATAAAAATATATTGCTGAGAGAACTGAGGACATCTGAATGAGAAAAGAATTTTTATTCAATTTGTTAGCTGTGATAGCTACTGTGGATGTAAGAAGATGTCAGTATATCTAGGTATATATACCAAGTACATAGGAATAAAATGATGAAGTCTGGAATTTGCTTTAAAATTCCTTTGTTCCCTCCCTCTCCCCCCCCCCAAAAAAAATAGAAAGAGTTTCTTATTGTATCATGTATATAATATTTCCCACCACATATTCTTATGATGGAAACAATCCCTTCTGCCTCCACGTGTCAAAGAGTTGTTTCCATAATTTCCTTATGATGGATTTTGAAAGGAACAATATATCACACACTTATTTGCATATTTGTCTTTTCTTCCTACTTTAATATCCTCAATCAAATGAGAATAGTGTTTTAAAGCATGACTTCCCATGAAAAACAAAGAAACTAACTAACATTGGATTCCTGGGCCTCAGTTGCAATTTCAATCACATATACTCATAATATTATTTTAGGTGAAAAGAACTGCATTTGGGTGCCAATATTTACTAAACAGAGGTCTTAATTTACTCTTTCCCAGTATGTGGGAGCTTCATTTCATGCAGCTCTCCTTGCACTCTATTGTGCTAAAACAGCAAGCTTGTCAAGAATGGAGACATTGCAATGATATATGCAGAGTCTATGGGAGACATTTTCTCTATGGGTTAAAGTAAGTAGTTGGATCAAAGTCAGGACGTAGATGCTACAGCTGGTCTGGGAAAAAACGGCAATTAAGAGGAAAAAAAAGAACAGAAAGAGAGAATCACAGACAGTCTTTTTTTAGGTGGCAACAACAGAACCAGACTGTTTGAAACTGGTAACTGACTCCAAATGTCACATTTTTCACTGAATTCTAAGTAATATTGCTATTTCATAACTGTTATTTGGTTGTATTGATGGCCATATTAACTTACTTTGTAACAAACTTGTTACATATATTTTTACATACTATATTTGTTATCTTTCTCTTTCTTATGTATCTTTCTCTCAACAATACTTAGGAGGATTGAAGAAAAGCATATTAAAGCTTACAGAACACTTCCTTTGAATGACTTTCAATCCAGCCAGACCTGGTACATTTATTGTGATCAACTCATGCACTTCTGTGCAGTTCAATATCCAGTACCTGTGTGATTACCTATCCATCAGAAAATTTCATCTTCCTTAAATATTTCAAGGTGTATTTGTGTCAGAAACATAAGAATAAAATAAGACTAAAAGAAAACTAAATGTTTTAAATTAATTTCTCTGGGAAAGTTGACAATCATTTTAGGGGAGCAAATTTACTGTATAGTAATCTATACTTCCAGGTAATATTAGTCATCTATCTCACAAAAAATGATAGTAAATGAATAAATGTGGCATAAACATAGAAATACCCCTAAAATGACAAGAGTCAAGAGTGCATGGAAGATGTCAATACACTTTCAAAACTGGAAAGTAAACTGACTTAGCAGGACAAAGAAAACTGAAATATAACTGCCAACATGAGAGGGGAAGCTATCAAAGAGTATTAATCTAATTCAGGTCAAAGCCATTGAAATGTTTAGGAATTGGAGGTACCTGTTATTTCTGAAGATCAGGATACACAGTGGGATGGGAAATAAATGGTTGAAAGTCTATATAATTCGCAGCTGGACCACAGATTCTTTCCTCACCCTGTGCAACTGGAATGTTACACCTTCCCCACAACCACAAAGACAAGAGTTCACTTTCTAGAAAGGATGAACTTGTGTAGTTCTAGACGTGGGGCCATGAGGACAGCTGAGGAGATGGATGAGCCATTTGACTAAATGATGAATGATTTAGCAAAATTTTGCATTTTAAGTGGTGAAAGCCCTTACTCCTTTCCCCTAACTTGTCTCCCAAGAAATTATGCATGTGCCTAGGGCCATGTCCACCTCCCCTCCAGCCCACCCCAGGAATATGATTATAGAGTTCTCTCTGGGAAAACTGTCTAGTCCAATTGATACGAACTACAAATCTTTACATGGGTCTCATTGTGGTATAGTGTCACCCACCAATCAAAAAGTTCCACCCCTGCACAAAATACTCGCACTTGATTTTTACAGTTCCAAGTTTAAAATGAATAGACATGGAGTATCACCATACGTTGAACAATAACATTTAAAGTGCAGGATATAATCCAAAAGAACAAACAGGAAATAAGTAATACAATGAAAAAGGAAGAAAAAGAGGAGAAAAAGGAAAAAAAAAAGCTACAGCTAAAAATCTTCCAAGAGAAAAGAAAAATCTTGGAACAAGAATACTATACAATTAAACAGGGTTCAGAGAACAAGAAAAAGTTCTTGAAAATGAAAACAAATATGATATCAGAAATAATTCAAAGGAAAATCTGGAATATAAAAT